>NW_006921604.1:1838226-1862422 GCF_000298275.1 Orycteropus afer afer | reverse complement strand
TTAATTGGTTTCCCTTTTCTTTGTTGAAGAGGGTCTGTGCAATCCTTCTGCCTAGTCCGCCATCTTGCCCCGCCTCTGAAGATGTCTCTTTGAAGACTAAAGTGCACCTAACCCAAGCATGTGTTCTGGTTACCTAGTGCCGCTCTGACAAGAATAGACCACAAATGGGATTGCCTTAACAAACAGGAGTTTATTCTTACAATTTGGAGGGTTTAAGTCCAAGTTCAAGTACCAGGCTCTAGGGGCTGGGTGAAAGCCCCTCAACTTTGGGGTCCAGCTCTGCCTCCTGCTCCCAGCCCACTGGAGCTAGCGGCATTTCTTCACTCAGACAGCTGCTGGTTGCTGAGACTGAAAAACCCAAGGTTGACAAGTAAAAAGGCACAGTCCTGATGTTACCAAACCACACGGCAGACCATTAATTCAAGTCAATTGTAAGTCCCAAGGTCAGCAGAGCATGGCGGGCTGTTCAAGAAAGACACAGCCACATGCAGGGTCCAAGTGTGCCATAAACTAGAGACCATTCCCAAAGCTGTTTCTTATATACAGGAAGCAGACCACATACCCAAAGGCAGCTACTCAGCTGCTCCCAGTAGATTCCACCATGGAGTTGATTACCAGTCTCGTCATAGGGAATACTACATCCAGCTGCCCAGGCACTCAACCAGGCCCAGCCAAGTTGACACACAAACCAAACTACCACACCTTGGTATTTTTTATCACTTCATATGCATATGAAAGCTGGACAATGAATAAGGAAGACTGAAGAAGGGTCGATGATTTTGAGTTGTGGTCTTGGAGAGGAATACTGAAAGTACCATGGACTGCCAAAAGAACTAACAAATCTGTCCTGGAAGAAGTGCAGCCAGAATGTTCCTTGGAAGCCAGAATAGCCAGACTTTGTCTCACCTACTTTGGTCATGTTGTCAGAAGGGACCATTCCCTGGAGAAGGATTTCATGCTTGGTAAAGTGGAGGGTCAACAGAAAAGAGGAAGGCCCTCAACGAGAAGGATTGTCACAGTGCTGCAATGATGGGCTCAAGTATAGCAGGGATTGTGAGGCTGGCAGAGGACCAGGCAATGTTTCATTCTGTTGTACATAGGGTCGTTATGAGTCGGGGCCAACTCAATGGCACCTAACAGCAACAACAGCTGTACCTCTAGAGTAGCCCCTCTTTGGGAAATTATAAGTGGTAGGAGAACATGAAAATGACAGGTTTGTCAAGCTGGGCATATTGACTCCAGAGGGGTTAATCACCTTTGTGGTTCATGTGGGACCTTTAGGAGAGCTGAGTATGGGGTGTTTATGTAGCCAGTGAAGGTCTTCCCCAGTCTTGGTCCTGGACCTCCATATCACATGAACTCACATTCCACATAACCAAGATGACCTGCGCATGTCTTTCCTGACACTCCTAGGAACTTCACTGAACGAGATTGTTTTCCAGCAATTACAGAGAGAAATAGCTTTCCTTCAAAGGCCTTCCCTGCTTCAACACTCCAAGCTGTTGTTGGAAAGGACCCAAATTGACTTTTGTGGAAGAATGGGAAGAAGTGGGATATATAAACTGGAAGAGGGAGCTCATGTAAAAATCTTATATAAAAAAGACATGTATTGTCCATAAACGTTTGCTTCAGTCTGATATGCAAGGAAAGTTTGTTGAAAACAACTTGCTGAAGAAAAGGAGTATTTTCAATTACATTAATCTGTTATATGAGAGCTTATTGTTTTATTGTTTAAATTTCTGACTGTAAAAATTCATCTCTTAGCAACTGTTTATAATTAGAACATTTTTTGTTGTTGTTCAAAAAACATTTATTAAGTACCTACCATGGGACAGGCCCTATGTGACATGCAAAAGCCAATGTTCCTGCTGTTGTGTACACCTCTAGGCCTGAGCAGTGGCCAAAGGGCCTCTGTTTGCAGGGATACTGTGGAAAGTGATGGATCTTGGATTTACTGGCTGTAGGGTTCCCATTCATGCATGCATGGGCCCTCAGAGTTCAGAGTGGAGTCATAATTGGGAACAATGGGAGCAGGTTACCTGCAGAGGCCAAAGCCATGTCTCCTAGTATTATCAAGTTTCAGCACAGAACACCATGAATCTAGGAATTCTAAAAAACCTGGCCTTCCAAGTTATCCTTATAAAAAGGTAGGAAGATAAACATTTTACTTAGCAATGTGTTGGTTTGGTTTATAGCTATTACATATTAAGAAATGTGGTAGACATTTAGACACACAGCTTCCATTTGTATTCTTTCCCTACAACTATTAGATGTGGGCCTACTTTTTAGGCAAACATGTTTCTTATTTAGTTTCTCAGTATGATTCTTCTCCAAATCTTCTTTTCACTGAGGGCTCATCTCTTGACTGTCCCTTATAAATGTCCAGATCAGTTATTTTGTTAATTGGCTTGCCATTAAAAAAAAGAATTAACTTCTAATTCCTTGTATATATCAGATATGAGTCCTTCGCTAAATCTATATCTATATCTATATATCTGCATACACGTGCGTACCAGATAGCTTCTCCTACTCTATGGCTTTTCTTTTTTTTCTTTATGTTGCCTTTTGATGCATAAAGGTTCATAATTTCAAGGTTGTGCAATCTATCAGCTCTTTTCCTTTATTCACAGAGAGTTTTTGGTCCTTTTAAAGAAATCTTTACCTAGAGTAAGATCATAAAGATTTCCTCCTGTTTTCTTCTAAAATCTTTATTGCTTTGGCTTTCACATTTAGATCTATTAGATCACAATTCATCTGCAAATTATTTTTGTTTCTAGCACATGTTAGGAGTCAGGAAGGTCACTGGGCAATGCAAATGGTTTTCACTTGATTGCTAACTAAAAGACTGCTAACCACCCAGAGTTACTGTGGAAGAAAAGCCCTGGCAATCTGCTGCTGTTAAAATTACAGAAAAACAAAAATAAAAACCCACATGGAGTAGTTCTATTCTGTAACACATGGAGTCACCATGACTAGGACTTGACTCAACAGCTAAAACACCAGGAGCCAAGATTAATTTTCTTTTCCACGTGGATATCTAGTTGACCCAGCTCCATTTATTTCCCACACTCATCTGCAATGTCACGTTTGTGACCATATAATGTGGGTCTGTTGCCATTGGTCTATTTGTCTTCCTTTATGTCATTATCACACTTTATTAACTGTGATAACTTTATAGTAGGTCTTGATATCTTGTTGTGTAAATCATCCAAATCTCTCTTCCTCTAGATTGCCTTTGCTATTCTTATGCCTTTTTCATTTCTGCATAAATTTTGGAATTGCCTTATCAATTTCCATGAATATTCCCTGCTGAAATTTCATTTAGGATTACACTGAATCTATAGATCAATTGGGCAAGAATTGACATATTAACAATCTGAGTTCTTCTGATCTATGAGCATAGCATAATCTTCCATTTATTTATATCTTTTAAACAGCCCTCTCAATAAGGTTTTATACTTTGGGGGGTAGAGGTCTTACACAGCTTTCATTCAATAGTCCTAAGAATTTGATGTTTCTTGATGCTATTTTAAATTACATCTTTGTAAAATTCATTTTCTATTTCTTAATTATTAACACATAGAAAGACAACTGATGTTTGTAGATTTACTCTGTATGTAGTGACTTTGCTACATTCTGTTATACATTCCAAATTTTTGTAGGTTTGTTAGATTTATTATGTATACAATGGAGTCCCTGAGTGGTATATATATATACAGGTGGTATACACTCAGATGCTAAGTGAAAAGTTGGAGGTAAAAGTCCACCCAGACAGAGATGCCTAGGAAAAACTTGACAATGTATTTCCCAAAAATTAGCCATTGTAAACCCTATGGAGCACAATTCAACTCTGACACACATAGGGTCACCATGAGTCAAAATCAACTCAGTAAAAATTGATGGTTGTGGTGGTGGTGGATTTGGATGTATACAGTCATGTCATCTATGAATAACGTCAGCTTCACTTTTTCCAAATCTTGGCTTACTGCACTGGCTAAGACCTCCAGTACAATATTGAGTAGAAGCAGTAATGTTAGATATCCTTGTCTCCCTGTCTGTCAACATATTCTTATTGTTGTTAGGTGTCATCAAGTCGGCTCCAGTTCATAGTGACCCGATGTACAACAGAATGAAACACTACTTGGTCCTGTGCCAGCATCACAATCCTTGCCACACCTGAGCCCATCATTGAAGCCACCAATGTCAATCTATCTTGGTGAGGGTCTTCCTCTTCTTTGTTGACCCTCCACTTTACCAAGCATAATATCTTTCTCTAAGGAATGGTCTCTTCTGACAGACCAAAGTAGGTGAGATGGAGTCTAGCCATTCTCATTTCCAAGAAGCATTCCAGCTGCACTTCTTCCAGGACAGATTTGTTAGTTCTTCTGGCAGTCCATGGTACTTTCAGTATTCTTCACCAACGCCACAACTCAAAAGCATCAACTCTTCTTTGGTCTTCCTTGTTCATTGTCCAGCTGTCACATGCACATGAGGCACCTAAAAATACCACGGCTTGGGTTAGGTGCACCTTAGTCTCCAAAGAGACATCTTTACTCTTCAGCACTTTAAAGAGGTCTTTCGCAACACATTTGTCCAGTGCAATACATCGTCTAATGTCTTGACTGCTGCTCTCATTGGTGTTGATTGTGGAACCAAGTAATATGAAATCTTTAACAACTTCAATCTTTTCTCCATTTATTGTGATGCTGCTTATTGGTCCAGTTGTGAGGATTTTCATTTTCTTTATGTTGAGATGTAATCCATACTGCAGGTTGTCGTCTTTAATCTTCAACAGTAAGTGTTTCAAGTCATTGTCACTTTTAGCAAGCAAAGTTATGTCATCTGTATGTCACAGGTTGTTAATGAATCTTCCTCCCATCCAGATGTCATGCTCTTCTTCATATAGTCCAGCTTCTCTGATTATTTGCTCAGCATACAGATTGAATAAGTATGGGGAAAGGATACAACTCTGACACACACCCTCCTGATTTTAAACCATGTAGTGTCCTCCTGTTCTGTTCAAACAACAGCCTCCTGGTCCATGTACAGGTTCCTCATGAGCACAATTAAGTGTTCTGGAATTCCCATTCTTCTCAATGTTATCCATAATTTGTTATGATCCACACAATCGAATGCTTTTGCATAGGCAATAAAACACAAGTGAACATCTTTCTGGTATTCTTTGCTTTTAGCCAAGATCCATCTGACATTAGCAATGATATCCCTTGTTCCACATCCTCTTCTGAATCCAGCTTGCATTTCTGGACATTCTCTGTCAATATACTGCTGCAACTGTTTTTTAATTATCTTCAGTAAGATCTTACTTGGGTGTGATGTTAACGATATTGTTCTGTAATTTCCACAATCTGTGGGATCCCCTTTCTTTGGAATGGGTACAAATATGGATGTCTTCCAGTCAGTTGGCCAGGTACGTGTCTTCCAAATTTTTGGTATAGATGAGAGAGTGTTTCCAGCACAGCATCTGTTTGTTGAAACATCTCAGTGGGTATTCTGTCAATTCCTGGAGACTTGTTCTTCGCCAATTCCTTCAGTGCAGCTTTGACTTCTTCCTTCAGCACCATTGGTTCTTGATCATATGCCACCTCCTGAAATGGATGAACATCGACCAATTCTTTATGGTACAGTGACTGTGTATTCCTTCCATCTTCTTTTGATGTTTCCTGCATTGTTCAATATTTTGCCCACAAAATCTTTCAATATTGCAACTTGAGGTTTGAATTTTTTTCAGTTCTTTCAGTCTGAGAAAGGTTGAGCATGTTCTTCCCTTTTGGTTTTCTAACTCCAAGTCTTTGCATATTTCGTTATAACTGACTTTTTGTCTTCTCAAGTTGCTCTTTGAAATCTTCTGTTCAGCTCTATTATCTTGTCACTTCTTCCATTGCTTCAGCTACTCTCCATACAAGGGCAAGTTTCAGAGTATTTTCTGACATCCATCTTGGTCTTTTCTTCCTTTCCCATCTTTTTAATGACCTTTTGCTTTCTTCATGGATGATGTTCTTTATATCCGCTAGTTTTAAGTCACTGGTGTTTAATGCATCAAATCTATTCTTTAGATGGTCTCCTGGTTACCTAGTGCTACTCTGATGGGAATACACCACAAATGGGATGGTTTTAACAAACAGGAGTTTATTCTCTTACAGTTTAGAGGTTTTAAGTCTGAATTCAAAGTGCCAGGCTCTAGGGGCTGAGTGAAAGCCCCTCAACCTTGGGCTTCAGGTCTGCCTCCTGCTCCTGGCCCACTGAAGCTGGAGGCTTTTCTTTGCTCAGCTGCTGGCTGCTTGGGTTAACAAGTTAACAAGGCACAGTCCCAGTGTTACCAAACCACATGGCAGGCCATTAATTCAAGTCCATTGAAAGTCCCAAGATCATCAGAACATGGCAGGCTGCTGAACAACGACTCTGCTACATGCAGGGTTCAAGTGTGCCACAAGCTAGAGACCATTCCCAAAGCTGTTTCTTATATATGGCAAGCAGACCACATACCCAAAGCAGCTACTCAGCTGCTCCAATAGATTCCACCATGGAGTCTCACCAATCTCACCATGGGAATAACTACATTCAGCTGCCCAGCCACTCAACCAGGCCCAGAGATACAATCAAGGTCATATTTTGTCTCTCGTGGACTTGTTTTAGTCTTCAACTTCAACTTGAACTTGCATATGAGCAGTTAATGGTCTATTCCACAGTCAGCTCCTGGACTTGTTTTGGCCAAAGATATTGAGCTTCTCCATCGCCTCTTTCCACAGATGTAGTTGATCTGACTCCTGTGTACTCCATCTGGTGAAATCTATCTGTATAGCCACCATTTGTGTTGTTGAAAAATGATTTTTGCAAGGAATAAGTCGTTGATCTTGCAAAATTCCATCATGTGATCTCCAGCACTATTTCTATCACCAAGGCCATATTTTCCAACTCCTGGTGATTATTCTTTGTTTCCAACTTTTGCATTCCAATCACCAGTGATAATCAAGACATCTTCATTGCGTATTTGGTCAATTTCAGACTGTAGAAGTTGGCAAAAATCTTCAATTTCCTCATCTTTGCCTTTTGTGGTTGGTACGTAAATTTGAACAATAGTAGTTGTGGTAGTTATGTTTGTGTGTCAACTTGTCTGGGCCTGGTTGAGTGGCTGGACAGCTGGTGGTAATTATTCCCCATGATGAGACTGGCAATCAGCTCCATGGTGGGATCTACCACAAGCAGCTGAGTAGCTGCCTTTGGGATGTGCTCTGCTTCCTGTATATAAGGAGAAGCCTTGGGAATGGTCTCTAGCCTATGGCATGCTTGGACCCTGCATGTAGCTGTGTCGCTGCTCAGCAGCCTGCTATGCTCTGCCGACCTTGGAACTTACAATGGACTAAAGTTAATGGCCTGCCGTGTGGTTTGGTAACATGAGACTATGCCTTTTTACTTGTCAAGCTTGGGGCTTCTCAGCCTCAGCAGTCAGCAGCTGTCTGAGTGAAGAAATGCCTCTAGCTCCAGTGGGCCGGGAGCAGAAGGCAGAGCTGGACCCCAAGGTTGAGGGAATTTCACCCAGCCCCTAGAGCCTGGCACTTTGCACTTGAACTTAAAGCCTCCAAATTGTAAGAATAAACTCCTGTTTGTTTAAACCATCCCATTTGTGGTATATTCTTGTCAGAGCAGTACTAAGTAACCAGGACAGTAGTATTAACTGGTCTTCCTTGTGAGCAAATGGGATATTATCCTATCACTGACAGCATTGTACTTCAGGATAGATCTTGAGACATTCTTTGTGATGATGAGTGCCACGCCATTCCTCTCCAATTTGTCATTCCCGGCATAGTAGATCATATGGTTGTCTGATTCAGAATGGCCAAAGAAAGTCCATTTCAGCGCACTAATGCCTAGGATATCAATCATTATGTGTTCCATTTCGTTTTTGATAACTTCCAATTTTCCTAGATTCATGCTTAGTATATTCCATGTTCTGATTATTAATGGATGTTTGCAGCTGTTTCTTCCCATTTTGAGTCGTGCCACATCAGGAAATGTAGGTCCCAAAAGCTTTACTCCAACCACATCATTAAGGTCAACTCTACTCTGAGAAGGCTGCTCTTCTCCAGTTGTGTTTTGAATGCCTTCCAACCTGAGCGGCTCATCTTCTGGCACTACATCAGACAATGTTTCATGGCTATTCATAAAGTTTTCCAGTAATATATTAGTGTGATACTACTATTCATAAGGTTTTCACTGACCAATTCTTTGAGAAGTGGATGGACACTTCCTTCTTCCAAGTCTTAGTCTGGGAGCTCTGCTGAAACCTGTCCACCATGGGTGACCCTGCTAGTATTTGAAATACCAGTGGCATAGCCTCCAACCTCACAGCAACACACAAGCCACCATAGTATGATAAACTGACAGATGAGTGGTTCCCCTGTCAACATAGACTAATATTAAGTATGATAACTGTGGGAGGATTTTTATAGATACTCATAATCAGATTAAGAAATTTTCCCTCTAGCATTCTAAAAGGTTTTATTATTATTATTATTTTACCTCAAATGGGTTTTCAGTTATATCAGATGACTTTTCTATAACTATTGTGATGATAGTATGATTTTTTTTCCTTTCTTCTGTTAATGTGGTAAATTACATTGATTAATTTTTAACGTTAAACCATCCTTCCATTAATCTCACTGGGTTATGATGTATTATCCTTTTTTGATGTATGGTTGGGTTATATTTGCTAAACTTTTCTTTAGAATTTTTACATCTATGTTCATGAAAGAGGTTTATGCATAATTTTTTTTCCTGATAATGTCCTTGTCAGGTTTCAAAATTAAGATAATGGTGGCCTCATGAAATGAAATGGGGAGTGGTCTTTCTTCTTCTATTATCTGGAAGAATTTCTGTGAGGTTCTTGTTGATGTTGTTAATGTTTGGAAGAATTCCCTAATGAGGCTATTTGATCCTGTACTTTTCTTTGCGAAAAGACTTTTAGTAATGAAATCTTTGTCTTTCTTTCTCTCACTCTGTTCAGGTTTTTTGTGCTATAATTTGCACACAGTAAAATTCACCACTTTAGAGTATGAGTTTTGACAAATGCTACAGTCATGTGGTTACCACCACAATCATAATATAGAATAGTTTCATCAACCCCCAAAATTCTCTCCTGCCCCTTTCTAGTTGGTATAGATTGAATTGTGTGTCCCCAAGAGATATGTTGAAGTCCTAACCTCTAATATTGGTGAAAGTAACCTTGTTTGGAAATAGGGTCTTTGAAAATCTTATCAGTCAACATAAGCTCATATAGGGTAGGTTGTAATCCATCTGAGTGGTGTCTTATAGAGGAGGAGAACAGAGTCAGAGAATAAGCTAAAGGAAAAAACAGCCATGTGACAATGAATGCGGAGGCAGACATAGCTAGAAGCCCAAGGAAGGAACCACCAGAAGCTGTGAAGGAGTAATGAATGGAACAGTTGCTGACTTAGAGCCCTCAGAGGGAATCAACATGGCCGACACTCTGACTCGGATTTCCAGCCTCCAGAACTGTGAGACTGTACATGTCTGCTCTTTTAAACCACCTACAGCAGCGTTAGTGGAATAATAGTGAAGCTCCATCCATACCCTTAATCCCTGACTACCACTGACCTATTTTCTATAGTTTTCCATCTTCCAGAAGCAATAGATATGTGGTTATTCAGATTTTTGTATTTCTTTTTGTGTTGAAGTGGTACAGTGAATTATTCGGTATGGCTCTTCTAGCCAGAGTCTTTGCAACTCTAACCAAATGACTGGGTGGGAATATGCAAATATGAGGTGCTTGTGGTCCAAGGGGACTGAATAGTTTAATAATGTAAATAATAATTTTTACCCTTGCAGGGGGTAAAAAAACAAAACAAAACAAAAACACCTCACTGCCAGTGAGTTGATTCTGACTCAGTGACCCCTTTGGGTTGCTGAGGTGGTAAATAAAGTATATGGAACTCTAACATGATGATTGGTCAGCTTTGCTATCTTGTTAGGCTTAAAATGAGCCATTCCAGAGGCAGAAAAGGGGCATCTCACTACCAGCAAGAAAGAACCAGGAGTGGAGCATGTCCTTGGATGCAAGATCCCTGCATTGAGGTGGCAGAGAGATGGTGGCAGCAGAACCAAGAGATTAGCACAAGACAGAGAGTGAGTGGGCTTCCCAGCCTATGGAGCCAAGTGCCTTTGGGCAAGAGGCTTGGTGGTGAAGTGGAATATCTCTCTGGGCACCTATTGGCAGAGCTAAGAGAGCTTGTAATGTTTGCCCAAGTGGGACAGAGGCTGAGGCCAGAGAGAAGTGTGCCTGTGCCATGGCTGAAAAGAAGCTGTCCTGATTAAAGAACTGTTTACTGAATTTACTGAATTGAATAATTTACTGAATTGTTTCTGATCCTGAATTGTAACCTGTTACTTCTCTAATAAACCCCATAATCGTGAGTATTGTCTGTGAGTTCTGTGTGTTCACTGCAATGAATTATCAAATCCAACAGAAGAGCGGAGAGTGACATGGGAGAACAGTTGGTGTCAGAACTGGTGAAAAGGTTGGAGGGTGGAGGCATGTCTGACTTCTGCCTCACAGAATCCAACCTTGGGCTGGTGATGTTCTGGATTCTCCTTCCCTCTCGTGAAGTTATGAGTCAGACAACACCTCACCTGTGCCATTTTTGTACTCAGTTTCAATAAACTAGGTTTTCAAGAAATTTGTCTATTTGATCTGAATTGTCAAACTCATGGCAAAAGTTGTTTATATCTAATTTTTAATGTCTTCATGATCTGTAGTGATGTCTCATTTTTCATTTTTAATATTGGTTATTTGTGCTTCCTTTCATTTTTCATTGTCTGTCTTGATGCTTAACAATTTAATTTTTAAAAAAACCCTCCTTTGGCTTTGTTGAGTTCTTTATTGTACATTTGTTCTCTATTTCCTTAATTTCTCCTGTTATTGTTTCTTTCTTTGTACTTACTTTGGGTTTGATTTGCTATTCCTTTTCTAGTTCATCAGACAGAAGTTTAGATAATTGATATTTCAGTCTTCTTTTTTCACTGTATGTACTTCCAGCTAGAAATATCCATTTAAGTACAGCTTTAATGGCACCCTACCAATTTGGATATGCCATATCTTTATTATATTTCTGTTAAAATATTTTTCATATTGTTGTGATTTCTTCATTGACTCATGGGTTATTTAGAATTGTATTAACTTCCAAACAGCTTAATCCCACTGTGATCAGAGAAAATGCTCAGAATTATTTCAATCATTTGAAATTTGTTGAAGTTTGTTTTATAACCCTGCATATAGCAAGTTTTGGTAAATTCTTTATATACTTTTGTTCCACTATTAGCTGTTAGGGAGTTCTGGTGGCATGGTGCCTATGGCATCTGACTGCTAACCAGAAGGCTGGTGGTTTAAACCCACCAGCCACTCCTTGGAAGGAAGATTGGGCAATCTACTTCCATAGTGATACCTCCTCAGAAACCCAAGGAGGGGTTGCTATGATTTGGGACCAACTCCACGGCAATGAGTTTGGTTTTGGTTGGATTAACTATAAATCTAGCCTCCAGAATGAGAAGGTATGTCACAATTCTAAGGTCAGACTAGGAAGTGAACTAGAACTAACAAGGAGAAAATTGTGATAACTTCCTAGGCACAGTCAACCACCCTGATGGAGTGAGTTGTTGGACCTGTGGGCTCAGGACAATGGTTGCAGGGGACATCAAGCTCAATTGGCATAACATACTACACAAAAACATTGTTCTACATGCTACTTTGGTGAGTAGCAACTGGGGTTTTAAAAGCTTGCAAGCAGCCATCTAGATGCAACAATGGGTCTATCATCCAGAGCAAAGAAGAATGAAGAAAACAAAGGACGAATGGAAACAACTAGTCCAAGGGACTAGTGGACCATGTGAACCTCACCCTATATAACCATGAGACCAGAAGAACCAGGTAGTGCCCAGCCACCACTATTAACCACTTAGAAAGGGGTCAGTGCAAGAGATCCTGGATAGGGTGTGAGAACAACGTGGAGCAAAACTCAAAATCATAAAAAAAGACCAAGTTGACGGTCTGATAGAGCCTAGTGAGACAGCTGAGACTATGGCCCCTAGTTACCCTTCAGGTATGGAATTGAATTCACTTCTGTGGCTTCTAACCAAACAATAGACAGGCATATAAGGTGAGCATTTACATCAGTAGATACACTCTTTGGAGTGATCAGTCATGGGAGAACAGAAGGGCTGTATTTATTTGTACAGGGAGAGAGCTGGAGGTGGGGAGTGAATGGAAGGGAAGGACACAGGAAAGAGGTAACTACAGGGAGGAAGTGAGAAGAGAGCTGTTACATGGTGGGGAATTGCAGCCAATGTCATGAAACAAAATGTGTATGAACTGCTGTATGAAAAATGAATTTGCTCTGTAAACTTTCAACCAAATTGCAATAAAAATTAAAAAAAAAAACTTCAAGTGAGAAAAAAGAGAAAAGTGAATTTGAAAATTGAGAGGTCACTGGGGTGCCTAATGAGACCCATGGCTATGGAGTGCCAGAGAGAGAAGCCAAGTTGTAGGGGTGAGTGTGTGGTGCAAGAGGAGTAGAAGGATGGAGAGGGGTGGGGCATGATGAAAGTGGATGCCATCTTCAAGATGATTGGCTATGAAGAGCAGCAGATACAGTGTGTCTTGGCTTGGGATTCCCAAAATGGTGACCCTGAAATGAGGACTTTTATGTAAGTAGTTTATTTGGGAGGTAAAGAAACAATTGTAGAGAAATAGGATAGTGAGGTAGGGAAGGAAGCAAAAAGGGAGTGCATTAATGAGCAGGTTACAGCTGTGGAAAGCTGCAGTTGTTGTTATGTGTGGTCGAGTTGGACCCGACTCACAGTGATGGTGTGTGATGGTATCACCCAACCTTACTTCTGAGGAGTTGCTTGTGGGTTTGAACTGCCAGCCTTCTGGTTAGCAGTCTAGTGCCTTAGGCACTACACTACCAGAGCTCCTGCAGTTGTTAGCTGTTCTCTAATCAGTTCCCTACACATGGTGCCCCAGGCACAAAAAAAGAAAATGCTGCCCGCCTCTGACATACTATGATTGGTTGCAGATAGGATTCTTGAGATTCATAAGGTTTTCATAGGCTGGTTTTCAGAAGTAAATCATCAGGCCTTTCTTTCTAGTCTGCTTTAGTCTGAAAGCTCCACTGAAACCTGTTCATAGCAAACACTTAAGCCTGTACTGACAGAGGAGTATTAGCTACACATGAGGTCTCTTGCATGGATAAGGGAGAATTCTACCATTGAAGAACCCAAAAATCCAAACCCACTGCCATGGAGTGGATTTCAACTCATAGCAACAGAGTAGAACTGCCCCATAGAGTTTTCTAAGGCACACTGCCTCATCTTTCTCCAGAACAGCTGGTGGGTTCCAACCCTGACCTTTTAGTTAGCAGCTGAAGGCTTTAACCAATATGCCACCAGAGCTCCATCTGTACTGCAGAGGATGCCTGAAATACAGCATAGAGTATATGCCTCTCAGTAAATTCACTGAAGGAGTGAGTGAGGGGGCGTAGCCATTATTTACCCTCTCATGTCCCTCACGGATGGAGGACTGCTGAGGGGAATGAAAGCACCCTAACTCTTCTAGGACAGCCACACCACTGCACTTTGTAAGCTCCCAACAGCCAGTGAATGGCCTCAGGTGGAAGCAGAGAAGGAGACAGAGGCACAATTGGGCAAGTGCCCAACCCGAGTGATATAGGTAGATGCCTTGTACAGTGGAAGAACAGAATGGAGAGAGCCCCAGGGTGTTCTTCCTCTAAAGGACAATACAAAGGGGGAGGCGTCTGGCTAATGTGGGTAATTTATGAAGTTTATGTAACTTATGTAAGAAGTTTGCAGGAAATCTGATAGTCATTGTCCTTTCTCTATCCCTTAAGTGAATTAAAAACTATTTCCTAAAAGGAAGTTAGAGTGGGACATCAGAACCGATGGGGCTTTAAAGAACCACTCAGAAGGGGAAATCGAGGTCCAGAGAAGGGAAAGGAAGCAGCTCAACACCGGGAAATGACAGTGCGGAAGTCCAGGGCTCCCTGAGCCTGGACAAGACTGTTACCACCACAAGAGCCCTCCACCCAAACGAAACCAACAACCACGGTAAGCTCTCGGTTATCTGTTGTTGTTAAGAAAGGAAGGGAAATGGATCTTCACTTGGATACAGGATAGGGCCTTAGAGCTTTGGTTTTTAACCCATACAATGACGCTTTGAAATAGCAAGTGAAGACCTGGAGGGAATCCAGTTAAAAAAAAAAAAAAATGACCTTCCGTTAGCATTGGCTCTCAGGGCTCAGGAGGGCGCGTCCCAGTCTCCTTGCTCTCCAAAGCAGATTCCAAATGCTGCGGCTAAAACCCCGCCCATCCGCACAAACCCTCAAACCCTTTCCAACCGCCGAAGCGCGCAGGAAGAGTGCAGACAGCGCAACCAGGCGCGCAGGCCCCTTCTCGCCAACCCAGCTGGGCCCGGCCGCGCGGAATCACGGGCCGGAGGCGGGGCCGCGCCGGAGGTGGGCGCGGCGTGCAGGCAGCGCTCGCCACTTCGGCCGGCGTGCGGCCGCCTGGGCACGGAACCGCCTGCACTGAAGACCGGCTGCGAGCTGGCGCGGAGGCGCGGCCGGAGCGCTACAGTGGCTGAGGCGCGGCGGGTACCTGGGAGCAGTGGGGTCGGAAGGCTGGGCGCCGCAGGGACGTGGGCTTGGCGAGCGCAGCGGGGACTACGAAGGCAGGGACCCAGCGACTCCGGAGCGGGTTCCACGCTGAGCCTGCGCCTCAGCCGGCTGGTCCCTGCAGCGGCGGCCCGGGACGCTGGGCGCCCGGCCCTTCGCCATGTACACCTTCGTGGTGCGAGACGAGAACAGCAGCGTCTACGCCGAGGTCTCCCGACTGCTCCTCGCTACCGGCCACTGGAAAAGGCTGAGGCGAGACAACCCCAGATTTAACCTGATGCTGGGAGAGAGGAACCGGCTGCCCTTCGGCAGACTGGGTGAGCCCTTCCCCATTTCCCGCCTCGCCGCCCCCAGAAGCAGCTCTCCCACTCCTCCCACGGCCGATTAGAACTAGCGCTTTTGTTTTTAAGGTCATAAATCTTCTCCTTCACGTCTCTGACAGGTGAAAAATGGATTAATAAAGATCCAAACCCATCATTTTTAATGTCTTCCCTTTTCCAAAGTCGGATTCGGGACCGGAGTCTTGGTACGAGGCCGCAACTGCGTCCTGACAATGGCCCGTCCCTGCAGCTTCAGGGAGGGAGCGGGGGGCGTCGGCAGCCGGGGCGGGGGACCTAAAGCCGCATGTTTCCCTGTGCCTCGGACCCAAGCCCCCAAATCGGGCAAGACCGCCGGACCGAGCGCTGTGAGGGGCGAGCCTTTGCAGACGGCTGGAGTCATATGCAGCTTTTCTACACTGAGAATTCGCGAGATCGAGTAGTTGTAACGAAAACCCTGAGAAATCAGGTACTGAAGACTCAGCTATAACTATCAGGGGATTTAGTAGGGACCTATGGATTCTAAAAACAGGAGCTTCAGGAGTAATCCTAGCCTAGGGAAGAATGTCTGATTTTAGCTTTTCTCAGCTTCACTAAAGAACGTATTTTCGCAGTTGTGAGTTGAATGTAGATTTTTTTATGAAGCTGGGTTTGCCCCCTCATCCTCTGCCTCTCAGTCCCCCATTGCCCTGCTCTCTCTGAGGAGGTTACTTTTATTCACATGTTTGAAGCTGACTCGGCACCACCATATCCACATGTCATGCTGTGTTAAGGGCACAGGAGAAAAGAGGACCAGGGATTTCCTTTTTAAAAGATGTAATTGAGAAGTTGTCCAGATACTTCAACTCACATCCTGTAGACCTGAGCATAGTCTCATGAGCTCACCTCACTGCACTGTCATCTGGGAAGTACAGCCTCACTCTGGGTAGCCATGTTCTTGCCAAAATTCAGCTGGAGTGGGGGCCAAATTGCATTACCAAAGAAGAGAATTGACACTAAGGAAGAACTCTCTGCCTTGGACGGCATCTCAAAGAGATCAATGTTCTATGCCCAGGAAACTGAGAGGGTTTTTAGAAAAAGGTGTGGTCAGAGGTTGGAGAGGTTCCGTGAGCTAAGACAAGGCTATTTGGCATTGACTGGCCCAAGTCATAGGGAAACACCCCCGGATCTGACTCTATGGCAGTGAGTTTGGTTTTTTTGGAGGTCATAGAATGTTTGAATGGGATTGTAATGGATTGGGACTTCCAAGGGGTTTTATGGCATGATCTTGCTGAATTTTTTTCTTTGAAATAGTACTGAAGGCACCTTTTCCTAGTTGTACAAGTTTACCCTGCAGAGAGGAAAACGGACTTGATAGTTCTTTTATGTATGACGATGACTTCATGGAAATGCTAATTTCAACCGCTAGACATCTCCCAATACAGGGTATGTGCCTGGTGATTCCTTTTGGTTGAACTGTCTCTTCAGGAAACCTTCAGCAAAGAATAAGAAGGAGAAAGAGAAGTGCTGATAGTTGAAAACATTTATTTTCTCTTTGCTCTGTCCATTTCTCTTCCTCTTTGGATTTGCAAGACCTTGGGTCAAATCCTAATATTAAAAACCAAGGAAAATGACTCTCCGAGGGCCAAAATGGATGGTTGATTGCATTGCTGTGGTGCTCTGGCCTAGGGAGGCATAAGCAGTAGAAATCTACAGGGCCTGAATCCAGAAGTTAAAATGCATTGTGGAAGGCAGGTAGTTCAGATGTTAATGAGGTCCCCTACCCCAGAGACAGAGCCAGTTAATGTCTAAGTTTGACTATATGCTATTCTCGAATTATTCCTAGTTTTGGCATATTCAACTCAAACTTCCTTAGTTTGGTCTTATTTTGATTTTTGTTACTGAAAATGCAGTACATTTTGTTATAATTTTAAATAAAAACAGACTTTTGTGTTTATTAGTATCTTTTCTGCTCTAGTTTGATAGAGGAAGAGGCATGCAATGGTACCTGGTGAAATGAATTTTCCTTTGGGATGATACACAAAAGAAAGTTGTCAGAGCTTCCCATTTTATAGACATGGGCTCTCCATTACCTTCTTTCACCTGCTAGTGGCTCTCCTAGAAGCTTGGTTGAGAGGTAGACATGCTTAAGGACAGTAGCATCGTAGCTCTACTGCCTTCCCTGATGCCTGTAGACAGCAAGGTTAAGGATATGGAAAGCATGGCTCTATTAAAGTAGCCTTATGGTATAGAGATCTTTAATAGATGGACTTATTAATCCATATGTCCCTAAGGAGGGTTATGGTGAGGATCTGAGAGTGGTGAAACAGAAAATCCTCCTTATGCCCTTTGCCCTAACAAGAAGAAACAAAGGCAGCAGTGGCCTTTAGCAGACCCACAATATTGATATTATAGTATCCGCTGTGGGGAGGGTAAGAATTGCCAGTAGGATGCTGAGAGAAAGGGGGAGCACGGGCACAGGTAACAAAAATTGTTCTATTTCAAACAACCAGTCCTGAAATGGGAGAAAGAATGCTGGGACATAACACAGCTATTTTCTCTTCTGCATGGTGCTGACTTCGTCCTTTTTCCTTCTAAGCCACTTCTTTCCTTCCTAGGTCATGAGCCTGGGCTGATGCAGTTGGTGAATTACTACAGAGGGGCTGATAAACTGTGTCGTAAAGCTTCCTTAGTGAGGTAAGTGCTCCTTTAAGACCTGATTTTTCAATATTTTTATATATAAGTTTTTAACTTTCATGCTGAAGAAAGTAAAAAATATGGGATTATTTGTAAAGGGTAAAAAATACTTTTATATGAAAAGCAAACAAATACTTGTTCTGGAGCTTCCTCTTAGCTATTGTGATGGCAATCTGAAACTGATGTCTGCTGCTCAAAAAAAAAATAACCTGTCTGTCTCTTGCGTTAGGCTCCCTAGAAGCAGAGCCTGAGACAGGATGTCTTGTGTAAGTGATTTAGTGCGGGTGGGCTGTCAGGAGAAACCTGTCAGAGAGCAGAACAGGGCAGAGAAAGAAACCAGCAAAGAGGTGGTTTTAGGTGAAGTTTCACCTCAGTCTGACACCTCCAGGAGCTCTGGAGTGAAGGTCACTATCTTAGTTACCCAGAGCTGCCTAATAGAAATATCCCAAGTGGGTGACTTTAAAGAACAGAGATATATTTCCTCACAAAGGAGGCTAAAAGTCCAAATAAGGGTCTCGGCCATGTTAGTTCCTTCTGTGAGCCTGTCTCCTAGTTCTGGTGTCAGCCAGTGCTCTTGATATTCCTTGGTGTTCCTTGGTACCTATCCTTCCCACTCTGTGTCTTTTCTGCTCTTTGTATACATCAAAGACTAGGTTTGGGACCCACCCTACTCTGGTATGACCTCATTAACATAACAAAAGAAAACCCCTATTTCCCGATGGGATCATATTTATAGGTATAGAGGTTAGGATTTTAATACATTTTTTTTATTGGAGGAACACAATTCAATCCATAAGAAGCACTTTAAAATCAAAACCAAACTCACTGCCATCGAGTCAGTTCTGACTCATAGCAACCCTCATTGGTTTTCCAAAGCTATAAATCTTTGCGGAAGCAGACTACCTCATCTTTTTTCCTTAGAACAGATAGTGAGTTTGAACCACCAACCTTTTGGTTAGCAGCCAGATGACTTAACCAGATACATCACCAGGGCTCCTTAACAAGCACCTTAAGATATTGTGAGGCAAAGGTACTAGGCTTCTGTATCAGTCAGTCCTTGGCTGTAAGGAGAGGTGGAGGACATAGCCTTCCAAGCATTTCTGGGTAAGGGTAGATCTCAGGAGAAGGGATATACCTTGGGCAGCCATCTCTCAGAGCAGCTAGGGGTCCCCTCAGTAAGGAAATCTAGGCAGGGTATGATACTATCTACCGCACTGCCTGTCTCTGAGCAGTGGTTTATGACTAGGTACTATAAAGAATAGTGTCATAAGGTGGAAGGAACCAGTATTATAGAGTGATTGAGATCTAGGGTTAGAAGCTTGGGTTTTAGCTCCAGATCTTCCATTAGCTGGGGCATATTTTCTCATCCCTCTAAGCTTTAGTATATCCCTTATAAGGTGGTTGTGAGAATTGAATAAAGTGATGTGTATAAATCATGTAGCACAGTGACCTGGTTCATGGTATTTGACTTTGTGCGTTAGTTTCCTTTTCGGTAAAATGGGAGTAAGAACAGTAACTGGGCCAGGGTTATTGTAAGGATTGATTCAGCTAATTTCTGTAATTGAATAACACCTATCTTGTAATTTACACCATGTAAGTAAAAGCTCATATTATTATTATTACTATTGTCACTTCTATAATTGCTATCATTTCAATAGGTAAGCACTGGGTGTGGCCCCTAAAAGCCACACTGTAGTAGGTCTCCAGTATTCTCATGATGATGAGGTGAACATGTGTGTGTTACTAAACAGATCATTTAGGTAAGAAGACACTGGAAAAGATGACTCAGTGCAAAATTCTTTTTACCCACTAACATGTTTTTCTGGGCTCTACCTGCTTAACTAGGCTGAGTGTTAAGAGGAATGCTTCAACTTCTTGTTCAGACTCTCTAGCCCCAGTAATCTATGCACCCACTCTTCTCTAGGATCTGTTTTTGTGATTCATTAGCTAATCCTACAGGAGAGTAAGGCTTCCTGGAATGTTTGTATTACATGTAAGGATGAAAAGATTGTGTCATCAGAATCTGGTATAGAAGGGGGAAGACAGAAGTAACATGATTATTTATCGAGATTATTCTTTTAGAAATTTATGTAAAACATTTATTCCTCTTTTTTCCCCTCCCACAATGAGTATTTTCTTTAAAGAGAAAAGTAGAATTTTTAGTTTGATAAGTTGGAAGCAGAGGATGCTGTAAAAATAAATAAATATTTTAAATATTAATTATTAAATAAATATTTTTTAATATTTAATTAATACATATTTGCTTATTTAGTAGCTATGAGGAGGTGAAGTGAGGTTTCTTTCCTTGCCCTGTTCTGCTCTCTGACAGGTTTCTCCTAACAGTCCTCTCCTACTAAATCACTTACACAAGAAATCCTGTCTCAGGCTCTGCTTCTAGGGCCTGACCTAAGAGACAGACATGTTGATTTTTTTTTTTTTTTTTGAGCAGCAGACATTGAAGTTTCGGATTGCTTAGAGGAAGCTCCAGGACAGGCTTTTGTTTGCTTTTCAAATAAAAGTGTTTTTCACCCTTTACAAATAATCCCCTATTTTAAATTTCTTATTTTAAAAGCTTATTTAGTGTCTATGAGGAGGTCCTGGAGTCACAACCAGGTCTGAGTAGGTATCTAAACCTCTGGAACCTTGGACACTTAGCCACTCTGAATCTCAGTGCCCCATCTGTAAAATGGGGAGGATAGTAATAATGCCTACTCTTGGTCCCTAAGTGGCATGTGACATGATCTGTGATGGCACTTAGTAAATGGTAATGTAATTTATGCAGGCTAGGGCTTGTTACCAACCTTACAAGCTTCCCTCATTCTCCCAGGTATCCACCAAGAGGCTATAGTAATTCCAGGAGATAACAATTCCCTTTGTCGTTTTGTCTGCCCTCCATAATTTGTATGATTTGAAAGGACTCCAAGGAGTTAAAATTATAGTATCTTTCATTTTAGTAGGACAAAATGGTGGCTCAGAGAAGACAGCCAGGTTGCTCATGACCACAGAAATTAATGTTAAGCCATGTTTCTAATATGTACAAATGGGAGCCATAGTCAGTGTTACCAGATGTTTCTCAGAGGGATTCCCAGAACCTTGGTGAAGCTGTACAGCCAACAGCTTCCTCCTGCCACTTCAGGGAATTTCAAAAATTCATCAGGGCCCTAAAGCCCTAACCTCAGAGCCTTGAAAGGCCTTTCCTCCCCTGATCCAGGTTGGAAGCCTCCTTTTCTTTTGTCAGTATTTCTTCCTTGTAGATAAATTGAATAATTCTCTTTTTGCTATTGCTTCCCAAATGGGCTTATGAGGAAATGGGCTCATTTGCTCTGTGTAGTGGTTATGTTTGTGTGTCAACTTGGCTAGGCCTGGTTGAGTGGCGGGGCAGCTGGATGTAGTATTCCCCATGATGAGACTGATAATCAACTCCATGGTGGAATCTACTGTGAGCAGCTGAGTAGTTACCTTTGGGTATATGGTCTGCTTCCTGTATATAAGGAGAAGTTTTGAGAATGGTCTCTAGCCTTTGGCACACTTGGACCCTGCATGTAGCCATGTTGTTGCTCAGCAGCCTGCTATGCTCTGCCGACCTTGGGACTTACAGTGGCCTTAAGTTATTGGCCTGCCATGTGGATTGGTAACATCTGGACTGTGCCTTTTTACTTGTCAACCTTGGGGCTTGTCAGCCTCAGCAGCGAATAACTGTCTGAGTAAAGAAATACCTCTAGCTCCAGTGGGCCGGGAGCAGGAAGCAGAGCTGGACCCCAAGCTTGAGGGGCTTTCACCCAGGCCCTAGAGCCTGGCATTTTGAACTTGGACTTAAAGCCTCCAAATTGTAAGAATAAACTCCTGTTTGTTAAGGCCATCCCATTTGTGGTATTTTCTTGTCAGAGCGGCACTAGGTAATCAGAACACTCTGTGCACACCAAATGGCTTCCAAACAAAGGTCATTCTCAGAGCAGTGCTATCCAACAGAAAAAGCAAGCTACACACGTGTCATTTTAAATTTTCCAGTTGCTGTCAAGCTGATTCCTAGTAGCCACATTTTTAAAAGTATAAAGGAACAGGTGCAATTATTTTTAATAATATATTTCATTTAACCCAATAAATCCAAATTATTATCACTTTGATGTATACTCAATATAAAAAATAACTTCCTGACGAAAAAGGAGAAAACACAGAACAGAATTTCAACATCCCGTGGAATCCAGATTTTCTGGAGCAATGGAGGCTGGGTGAACCCGCTGAAACTATTGCTCTGAGATCATCGTTAAATTTTAAACCAAAAATATCTCCTGAAGTCTTAAAAGCAAGTAATAGTTTAACTGAACTAGTAGGAATGTCTGGCTGGAGCGTTGTGCTCATTTAAGAACTATCTATGTGGGATCAAATGGACAACAACAACTCAAAAGATTAGAAAGGGAACTTAGCGGGCATTGAATTTATGTTAATGGGGGAGGAACAACTCAGAAAAGGAATATGAGCATGATTGTACAACTTGACAAATGTAATCAGTGTCACTGAACTGTACATGAAGAAACCATTGAATTGATACATATTCTGTGTATATTCTCAACAATACCAAATATTAAATAATTATGAGCTGACTCAGCACCTAGTAACAATAACAACAGAATATATAAAAATTACTAATGAGATCTTACCTTTTTTCACTCTGAGTCTTCAAAAATCTGTTGTATTTTTATATTTATAGCACATCTTAATTTAAACATGAACTTTTCATTGGAAAATGAAATCTATAATTAGATTTCATAAAATTTATGTTGCAGCTGTACATACCCCTGTTGTTCTCATGTAAAAGTTCTTCACTCACTAAATTAAATACCAAAAAGTCATTTTCCTTTAGTACTCACATCCACACTAACAAAAACAGTTCACCATTTTTAGAAGAGTTGATTTGACTTTGAAGCAAACCAATTTAAAAGTATGTCTGTCAAAGTTAAGTGAGCTCACCAGTCATTGTGTCAACTTCATGTTGTTACTATCAAATTCAAAGGGGTATTGAATGAATTAAAAAGCAACTCTAAATTTAAATATCAACAAAGCATTCTGAAACATTTTCTTTGGTTTTTGCAACCGGTTGTTTATTACAATAAAGATCTTCTCCCTACTGAGTTATGTTAGAAAAATGTACAAAGTCATTATTATTGATTTATTAAGAAATTGTGACATAAATTCTCATACCTGTCTAGCAAGGTCACAAAGAAGCTTTTCCCTTGCTGGGAGCTTTAAATTTATCTTGTTCATGTACAGTGTGGTAATAGATAAGAAAACATTAAGTCACAGGGCTGTTTTTTTAGCTTTGATTATTGAATGGAATAATGAATTAGTGAATGATAATAATGATTCGAGCATCCCTTTTATTTCAAAGAAATCTGAATTGTAGTTAACAGTATAGTGTATCTTTGTACAACTGTTTTGTGACTTAATGATCACTGGCTAAGAACACAGTATCATTAAATTCATTGTCTTCTGTTTCTTTGAACATTCCATAAACTGATGAATCATTGTAGCATTTACAAGTATGTACTGAATCATTTTAACAATTGTATCCATGACACTTTTCATAGACTGTGCTTCAGAAAACTGAGCTCAAATGTTTTCAAAATGTATCACACAGTAGAATGAAGCAGTAAGGGAACATCAGTCTCTTTTATTCTCAGGTTGTGATAGAAACTAATTTTTTACATGCAGATGAAATTGTTTTTTGACAGGTAAAAAAGATTTTAGAATATCTCTACCATGAGTTTGATTTTTTGACAGTTTTTCTTAATATATTTGAAAGTCCTTTGAGACAAAATATACCTAAAGTATTGATTAGAATTATTTCTTATATCACATGACTCATCTAAAGATAAAGTATTTGCAATTTTCAAATTTTGACTCAACTAACCTTTGATATTGTTAGAAAGTCTTTGTATTCTGTTGGCAATTGTAGCTTAATTGAAGATCTTTCCTCTTTTTTTAAAAAAAATTATCACTTTTTGTAAAATCTCTTTTTTAGACTTTTCCTCAAAATTTCACTCTCCATCTAAAATGATTTTCATTTTTATGCAAGAATCCAAGCTATTTTGTAGCTGACCAAAGTTAAAAGCTCAGATCTTGTTGAAAATTTATTTTAAAAATTTTCATTGGGAATTTAATTCTGATTTTAGACCACTAATTTTATCGATTTTTTTTTTGACTGATGAGAGGACACTTCTTATTAAACTCACTATGCATTTGTTGACAGTGTCTTACACAACAAATCACTTTGTCTTTTGTTCTGCCACAGCAAACATTTACTATGAGATTTGTGACATACCTTCTTCCAGTTCTTTTATTATTATTATTATTATTATTCTGTTCTGGTTGTAGTACTAGCTTCTGTATCTCCCCTGGATCCTGTATCAGTTGTATGCTTTCATTTTAAATTTAAGAATTTGTCGACTCAACTCAAAATCATTTGGAGGAAAAGAAAAAGGGGGG
>NW_006921604.1:1820702-1837221 GCF_000298275.1 Orycteropus afer afer | reverse complement strand
GGGTTTGAACCACCAGCCGTCTGGTTAGCAGGCAAGTGTCTTAGCCACTATGCTACCAGTAGCTTTCAAAATCTGTTGCCCTTAACTTTAAAAGAACTTTGTTTTTTAATCTCCAAGTTAGTTGTTTTTTTTCTCATTATCTCTGTCATTTGTTCATAGACTGAGTTTTACAGGTAAATTGTAAAACAGGCCTCGCATTAGCAGTTCTGTCCTAGAACAGGCACAGCTGAGGGAAGGTCTATGCATATCTTGGGTGGGTTCCTTCGTGGTTCTTTGATTTCTGCAGAGGAAGAATTGGTACGGAGTTAGGACGTAGGAATTCCTCGCTTGATCCTGGCTTTGTTATTTACTACATTTGTGATCTTAAGAAATTTGTTTAAATTCTCTGTGACCCAGTTCCTGATTTGTGAAATGTGATGCTAGTGCCACCTGCTCTGTGGGTGTGACTAGAGTATATATAGTGAGATGTTCTTGATAAGCACAGGCTTTTATGTTTGTTAGTGCTTTGCTCAGGGCCTGACTTTATCTTCCATTATGTTATGTTCTTTCATGAAGAGAGGGCATGTTTAATTATGAGTGGGCCCTATGTCCCATGGAAAGATTTCTTTACTCACTAAAGCCATGATGAGCTTAAAGAAAGAAATAAAGGACTAAGTTAAGTCTTTATATAATTCAGATTCTTCAGTATCCTTTGCTCCCTAGAAAGATGGGGCCAAGATAGTATCTTTGCTAGTTATCCAATTATTTTACTCAGTTTTCCACTTTGATTTTTAGTGTGGGTCTGGCTCATTCATAACATATTTATTGAAAAGATGTTTGGTTCAAGATTATTTCAAGGTAAGTTTCCTTAGAGATGCATTTTAAAAGGAGCTTAAGTTCTGGTCCTTAAACCCCCTTTTGAATTAACTGGAATATGCCTTGAAGGTTGCATTCTAACAACTGTGCACTGCCCAGTAGTACCTTAGAGGTCTCCTCAGAGAGGCCAACAGCAAGTAGTGTGACTAGAAAGAGACCAACTCAGGCCAGCCTGATGTCTGAGCACCCCTGCGTCCTTACAGAGATCTGGACTAAAGTACTAGCCTTTCTAAGTAGAGCTTATTCCAGAGAGATAGTGCTAGGAATGGAAACTGACCCTCTGTCATCCACCAGGCTAATCAAGACAAGTCCAGAATTGTCTGAGTCCTGCACATGGTTTCCTGAGTCCTATGTGATATATCCAACTAATCTCAAGACTCCAGTTGCTCCAGCACAGAATGGAATCCACCCACCAATCCATAACTCAAGGACAGATGAAAGAGAATTCTTCCTGGCTTCTTATAACAAAAGGAAAGAAGGTGGAGAAGGCAACATTTGGATTGCAAAGTCATCAGCTGGTGCCAAAGGTGAGTTGTCATTGCTGTGCCCTTCTCCCTTCGCTGTAGGTTCCCATCATGCTTTGTTTAAATCACGGGTTAGATTTAATGATGTCTTTAGATGGATGACCCTGTTGTAATCTGAATCCTCAAGGTTAGAGATCATTCAAGCTATATAGTTTTAGATACCCATCTATCTACTGATGACTTCTAAACATTGTTACAGTCCATATCTTTCCCCTTGAGCACCAGATCCAACAGCATCCTTGGCATCTCTAAAAGGCATTTCATACATAATATGCTGGATACAGAACTCTTCATTTCCTTCCCAACTAGATCCACCCCGGCATATTCATCTTTCAGTCTTTCCCACTTTATAAATGATCCCACTAGTCACCTGTCTCTGAAGCCCAAAACCTGTAAGTCATCCTTACATGTTCTTTTCTTTACAATCTATGCTTAATGCATCAGCAAGCCTTGCTAGCTCTACCTTCAAAACACATTCTGAATTAGACTTGACTTGTCATTTTCACTGCTCCCACTCTGAGTCAGAGCTGCCATTCTCTCCAGCCTATGTGACTACACACTGCCTCCTCACTGGCCTCCCTTACAGCAGTTCTCCTCCTCTCAGCCGGAGTGATGTTTTTACATCGTGATCATGTTTCTCCCCGCACAGCACTTACCAGCTGGCTTTCCAATGCAATTAGAATAAATTCCAGATTCCTAATGGTGGCCTGCACCATCTGACATTTGCCCATATCTCTGATCTCACTTCCTTCTATTCTTGGCCTTGATTATTCTACTATAGCCACAAGTCTACAAGTCTGCCTAACTTGTCTCCCTAACATTCCAAACTTATACCTAAAATGTGTTCACATGAAATCTTTTCTATTTCTGTCAGCTCAAATGTTGCCTAGTCAGAGAAGGCTTTTCTAATCTAAAATAGACTCAAAGCCCATTGCTTTCTATCTTTTAATTCTGCTTTATTTTCCTTCCTTGCACTAACCCTTTCTTAGCACTATTCTACATGTTTGTCTGTCTGTCTATTCTATCAGAATGTAGGTTCCATATAAACACAGACTGTGTCTTGTTCATCTCTGTATCCCACCCTCTGTAAAACCAAAACCACTGCTGTCGAGTTGCTCAGTCCACCCCACTATAAGCACTCAGTAAATGTGTGACTCATAGAAAGGAGTAAGTTTTATGCTATTAACTTAGGCTTAAAATATAGGCTGTTCCCAATGTGATCAGTCTTTCTATATAATTACCATCATATGTTCTTTTAAAACCATTCCATTTTGAACTTCTTTTGTTCCCTGAAAGGCCATTGGTACTCATTTCTATTCCTGATCCAGTTGACCTCACCTTCCTTTCCACCAACCATGAAACAGGACAACCATGCTCCTGAAAGTGGGAGATCTGGAGTCCTTCCACAAGCCAAGTACCTAACCTACTTCTCTTTCCCCTATTGTGACCTCAAGTAAACCAAAAATCTAAACTCACTGCTGTCGAGTCAGATCCAACTCAGTCACCCCATCAGGTTTCCAAGGCAGTATCACTATGGAAGTAGATTGCCCAATCTTCCTTCTGAGGAGTGGCTGGTGGATTTGAACCTCTAGCCTTCTGGTTAGCAGCAAATGCCATAGGCACTATGCTACCAGAGCTCCCAAATACTACTTCCTAATTTAGTGCTAATGATAAATGGAGGATTTAGAAGAGGAAATTGTTGTTGTTGCTTTCAAGTTGACTCCAACTCATAGCAACCTTATATATAACAGAATAAAACATTGCCCGGTCCTGCACTATCATCATGATCTTTGATGCCCATTGTTGCAGATAATTTGTCAGTCTGTCTTATTGAAGGTTACCTTCATTTTCACTGACCATCTACACTTTACCAAACATGATGTCCTTTTATAGTGATTTCTCTTTCCTGATAACATGTACAAAGTAAGCAAGATGAAGGTTTGCCATCCTTGCTTCTATAGAGCATTCCAGTTGTATTTCTTCTAAGACTGATTTGTTTTTCCTTCTTGCAGACCACAGTATAGTCAGTATTCATTGCCAATACCACAGTTCAAATGCATCTGTTCTTCTGTCTTCTTTTTTCACTGTCCAGCTTCCATATGCATAGGAGGCAATTGCATAGTCCATGACTTAGGTCAGAAGCACCTTGTCATCAAAGTGACATTTTTGCTTTTTAACACTTTAAAAAGCATCAGTTATGCCCAATGTAATACATCATTTGATTTCTGGACTACTGCTTCCACAGATGTTGATGAAATTTTGACAACTTTAATAGATACTCAGTATTCCACTTTCCTCCTGTAGATTTGAGTTCAGAGTCAGGATTCCCATTATGAAGACATCTAATGTCAAGGAGCCTTGATTGGAGTGAAAACCCAGAGTAAGTCAGGGCCCTTGGCTGAAAGTCCTGTCAACTCATGGCAGTGATCCCACCTGTGTGGTCCCTGGACTCTTACCAATATAAGACAGAGTGACACTATGTAGTAGGGAGAGGAGAATAAAGAATGAAATGCCAAACAAAGAAGACCTTTTGCTTTAGGAGTTGAGAACAGTGGTCTGTATTCATTTTGTTTGCAACGACAAAGTAAAATTAACAGAATGAATGAATGACTCTTATCCTTGTTAAACAAATATTTATTTAGAATTTACATGCTTGGTATAGTGGACTCAACTTTCAGAATATATCCGGAATCCAGCCACTGTTAAACCACCTCTACCACCCATCTCTGATCTAAGCCACTCCACCTCTCATCTGGAGCATTGCTATCCCTGTCCTTCTGCTCTTGGTCTTGCCATGGAGTCTGTATGCAGCACAGAGTCAGAGATGCTACTGAAGCACAAGTCACACTATGTCATACATGCGCTCAGTGCTCTCTCCCTAGTGCCAGGGTGGAACCTGGTGCTGAGCAACAGTCAATGTATGTATTGAATAAATGAACGGATGGATGGATGGGTGAGTGAAGGAGTGAAAGAAACAATTATAATTGCAGGTACTGGGACAAACAAGATAGGCATCACTTTGTGCTCTCATGAATTCACATTCCTAAAAACTTGGTCTTGGGAAATAATTAAGAAGAAACAAGAGTAAAAAGTAACAGCAAAGATGTTTATCACTGTATTATCTATAAAAGCAAAATATTATTTAGAAATAACTTTATTATTTAGCAATCCATAAACATACTTGTCATTTTTCTTACATCAACATAATGGTATATTTTTCAGCCACTAACATTAATTTTGGAGGTTTTAAATCAGGAAAGGTATGTGTCAGGACTTTATCCTTTCATCATACTGATGATGAGCAAATAATCTGAGAAAGTGGATTATAAGAAGAAGAACACTGCATCAGGATTAGAGGAAGACTGATCAACGATCTATAATATGTAGATGACACAACCTTGCTTGCTAAAATCAAAGAGGGCTTGAATCAATTACAGATGAAGAGCAAAGACTACAATCTTCAATATGGATTACACCTCCATATTAAGAAAACAAAAATCCACACAACTGGACCAATAAGCAACATCATGATAAATGGAGAAAATAATGAAGTTGTTAAGGATTTTATTTTACTTGGATCCACAGTCTACATCCATTGAAGCAGCAGTCAGGAAATCAAATGACATATTACATCGGGCATATCTATTGCCAAAGACCTCTTCAAAGTGGTAAAAATTGAAGATGTCATTTTGAAGGCTAAGGTGCACCTGACCCAAGCCATGGTATTTTCAATCAAATGCTAACTTCATTTGCATTTGCAAGTTGGACAGTACATAAAAAAGACTGAAGAAGAATTGATACTTTTGAATCATGATGTTGATGAAAAACATTGAATATACCATGAACTGCCAGATGAATGAACAAATCCTTCTTGAAAGAAGTATGGCCAGAATGCTTCTTAGAAGCCAGGATGTTGAGATTTTTGTCTCATGTGCTTTAGACATGTTACCAAGAGGAACTAGCCCATAGAGAAGGACATCATGCTTGGTAAAGTCATCCCCCCCCCCCCAAAAAAAAAAGGAAGACCCTCAACAAGATGGATTAACACAGTAGCTGAAACATTGGGCTCAAAAATAGCAATGATTTTAAGGATGACACAGGACTCGCAGTGTTTCGTTCTCCTATATGTTGCTGTGAGTCTTTCAGTTGCTATGAGTTAGAACTAACTTGATGGCACCTAGCAACGACAACATAATTGTGAAGTCAATATATTTATAATATAAAATGAAAAAAGAATATGAAATGAGTTCATTTAATTGAACCAGTATTTGCCCATATATACAGGAAAGTAATATGAAGAAATAAAAATAATTATGTTAGGAAATAAGATTATGGGTAACTTTTCCAGTTCTCTCTGATGGCATGTGTTTTCAGTGGTAATAGTTTTAAAAAGTTATACAAATATCTATTTCCCCCTCTCAATAGAGGACAGGCTCACCTAAAGCAAAAATGAAGAAAGGAAGATGCAAAAAGAGTTTCGCTCATAAAAGGGCAGAGACTTTTCACAGCCTTGTCCCCAGTGGTGTTATCTCCAGAAGTCATCCTAGTTTCAGGATTTAGAGCTGTCATAATTTGAGAAATGGCTGAATAAAAGAATTAAGAGAACTGTGACAAAAGTGAGCCCTCCAAACTATGCCAGAGAAGCTGCTGTCCTAGATATTCTCTGGGCTGGGATGCTTTCTTTCTTGAAGAATCTGCTCAAAAAGCTGTGGTATGGGCAACCAGCAGCATGATGTCATTCCCGTAAGAACACTGGGATTCATGGGGTTACCTAAGCCGAGATTTTCTCCTTCTGTCCTAGATATGAACACTTGAGGTTCAGATGTCTTCAGGAAATCATTAGTTTTTCTCTCTATTGGACTAATAAAAAGCTATCTCTCTCTCTCTCTCTCTCTCTCTCTATATATATTTATTTATTTATTTATTTGTTGTTGTTACAGGCCATCGAGTCAGACCTGACTCATAGCGACCCCTCCTTGGGTTTCTGAGACAGTATGATTACAGAAGTAGATTGCCCCATCTCCTTCCGAGGAGTAGCTGGTGGGTTTGAACTGCCAGCCTTCTGGTTAGCAGTCAAGTGCCTTAGACACTATGCTACCAGAGCTCCTATATTATATATATATATATATATTTCCTAACCTCCTTCCTGTTATTTTTTTCTACCTACTGTTATTGCAGTCAAGTTGATTTCAATTCACAACATCTCCATGTGAGAGGGTAGCACTGCCCCATATTGTTTCTATAGTGTTCTATACGGAAACAGACTGCCACATCTTTATCCTGCTGGTATGTTCAAAATGCTGACCTTTTGGTAAGCAACCAAGCACTTAAGCACCATGCCACCAGGGCTCCTTCCCTTCCCTGGTAACCACTAATAACCTTTGGTTTCTATATATTTGCCTATTTCATGTAAGTGAGATTATACAATATTTGTCATTTTTCAACTGACTTATTTCACTCAGCATTGTTTTCAGGGTTATTGTAGTATGCGTCAGAGCATTTCTTTTTATGGCTGAGTAGTATAAAAGTAATGTTTTGGAATGATATTCTAGAAGTAGAATGTAAGGAGCTCTACCGAAGATTTGGCAAGAGGAAATAAAAAGGAACTAGAATATCTGATGTGGTTCCTCAGAGAGATGAAATAGAATGAGTGATGTAAGTAGGAAAAGCAGGAAAGCGAGTTAACCAAGTTGATTTGTAGTTTCTTGTGCAGGAGACTAACCAAATAGTGGAACAAGTGACGAAATGGGGTACTCGAGAAAGGGGGTTGAATTTTAGAAAATATAGATTATTAAATTCATTAATTAAATTAAATTAATTTGTACTGAAAGCATGAGACCCATGCGAAAATGAGCTATAAATCTAAAGCATACTTGGGGTGGGGTGGTAGAACTAATAAGTGAGTTCAGCAAGTTCACAGGATATAAGATCAACACAAAGTCAGTCACATTTCCAGGCTTGTAAGCTGAACATTTACATTAGGTAGATACACTCTTTGGAGAAAACAATCATGGGAGAATAGAAGGGCTATGTATCCACAGGGAGATAACTTGGGGGGCAGGAGTGCATGGGAGGGAAGGACACAGGGAAGAGGTAACTATGGGGAGGAAATAGGAAGAGAACTATTGCATTGTGGGAAATTGCATTCAATGTCATGAGACAAAGTGTATGTGAACTGCTGTATGGAAGATGAGTTTGCTCTGTAAACTTTCACCCAAATCACAGTTAAAATAAATAAATAAATAAATCTGTCACATTTCTACATACTAACAATGAATGTGCAGAAACTGAAATTAAAAATTCAATACCATTTATAATCACTCCATGGAGAATGAGATACTTAGACATAGACTTAACAGAATACGCAAAGGATCTATAAGCTGAAAATTACAAAACAATTATGAATGAAGTCAAAACCCATAACAACCCCCTGCCATTGAGTCGATTTCAACTCATAATGGCCCTATAGGACAGAGCAGAACTGCCCAGAGGATTTCCAAGGCTGTAAATCTTTATAGAAGCAGACTGCCTCATCTTTCTCCCACGTAGCAGCTGGTGGGTTTGAACCACCAAACTTTTGTTTAGCAGCCAAATGCTTTAACACCTGCACCATCAGAGCTCTAAAGGACCTAAATAAATAAATAGACATACCATGTTCACGGATTGCATGATTCAACATAGTAAAGATGTCATTGATCTATAAGTTTTCTATAAATTTAATGTAAATTCCTATCAAGATCTCAGCAAAGTTTTTGTAAACATAGATATACAGCTTCTAAAATTCATGTGGAAAGATATAGGCCTTAGAATAGCTTAAAGAATTTTGAGGACTAACAAAAAAAAAAAAAAAAAAAAACCACCAATAAAGTGGAAGAAACCACTCTACTTAATATTAAAAAAAAACAAAAAACTAGTTGCCATTGAATCGATTCTGACTCATGGCCACGCCATGTGTGTCAGAGTTAAACTGTGCTCCAAAGGGTTTTCAATGGCTGATCCCACACACACACACGATTATGGGGTTTATTAGGGAAGTAGTAAGTTACAGTTCAGGATCAAGAATGCTCAGGATACAGTTCTCCCATCCAGACAGGCTCCCTTCAGCTGTTCCTAAAGATAAGTCTCTCTCTGGCCCTTGGCCCCTCAGCCTGGCTTCTACCTCATGGGAATTAGCTTTTGGCTGGTCCTGATCCAGTATCCCCTCCTGCAGTTAGATAGGTTCTGATGATGCTACTATGGCCACCATTTTACAATAAGGATGTGAAAAAATTGGAACCCTGATCCGTTGCCAGTGGGAATGTAAAGTGGTACATCCATTTTGCAAAAACAGTTTTGACAGTTCCTGAAAAAGTTAAACACAGAATTACCATATGATCTAACAATTCCACTGCTAGGTTTATACCCAAGAGAATTGAAAACATATGTCCATATGAAAACATGCATGCCAATCTTCATAGCAGCATTATTCATAACAGCCAAAAAGTGGAAACGACCCAAATGCCCATCCACTGATGACTGGATAACCATACAATGGAATATTATTAAGCCACAAAAAGTAGTGAAGTACCGATGCATACTATAACATGACTGAACTTTGAAAACTTTATGTTAACTGAAAGAAGCTGTACCCAAAAGCCAACATATATATGATTCCGTTTATATGAAATACCCAGAATAGGGAAATCTGTAGACACCGAAATTAGATAAATGGCTGCCAGGAGCTGGAGAGAGGAAGGAATAGCATGTGACTGCTAATGAGGTTTTGGGGGGAAGTAGTAAAATGTTCTAAAATTAGATTGTGATAATGGTTGCACAAGTCTTGAATATACTGAAATCCAATGAATTGTACAATTTCAATGAATGAATTTCATCCCTAGATGGTGCAGATGGTCAATGCACTCGGCTGCTGACTGAAAGGTTGTAAGTTCAAGTTCACTCAGAGGTACCTTGGGAAAAAGCCTATTTCTGAAAATGCAGCCATTGAAATTGTATCTCAGTAAAGTTGTTAGAATGATATTGTATCATTTGTTTAATATTGATGGACACTTAGAATGTATTTAGTTTTCTTTTTCTATTATAATTTTGCAAGGAATTTACTTGTACATTTGTCTTCATGCCCTATCTTTCCTGATATTTCCATAAAATATAGTCTTAGAAGTAGGTTTATTGGTCATAGGCAGTGCCTAAGGTATTTGACTGCTAACCAGAAGGCTGGTGGTTCAAACCCACCAGCCACTCCTCAGAAGGAAGGTTGGGCAATCTACTTCCATAGTGATACTGCCTTGGAAACCCAAGGAGGTGTTGCTATGAGACGGGTCCAACTTGACGGCACATAACAACAACAACAAATCTCACAATAACCAGTTGTATAGTAGTGTCTTATTTAGGGTGCTTAGATACTTCTGAATATCTGTAAAAGTGAAGTTTCAGGTACAGTCCTATGTGAAAACCAAAAAACCAAACACACTGCCATGGACTCGAACCCAACTCATAGGGGCCCCCACCTTGGATTTCCGAGGCGGTATCACTACGCAGGTACATTGCCCAACCTTCCTTCCGAGGAGTGGCTGGTGAGTTTGAACCACCAGCCATCTGGTTAGCAGTCAAATAGTTAAACAACCCTGGGTGCTCTTGTGGAGGAAGGGGAAGGTGTGAGAGATTTAACGGGAAGGGAAGGAGAAGGAAGGGAGTGAGCAGGCCAATAAAAGCACCCTGTGGGGGTTTCTGCTGTCATTGTTTCCTTCTTGGCTTTGTAAAGAGCTTTTCCTCTTGGGATGAACTGAACTAGTTTCTGTTTTGATTTTGCTCTGCTAGGTGAAGGCATCCTCATCTCCTCTGAGGCTACAGAGCTTCTGGATTTCATAGACAACCAGGGCCAGGTGCACGTAATCCAGAAATACCTTGAGCACCCTCTGCTTCTTGAGCCAGGTCATCGCAAATTTGACATTCGGTAATGTATCAGTGTCTGAGGTTCTTGTTTTTATGAATCTGAAAAAGTGATACAGTGTATGGTGAGGAGGGTAGCATGGAGTATATTGAAGTATTTGTGTTTAATGTGTTACCAAAATGAAGCACAGGTGAATGAAACTGGGCTTCTGTACCTAGTTTTCTATTTTCATTCTTTTTTTCTTTCTGAAGAATTTTAGTAAGATTGTCGACTTTCTTTTTCCATATTCTCTTTCACTAAAATGTGGTTCCACAAAAAAGAGTGTAAATGTATGGGGCTTGCTTATGCAAGACGATGCAAGATGTACAGAGAATACATAATTTAGACATAACAGATCATGTGACTCTGCCAAATAATATGTCCTCATTTCATTATTTGTGTCCCTTTTTTTTTTTTTGGACTTATGTTTTTTATGGAGGAACACATCACCACATTTGGAGTTTAATATTTGGAGTTAACTTCTAAGCAAAGGACTTGTCAGTGGACAAAGAAATTATGTGGTGCTTTCCAGAGCTTGCCCTTGACTTTGCTGTCATCTTCTCATTGAGGACTGTTTTGGCTTCTTGATGCCTTCATTATGACTTGCCACTTCCTGAATATCAGTCCTGTCATATTAGCTCCAGAATTAGACACTTGGAATAGTTTCCTCTTAAGATTATTATAAGAGCAAACATTGCAAGTGTAAGTGGCCTCAGGCTAACCTTGAAAACTAATCCATCCAAATCTATTCAAAGTGTTGAATCTTTTGAATGGATCAAAGTCATCTTGTCATTTATGATGAAATATTTTGTTTTTCTGGTTATCGTGGTGACCCACTATCTTGATTAACTGTCACAGTTTACCTCGTACAATTTTAGAATTTGCTTCCTTCCCCTACTCTCCCCATCCCCAGGAAAAAAGTCAAGGTGTGGAACTTGATCCATACAATATGGGGGAACTTTGAATGACTTGTTTTTGTTGAATTGCAGGAGCTGGGTCTTGGTGGATCATCAGTATAATATCTACCTCTATAGAGAGGGTGTGCTTCGGACTGCTTCAGAACCATATCATGTTGATAATTTCCAAGACAAAACCTGCCATTTGACCAATCACTGCATTCAAAAGGAGTATTCAAAGAACTATGGAAAGTATGAAGAAGGAAATGAAATGTTCTTTGAGGCGTTCAATCAGTACCTAATAAGTGCTTTGAATATTACCCTGGAAAGTACTATCTTACTACAAATCAAACATATCATAAGGTAATTGTATCTTTTTTAGGTTGTCTGTTTCTTAATGAAGAAGCTTTAGGAGTTTGTGCCTTTCAAGAAATTAGTCCATTTAAGTTGACAAATTTATGAGCAAAGATTATTATACCATTCCCTTACTATTCTTTTAATGTCTGGAGGTTCTGTAATGATGTTACTTCCTTCATTCCTGATATTGTAAGTTGTATCTTCTCACTAGTTAACTTGGGCAGATTGTCTATAGGATTTTCAATTTTATTCATCTTTCCAAAAACATCAGCTTTTGGGTTTCATTAATTTTCACTGTTGCTTTTGCTTTCAATTTTTATGATTTGTTCTCTTTAGTATTTCCTTCTACTTTTTTTCAGTTTATTTTTCTTTATCATTTTTTTTTAAGGTGAAAATTAGATAATTGATTGATGATATTTCATTTTTTTAAATATAAGCATTTAATGCTATCCATTTATAAGCACTGTATTAGCTTCATCTTACTGATTTTGATGTTTGATTTTCATTTTACTGAAATATTTTCTAATTTCTCTCATGACTTCATCTTTGATTCATGTGGTAATAAGTTTCTTGTTTAGTTTCCAAGTATTTGGAGATTTCCAGGTATCTTTCTGTACTGATTTCTACTTTAATTCTATTAGAGGATATACTTTTCTATGGTTTCATTTCTTTAAAGTTCGTTAAGGTTTATTTCATGGCCCACCATATGGGGTTTATCTTATTGAATGTCCCATGTATAGTGAAAAGAATGTATATTCTACTCCTGCGGTGTAGTAAATTACATGGTATGGCTTTTCTAGCCATAGTATTTATAACTCCCACTTTGCCGTGAGTAACTGAGAAGCTGATTGTTAAAGTTATCCACCTGGGGCAGCACAAAATAATCTTCTGGGAAGTTTGCTGTCTCTCGGGTGTATAGAATTCTGGTGTTGGAATTGGTTGGTTTTGACCACTCTGCCAGGCTCAAAGAGGAGCCTCCTAGAGGCAAAAGGAGAGTCTCTCTGACTGCTGGCTGAGAGAGATGTGCTGCTGACACGTGGCTGAGAGAGAGAGAGACATGAGAGAGATGCACTGCTGAAAGAGGAATGTGCTACTGAGAGACGGCCAGCTGTTGAGAGAGATAGCCGGCTGAGAGAGACTGAGCATGCTCCTGAACTTGAATTGTAGCCTGTTGCTTCCCTAATAAATATAATCTGTGAGTTCTGTGTGGCCACTGCAGCAAATTACTGAACCCAGCAGAGAGGTGGTGGGTGCTGTGGAGGAACAGTTGGTGTTAAGGTTAGTAAGAGGGCTAGAGGGTGGCAGCCTGTCTGGACTCATAAGAACAGGCTTTAGGCTGCTAATGGTGATTCTGTCTTCCTCTTGTGAAGTTAGAGGAGGTCAGGTTGTCCCTTTAGCAACTACTGTTGGGTGGAGCTTTCTATAAATGGCAGTTAAGTCAAGGTGGTTGATAGTGCTTAAGTCTTCCATATCCTTGCTGATTTTCTGTTCTACTTGTTCTGTCACTGAAGCAGAAGTATTGAAGTATCCAAACAGAATGATGAATTTGTCTCTTTTTCTGCTTTATCAGTTTTTGCTTCATTTATTTTGAAGCTCTATTGTTTATCACATATATATTTAGTAGCATAGTGGCTAAGACACTTGCCTGCTAACCAGACGTCTGGCGGTTCAAACCCACCAGCCACTCCTCGGAAGGAAGGTTGGGCAATCCTACTTCCGTAGTGATACTGCCTCGGAAACCCAAGGAGGGGTCACTATGAGTCGGGGCCGACTCGATGGCACATAACAACATAACATAACATGTTGTCTTCACGAATTGGCTCTTTTATCATTCTGTAATTAATGTCTGTCTTTATCTGTGGTAAAATTCCTTATTTTGAAGTCTACTTTGTCTGATATTAATTAGCCACTGTAGCTTTCTTTGATTAGTGTTTGCATGGTATGTATTTTTCCATTCTTTTATTATATTCTATTCACTATATTTACAGTGAGTTTCTCATAGACAGTGTATAGTTGGCTTTGGTTTTATTTTTTAGTTTGATATGACAATCTGTATCTTATAATTAATGTGTTAATACCATTTACGTTTAGTATAATTATTAACAGGAGCTCAGGTAGCATAGTCCCTTAGGCACTTGACTGCTAACCAGAAGGCTGGTGCTTCAAACCCACTAGCCACTCCTCGAAAGAAAGGTTGGGCAATCTACTTACATAGTGACACCACCTCAGAAACCCAAGGAGGGATCGCTATGAGTCGGGTAGGACTCGACGGCACATAACAACAACAACAACAACATAATTATTAATATTATTAAACTTACATCTACCACTTTATTATTTGTGGTCTCCTTTTTTGCTTCTGATCTTCATTTCTTCCTTTCCTGCTATCTTTTAAATTATTTGAGTATTGTTAGAGTTCTGTTTCAGTTTATTTGTTGAGTTTTTGGCTCTATTGCTTTGGATTATTTTTTAGTGATTGCTCTAGGAATTAATATATATGTACCTGTCTTAGTTACCTTGTGCTGCTATAATGTAAATACCACTAATGGATGACTTTAACAAACAGATTTATTCTCTGGACTTGACTAGAAGTCCAGATTCATGGCACCAGCTCTAGGAGAAGGCTTTTTCTCTGTCAGCTCTGGAGGAAGGTCCTTATCTCCTTTCAACATCTATGGACACGACATTCCTGAAGATCTCCATCTGTTTTGACATCAGCCTTCCCCTGGGTCTATGAGGTTCTTAGCATAGGAAGTCCAAGTCCAAAGGACACATTCTACTCCTGGCTCTTCTTTCTTAGTGCTAGTGGGTTCCTTTAATCTCTGCTTGCTTGTTTAATCTCTTTTACTCCTCAGGTGAGAATGACTCAAGATACAGTTTAGTTCTGTAGATTGTATCTTGTTTTCAGGCTGAAGAACCTCCTTTAGCATTTCTTTTAGAGCAGGTCTGCTACAGCTAAATCCTCTTAATTTTCTATCATCTACGAGTGTCTTTATTTCATCTTATTCCTGAAGGATCTTTTTCATTTGATCTAGAACTCTTATGTTGACAGTTGTTTTTTTTTTAATCAGCATTTGAAATATTTTTTTTCATTGTCTTCGGGCCTCCAGAGTTTTTAATAAGAAATCTACAATCATTTTCATTGTTGTTCACCTGTAAGTGATGTACTGTTTTTCTCTACCAGCTTTCAAGACTTTTTCTTTATATTTGCTTTATTAGCAGTTTGATTTTTATGTGTCTGAGAGTGATTTTCTTTGAGTTTATACTGTTTGGGGTTTATTAAGCTTCTTGAATCTATAAATTTATATCTTTTACCAAATTGGGTAAATTTTCAGCCATCATTTCTTCAGATACTTTTTCTGCACCAATTTCTTTCTCCTCTCTTTCTGAGATTACAGTTGTTACCAGAGCCATCAAGGGAAATGCTAATGCCAAGTCGGATGGTGAAACAGGAAGGACTTTTATTTTTGTGTCCTCACACAGACTCAGTGGATTCACATCCATAGACTGAACTCTGAACAAAGGTCACATGGGGCCTTTATGGGGTTCTTTTTCCAGGGTATTCGGGGTAAAAGGGTGATTGGTTATCTGCAAAAAGATGCCAGCTAGCAGTTTTTACAGAAGCAAAAAACATGCTTGACAGGAAGAGAGGAGGGGGAGTATGAACAGGGGAAGAAGGCATGGGGAGCAGGGCCAAGGAATTTTCCACTACATGGTTTTTCAAGCCAGCCTGATATGGATGTGTCTGGCCTCACAAGTTGTTTCACTGCTCAACAAAATTTCCTTACTTAGGTTAGGCACAGGTTATAATTCATTGTTAATGCTTCTTAAATTCTCCTCTCTCGCCTCACAGTGACACAAATATTAAGACCTTTTGCGATTGTCTCACAGATCTTTGAGTTTTTGTTCATTTTTTCCAATCCTTATATGGGAGAATTTCTATTTTCAAGTTCACTGACTTTTCTCTGTCTTCTCCGTTCTGCTAATGAGCCTATCCACCATATTTTTTTTCAAATTTTATTCAAAATTTTATTTTATATTTAAAAAACCCCAAAAACTTAACTGCCGTCAACATACATATATATGGATGTGTGGGTGTGTTTGCAGTTCTTAAATTCTATTTGGCAATTTTTTAGTTCTGTTTCTCTGCTGAGATCTTATGTATATCCATTCATTTCAAGTATGTTTACTTTTACCTCATGAAGCATAGTTATAATAGTTACTTTAAGTTTTTGTTTTACAGTTCCAACATCTGGGTCATTTGGGAGTTGGATTGGCATTTGTTGATTTTTTTCCCCCCTTCAAATTTGTTCTGGTTCTTTGTATGTTTAGTAATTTTAAATTGTATCCTGGACATTTGGAATATTGTGCTATGAAGACTTTGGGTAATATTAAAATCCCTAGAGATTATTGACTTTTTATTTTGGAGACAATCAGACCAGTTAAGTTCAAATCACAGCTTCTGTTTCACCTTCTGTGTGTGGTGATTCCAATGTCATTTTAGTTTTCAAAGTCTTGTATTTCTCCTGTGCATACACTGCTAAGGAATAAGCCCAGAACTTACATTATACACTGAATTAGGAGATCTCCTTCTCAATTCTATGGGATTCCTTTATAGTCTCTGATTTACAGGGGCCTATTGTCCCAGACCTTGAGTCAGAAAGATGGGGTTTCTTTCAGAGCTTCAGCTGCTCAGATTGCCAGCACAATTACAGCTGCATTACTAGAAAAAAGAGATGGAAAAATGGGATTCCTTCCAAGTCCTTGAACCACATAGTCCTTTGTCCCAGTTCCTCTGACCAGAAAGACAGAGTTTCTCCTAGGGTTTTACCTTCTGGTGCCACAGCTCCAATAAGAAGCTATCTTCAAGCAAAGCACTATTGAAGAAGAACAACAAAGTAGGAGGTCTCACACTGCCAGATCTCAAAACCTACTATACAGCCACAGTAGTCAAAACTGCC
>NW_006921604.1:1805948-1818332 GCF_000298275.1 Orycteropus afer afer | reverse complement strand
AAAAAAAAAAAAAAAATCAGCAGCAGCAGCAGCAGCTATCTTCAAGTCAAAGCCATAAGAAGAAATAGGAGGAACAGCAGCAGGGAAGCTGATGCCCACACATGTGTCATAATTCTGGGTTTTTACTTTCCTCCCCTTTCTGCCTGCTTCTCTGTTAATTTTCAGAGTTCTCAGGTTGTTGCATTTTGATTTTGGCCACGGTTTTTGGTCGGAATCAGTGGGAGAAATAGACTGTGATAGGCTTATTCCACCAAATGTTATGTCTATTTTTGGTGAAATATGATACATACACATGCTTAAAATTAATGTAAAGCTTATTGAATTATATAAACACCCTTGTAAACACCATCCAGATAAAGTTCTGTCAGTTTTGTTTCATATTTTTTTGAGACCATGTAAATTAACATGATTTAAAAGTATTGTATCTTTTTCTCTTGTATCTTTATGAAATAACCATCTTTACCTAGAAATACTTTTTGCTTTAAATTCTATTTTGTCTGATGAAATGGCTGGGCAGCTTTATTTATTTTTGGTTGTTTTTGCACAGTATATCCTTTTTTATCTTTTTACTACAATGTTTCTGAATCCCTGTGATTAGGTATGTATCTTGTAAGCCATATATATTTATGCTTTTTTTTTTTTTAACCAGTTTGATAATTCTTGTTTTTTAGCTAGAGGAGTTTTGGGATTTAAATCTATCATCTTTATTTGAGTTTTACTTTTGTGCCTATTCTAAGTTTTATTTCTTTTATATTTTCCCTCAGAATTTGGAAATTATACTTTTTGTTTGTGGATCCTTAAGTTATTCAAGTCTAAATCTAAGTAATATTTTGACCTTCCATTAAGACAATGCAAGAACAAAAATGCTAATTTGTCCTCTTTCTGATTTGTATGCTATTGTCATTTACTTTAAGTTTTTATCATTTTAAATGTCAAAGGCATTATTATGATTTTTGTAGTTAATATTAATTTAGAAATATGAACACATACTCATAATTTTTATTGTACTTTATTTTTTCTTGACTATTTTACCTTCTGACTTGGATCAGTTTTCTTCTGTCTGAGGAACATTCTTGGGGATTTTCTTTAGTGGCTGTTTTTGATTTTTGCTTTTGGTCCAAAAGTGTTTTTCACCTTCATTTTTAGATAGTTTTATTAGATATAGAAGTTTTCAGCATATCAATAATATGATTGTTCTTCTTTTGTTATTGAGGTCAGCTCACATTACAATAGTCATATCTTTAACGTTAATCTGTGTTTTTATTCTAGTTATTTTAAGGATTTTTTTCATTGCATTGTACTCTTTGTCTGATTTAGATATCTCTTATCTATGTGAATATGTTGGAATTTTTGAATCAGTAGTTTTGAAGTCTTTCATTGTTTTTGAAAATTCTCAGCTGCTACTTCTTAAACAATTTATTCTGCCCTGCCTTCTTTTTGTTCTCTCCTTGTGGGGTCTACCTAAATATACGGATGATATTATTGTATCCTAGCATAATGCCTGAGGCATTTGACTGCTAACCAGAAGGCCAGCAGTTGAAACCCACTAGCCGCTCCTCAGAAGGAAGATTGGGCAATCTACTTTTGTAGCATTACTGCCTTGGAAACCCAAGAAGGGGTTGCTATGAGTTGGATCCAACTCAACAGCAGTGAGTGTGGTTTTTTTTTTTTTTTTAATGTCCCTCTCACTCTCTCTGTTGTATTTTCTATTTATTTCTCCACACTTCATCATAGTCTCTTCTGATACCCCCAGTTCACAGTTTTCTCTTTTATAGTATCAAATCTTTTGTGAAGTCTGTTCCCTGAGTTCTTTAATCTGAATATTACATTTTTCAATTCTAGAGTGTTCATTTGGTTCTTTTCCAGCAGTTTGGTGTCATTTTTATAGTTCCAGTTCCATGCCAAAGATTGTCTACTTCAACACTGTAATCATAGACATTTTATAATTTGTGTCTATTAATTCTAGTATTAAGTGAGTTTGTTTCTGTAGTCTGTCTTTTGTTGGTTCAGTTTCACGTTGCCTTGTAATCGCGGACATTGTGGTCATTGTGTATTCTTTCACCCAAACCCACTGCCAGTGAGTTGATTCCAACTCATAGCAATCCTATAGGACAGAATAGAATTGCCCCATACAGTTACCAAGGCTGTAAATCTTTATGAAAACAGCCAGCCACCCTCATCTTTCTCCTGCAGAGCAGCTGGTAGATTTGAACTGCTGAATAGTTAGCAGCTGAATGCTTTAACCACTGCACCACTAGAGCTCTTTATGTATTCTTTTACTAGTGCTTTATTGGTTATCCTAGAGATTCAAATAAAAATTAGTACTTTTACAAGTTCTCATACAGAGCAAATACTATAACACCAGTTAACCTCTTTTTATCTTGTATGTTATTGTTGCCATATATTTTGTTATTGTGCATTTTTTTTTAGAGAAAATGAGTTCTTAAGTTTATATTAAATGGAAGTCTTCTACTCAATGAAAAATACCATGAAAAGAAAGATAGGGCACAAATCGGGAGATGATATTTTTGCCCTCATATAACCAAGACAAGTTAGTATCCAAATAATACAAAAGAATTCCCCCTAAAAAAAATTCAGTATATGATAAAAATGAACAAAGAGCATAGGTAGAACAAGAACATGAGTATTCAACAAACATATAAAAATATTCCAGTTCAATAGATATCAGTGAAATATAAATCAACATACAGTGACATATTTTATTCTATGAGTTGGCAGAAATCTGACAATATCAAGTATAAACAAGGTTATAGACCAATGAGAATTCTTATACACTGTTGGTAGAAATATAAATTAGTACATTATCTTTGCAAAACAGTTTGATATTAGCTAATGAATTTTCATCTGCTCATGTATGACACAGGTGAGCCCCTCAGGTTGGAAGACACTCAAAATATAGCGGAGGAAGAGCTGCCTCCTCCAAGTAGAGTCCACCTTAATGACCCAGATGGAGTAAAGGTTTCAAGGCCTTCATTTGCTGATGTTACATGACTCAAAATGAGAAGAAAAAGCTACAAACATCCATTGGTAATCAGAATGTGGAATGAATGTACAAAGTATGGCTCTATGAAAATTAGAAGTCAAAAATGAAATGGAACACATAAATATCTGCATCCTAGGCATTAGCAAACTGAAATAGACTGCTATTGGCCATTTTCAATCAGACAATCATGTAGTCTACTATAGCAGAAATGACAAATTGAAGAGGAATAGTATGTCACTCTCATTGTCAAAAAGAACATTTCAAGATCTATCCTTAGGTACAATGATGTTAGTAATAGGATAATATCCATACACCTATAAGGAAGAATAGTTAATATGACTATGCACCAACCACTAATGCCAAAAATGACAAAATTGAAGATTTTACCAACTTACACAATCTGAAATTGATCAGACATACAATTAAGATGCATTGAAAATTACTGGTGAATGGAATGTGAAAGTTGGAAACAAAGAAGGATCAGAAGTTGCAATATGGCCTTAGTGATCGAAATGACATCAGACACATGATAGAATTTTACAAGACCAACAACTTAATTCATTGCAAATATATCTTTTTCAATAACATACATGGTGCCTATACATGTGGACCTTGCCAGGTCGAATACACAGGATTCAAATCAACTGCATCTGTGCAAAGAGACAATGGAGAAGCTCAATGTCATCAGTCAGAACAAGGCTAGGGGCCAACTACAGAACAGTCCAAACCAAAAAGCCAAACCCACTGCCATAAAGTTGGTTCTAACTCATAGCTACCCCCATTGGGTTTCCAAGGTGAATCTTTACAGAGGTAGATTGCCCAGTCTTCCTTCTGTGGAGTAGCCTCTGAGTTTGAATCGCCAACCTTCTGGTTAGCAGTCAAATGCATTAGTCACTGCATCACCAGAGCTCCTTCAATCACTTGTATGCAGGTTCAAGTTAAAGCTAAAGAAAGAAAATTAAAAGAAGTCTATGAGAACTGTACATAAATGATATTTCAATAAAATGTATTTTTTAAAAAACAGAAGTCCATGAAAGCCAAATTACAATCTAGGGACCATCACGAGAATAGATCAGACATATTGAATACCAGTGATTGAAGACCAAATGAGTTGTGAGATGACATCAAAGACATCATACAAAAATTTTTTTAAAAAAAATCATTAAAAAGACAACCAAGAAAAAAAAAAGATCAAAATGAATGTCAGAAGAGACTCTGATCTTGCTCTAGAATATAGAGTGGCTAAAGCAAGGAAGAAACAATTCAGTTAAAAAACTAAAGATTTTGAAGAGCAACTTGAGAAGACAAAGTATTATAATGAAATGTCCAAAGATCTCAAGTTAGAAAACCAAAAGGGAAGAACATGCTTGGCATTTCTCTAGCTGAAAGAACTGCAGAAAAATTCAAGCCTTGAGTTGCAAAACTGAAGGATTCTACAGTCAAGATGTTGAACGACGCAGGAAGCATCAAAAGAAGTTGGAAGAAATACAGAGTTACTGTACCAAAAGGAACTGGTCGACGTTCAACCATTTCAGCCGGTAACATATGATCAAGAACCCATGGTAATGAAGGAAGATGTCTAAGCTACACTGAAGACATTGACAAAAAAACAAAGCTCTAGGAATTGACAGAATACTAACTGAGATAATTCAGCAAATGGATGCAGTGCTGGAAATGCTCACTCGTCCATGCCAAGAAACTTAGAACACAGCTACCTAGCCAATCTGCTGGAAGAGATCCATGTATGTTCTCGTTCCAAAAAAAGGTGATAATAACAGAATGCAGAAATTATCTAACAATATTATTAATATCAAATGCAAGTAAAGTTTTACTGAAGATAATTCACAAACAGTCACAGCAGTACATCAACAGAGAACTGCCAAAAATTCAAACCAGATTCAGAAGAGGATGTAGAATGAGGGTTATCATTGCTGATATCAGATGGATCTTGGCTGAAAGCAGAGAATGCCAGAAACATGTCTACCTCTGTTTTATTGACTGTGCAAAGGCTTTCCATTGTGTGGATCAGAACAAATTGTGGATAACATTACAAAGAATGAAATTCCAGAACACTTAATTGTGTTTAAGTGGAACCTCTACATAGACCAAGAAGCAGGTCTCTTGCTGGAGATTTGCCCAATGCAATATGTAGTTTAGTTTCCTCATTGCTGGTTCCATGAATGTTGATGGTGGATCCAAATAAAAGGATATCATTGACAACTTCAATCTTTTCTCCACTTATCATGATGTTCCTTATTGGTCCAGTTGTGAGGATTTTTGTTTTCTTTGTCTTGAGGTTTAATCCATACTGAAGGCTGTGGTCTTTGCTCTTCATTAGTAAGTGCTTCGAATCCTCTTCGCTTTCAGCAAGCAGGATTGTTATCTGCATATCGCAGGTTGTTAATGAATCTTCCTCCAGTCCTAATGCTGTATTCTTCTTCATAAAGTCCAGCTTCTCAGATTATTTGCTCAGCATCCAGATTGAATAAGTATGAAGAAGGGATACAACCCTGATGGGTCCTTTTCCTGGCATTAAACCATACACAGTATCCCCTTGTTCTTTTTTAACACCTGTTTTTTGGCCTATGTAGAGGTTCCACTTAAGCACAATTAAGTATTCTGGAATGCCAGTTTTGTGTCATCTTCACAACCATTGCTATGTTTGAGCCCATTATTGTAGCCACTGTGTCAATCCATCTTGTTAACAGTCTTCCTCTTTCTTGCCGAACCTCTACTTTACCAAACATGAAGTCCTTTTCCAAGGACAGGTCCTTCCTGATAACATGTTCACAGTACGTGAGATGAAACCTTGTTGTGCTCGCTTCTATGGAGCATTCTGGCAGTATTTTTTCCAAGACAATTATTCATTCTTCTGGCAGTCCACGGTCTAGTCAATATTCTTCACCAACTCCATAATTCAAAGGCATCAGCTCTTCCTCGCCCATCTGTATTCACCATCCAGCTTTTGCATGCATGTGAGATGAGTAAAAATACCATCACTTGACTCAGGCTCACCTTAGTCCTGCATTTCCTTGTTTTATCTGGAGAATTTTCCTTATTCTTAATAAACTCAATCTTAATTTTTAAATGCGGTCTGAAGTGATGAATTCTCTCAGTTGTTTGTCTGATAATGTATTTTGTCTTCATTTTTTAAGGGTATGTGTCCTGGAAATAAATTTCTAAGTCAGCAGTTAATTTTTTTTTTTTTACTACTTTGAAGGTGGCATAGTGTTGTCTTCTGTCTTCCATCTTTTGAGAATTCAGCTGAAATCTTAGTATTTCTCTTTAATGTATCTTTCCTCTGTTTTAAATATTCCTTTTCATTGATTTTTATAAAATTTACCATGAGATGTGTGTAGTTTTCTTTGTATTTATTCTGTGTAGGGTTTATAGGACTTTTAGAATCCAAAGCTTAATACTTTTCATCAGTTTTAGAATATTCATGGCCATTATGTTTTCAAATATAGCTTTTTCCCCATTATTCTCTTCTCTTGGGTCTCTGATTTCATAGATGTGAAATCATTTTCAGTGTCTCACATTTCTCCTATAATTTTTGTACACCTTTTACCTCTCCATGTTTCCACTTTCTCTTTTCTTATAACCTATCTTTCTGTTTGCTAATTGTTTCTTCAGCTGTTAGAACCTTTTGAAAAGTTGTTAAAGTTCTGTTTTAAAATGTTAAAAGCTGTTAAGATCTGCTTTTAAACCCATATATTAGATTCTAACTTTCAATTTTTTTACTTTTCAATTCTAGAATTTCCACTTGACTCTTTTATTAGATTGTACTTCTCTTGCGAAATTCTCCCATTTGTCTCATATTTTTTAAAACATATTTATAGCAATTCTTTAATGTCCTTATCTGATAATTCCAAAGTATATCTTACCTACAGCAGGGGTCAGCAAACTACACCCTGCCAGCCAAATATTATAAGTATATAACTTACCAAACAAACCAAACCCACTGCCATGGAGTCGGATCCTACTCATAGCAATCCTCCTTGGGTTTCCGAGGCGGTATCACTACGGAAGTAGATTGCCCAACCTTCCTTCCGAGGAGTGGTTGGTGGGTTTGAACTGCCAGCCTTCTGGTTAGCAGTCACATGCCTTAGGCACTACGCTACCAGAGCTCCCAGTATATAGCTTAATGAATTTTTAATTATGTATACACCTAACCATGACACAAGTCAAGATATTAAAGTTTTATGGCACTCTGGAAAACTCCCTTGAACTCCCTCAAAGTAAATAAACAGTTGTCAGTTGCCATCTAATTGATTCCAACTCACAGTGGCCTTAGGCATGCAGAGTAGAAATGTGCTCCATAGGGTGTGTTCAAGGCTGTGACCTTTCCCAAGTACATTGCTAGGCCTTCCAGTGTGCCTGTGGGTGTGTTCAAACCCCCAGCCTTTCTGTTAGTAGTCAAGCACCTAACCATTTGTATCACCCAGGGGCTCCTTCAAAGCATATTTGTTGTTGTTGTTGTTGTTATGTGCCGTCGAGTCAGCCAACTCATAGTGACCCCTCTTTGGGTTTCCGAGGCAGTATCACTACAGAAGTAGGATTGCCCAACCTTCCTTCCAAGGAGTGGCTGGTGGGTTTGAACCGCCAGCCTTCTGGTTAGCAGTCAAGTGCTTTAGCCACTATGCTACCAGAGCTCCCATACTCCCTGCCAAAAATAACCACTCTTCTGACTTAGAGCACTCTAGATTACTTTTGCTTGTTCTTGAAAATTATGTAAATGAAATTGTACTGTATTTACTGTTTTGTATCTAATTTTTTCCACACAATATTGTGTCTGTGGAATTCAACATTGTTGCATGTAGCTATGGTTTATCTTTTCTATTACTATATAATAAGGGGGAGCTCTGGTAGCATAGTGGCTAAGACACTTGCCTGCTAACCAGACGGTTGGCTGTTCAAACCCACCAGCCACTCCTTGGAAGGAAGGTTGGGCAATCCTATTTCCGTAGTGATACTGCCTCGGAAACCCAAGGAGGGGTCGCTATGAGTCGGGTTTGACTCGACGGCACATAACAACAACAACAACAACATATAATAAGGAGCTCTGGTGGCTCAGTACCTAAGCATTTGATTGCTAACCATTGAAGGCTGGCCGTTCAAACCCATCAACTGCTCTGTGGAAGATAGGGCAATCTACTTCCATAAACATCTACCATCTTGGAAAACCAATGGAGATCTCTCAATATAAGTTGGAATCAACTCAATGGCAATGAATTTGGTTTTTGGTTTTTTTTATATTACTATATAATATTCCATTGTGTGAACAGTCCATAATTCATCCATTCTATAGTTACCTACGTGACAGCCATCTGTTTTGTCTCTTATATTTTAGATTTGTAACCTATCTGAAATTGTTATATTTCATGTTTCTCCACAAGGATATTCAGTTGACCCTGGGCTATTTATGCATAAGACTGGTATTTCCGTACTGCACTTTGTTGTAAATGCTGTTAATGTCACTTTGGTGACTGTGGCTTTGTCCTTAGTGTATTTTATATAGAGCCTAGCAGAGGAATTTCAGGGATTGGAGTTCCATTTCATCAGGGATTATAGGTGGTCGATTCTGATACCAGGTGAATCAAGTATGCTGGAGAAGAGATTCATGTTTTAGGTAAAAGGTTTAGTGGAAATTTGCCAAGCCCCCTTCTCTTTGTCTATACAGTTCAGTGTTGCTACTTTGGTGCTATAAATCCTCCTCCTACTTAGTGGTTTTTTTTTCCCCAGCTAGCCTCCCCCTAGCTTCCCACTGCAGCTGAAAAGAGATGTACTGTATAAAGTCTCCAGTGATGCAGAAAAAAATCCTGAAAATTGTTAGTCTTGAACTTTCAATAGATAAAAATATAATATTTTGTTTTAGTTCTGACTCTTGGTTCTTCTTTTATGTGTTGAAATGTAGTGTTTCTTTCACTTTTCATTCTTTGGAACTGTTGAGTTTTTTTTTTCCTTCCTTACCTAAGCATTTATTAATTTTTTAAACTTTTATTAATTATAATATTTTAAAAGGTATTGTAATTTTAAAAAAAGAGTATTCTCCCATGGAACAGAGATAAAATATAGAAAAAAAAAAATGTGATGTGGCTTTAAAGTGCAAGTTAAAGATGAACAGGACAAGAAATTTTATACCAATTGATTGTTAAGTGGCTAACCTCCCTGAATTATTTATAAAGGTTTAAATATATATATAGACATAGTTTGAAACATGGGTGGGAAGGAGAGCAAGGCCCTGGCTCTAAGTTCACCAAGGTCTCAAAAAAATCACGAATCAAAACCTACCTATAAAGATACACCTTATTAGTTTTGTGTATTTCATTGTACATAAATTATATTTCAATAAAATGCATTAAAAAAAAAAAAGATATACCGTAGACTTAGTCACATGGAAACCAGTTCTCTGTGCCTTTTCCTTTCTAAACGTACAGCTGTGTAAAAGGACGGTAATCTCTGGTAATCCTAAAGTCAACATATTTTATTTACTAAAATGAATTAGAGGAGCCCTGGTGGCACAGTGATTAAAGTGCTTAGCTGCCAACTTAAGGGTCAGCAGTTTGAACCCATCAGCCACTCCACAAAAGAAAGATTTAGCAGCCTGCTTCTGTAAAGCATTACAGCCTTGGAAACCTTATGGGACAGATCTACTCTGTCTAGTAGTGTTGCTATGAGTCAAAATTGACTCAACAGTAGTGGGTTTTTGTGGTTTTCTTTTTGGATTTGGGGAGTTTAAGGTGTATTTTGCCACAACATTCAGTTGAGGAATAAACCAAGGAAGATCTTCATAGAACAGACATATTATAGGTTTCTAGGATATTTGTACTAGATAATATTTATTACTCCTAAATAGTATATTTGTAATTATCATAGTTATTGATAAATTTATAGTGGTAACATTTATTAAATTCTTCCTAGGTGCCAGGATTATGCCAAGTTCCTTATGTAATTATCTCATTGAACTGTCTCAGCAATCCTAGGAGTAGGTACTATTTTTATCCCTATTTTATAGGTAAGGAGATCAAAGCTTGGCTTAGAGAGGTTAAAAAAAAAATGGAAATTTTGGCTTTAGCCACATGACCTCATGTACTTATTATGTCTCTGATTTGCTTTCAACTTTTATGTGTCACTAAAATGTCTCAATTTTTTTCAAATAGTAGTTGATGCTAATAATTATTCTATTATAAATTTTGACATTTAGTTTCAATATTTTTACTACTGTAATCTTAATTTTCAGTAATTTGGCATTAGAACTTGAGCTAGTAAAAGAAATGAATGAGACCAATATTCTTTTTGCAAATTCTTCTCTTCACTGAATGATAGTCCATTTTTCACAATGCACAAGTATCTGGAAATGTTTTATTTATTGTAACTAACTGTGGCAGCAGCACACCTGCTGAAGGAATCCACATTCAAAGGCTACAGGAACTCAGCCTTTGGTGTGCCAAGCTCCCTCTTGAGCCCTGGGAAAGCAGCCTTTAATTTTAAGAACATGAATGATTGCAGGATTTTTAAACAAATTGCTGGATAAGTAGAATTCTCTTTAACAATTTCTTGGTAATAAGTTTAAAAGAAAGAATTAAGCCAAAGGCAATTTATATGCACATTTGATATAAAATTATCCAAGAACATTTTGTGTGTTCCTTCTCCCTCCACCACCCTATTCTCAGCAAGCTCTCCCTCCACCCACAGGAGCTGCCTTATGAGTGTGGAGCCTGCCATCAGCACCAAGTACCTCCCTTACCAGAGCTTCCAGCTCTTTGGCTTTGATTTCATGGTGGATGAGGAGCTAAAAGTGTGGCTCATTGAAGTCAACGGCGCCCCAGCTTGTGCTCAGTAAGCCTGAACACTGTTGTATTTTGGAAGTCATTCTAGCAGCTGGAATAGTTAGTCAAAAGTGGTGAGCTTGCTTATTACTGAAAGGGTTCAAGGGTAGACCCTTTAACAGCTGTCGGGAAGGATGTCACAGTATTAGGAGTCCTCTGGGAGGAATCTGGCTGGCACAGGGTTTTGCTGGACCGTCTCCTTTTCCATTGTCCTCATGTGTGTTGAGCAGTTAGTCTGTGCTCAGGTGGGTGGTAGATGCAGTGAGAATTTCAAGCACAGCTAATAACTGCCATAAGACACCTCCCCTGTGACAACTTGAGCAAGCAGGTCCTATAAGTGGGAGAGGTGGTAATGACCAAGAAGTTCCCTATGCAGAGAATGGTGTGTAGAGGCTGGAGCTGGAGTTGAGATGTGAAAGAAGAGCATGGTCAGATACGCCAAAGGGAGCTGAGGAAAGCCTGTCAGAAAGGAGATGCAGTATCCAGCGGAACCTGGCCCTGTGCCGGGCTCCAGGCCCATCTGGGAGATGCACAGGTGAACAGGACCTGCCCTCAGGGAGCTTCTTTTCCTCCTGGGGAGGTGGCCTGCCTACAGCACAGTGTTAGTGTTATGGAGTAATGAAAGATGAAGGTGAAAGGTTAAGTTAGGGCCACACTATGGAAGGCCTTAAATGTCACAGGAAGTCGTTTGGGCTTAATCTTCTTAAACTCTTGGTTCTGAATATCTGCTTTTATCATATCATTTCCCTGTGCAAGACCATTTCATGCCTCCTCATGTCTACATCTTGAAGCAATTTAGGTGATTTTTCTAAAGATTTATGAAAAGGTCTTGACTCTACAAGGGGCTACGTTAAAACTCAAGTTCTTTCATTAGAGTTGGGCCTTTGCCACTGGCTTGATGGCTATAATTTGGCAGGTGTGATTCTTTCTCATTCATCATTCCTTACAGTTAACAAGTACTCAGTAGGTACCATTCAGCCTGCCAGGCCTTATAGTTGGTCCTAGGTTCACAATGGTGAACAAGAGAGACATAGTGGAAAGAGACTGTAGGCATGATAAAGGATCAGGCAAATAAATAATCATTACAAACTGGGACAGGCATTATAATAGTGTATGCAATGTTTTAAAATATAATTGGGTGTTGTTTCCTTATGTTGTACACGGGGTCTCTATGAGTTGGAACCAACTTGACGGCACATAATAACATCACCAATAAAATGTTCAAATATGAAAAAAATAAATAGAGATAATTGAGCAAAATTCTGATGAGGAAGTGATGTGTGGGACTGAAATCTGAAGGAGCAATGAGGAGGTAAGTAGGTGATAGAAATTGTGTTGTGTTACAAGTGGTGGAACAGAAAACAAACATTCTCTCTTTTAAGCTTATGATTTTTTACTGGGGAGGGTTCCTGGGGTGAGGTATGGTACACTGAGGTAGGCCTGGACATGCACCAGGAACCCGTGCCACACTGACACACTGAGAGGCAGGAAGCAGAAGGGGTCATGTGCTCTTGTTCTTTTGCTGAAAGAGTAAACTTTTTTTTTTTTTTT
>NW_006921604.1:1796268-1803161 GCF_000298275.1 Orycteropus afer afer | reverse complement strand
GACCGAAAGCCAGATGAATTATGGGAAGATATCAAGATATCAAAAAGTTGAATGAGATGATGGGGTAGTCAAAGAAAAAGTATTCGTAAACAGCAGTTACCATGTTTTCATTCATGTGAAAATATTACTCACTCATTTTGTTATATGAAAACGAGAGGGTGTGTCAAAAGGCATACTATTGCCTGAACGTGTTGTACCTCCTACATCCAAAATAGCCCCAAGAGTCAATTGGCATAACATATATATCATATATGCCTATATCACCATGAGACTGGAAGAACTAGATGATGCCCAGCTATAACTGTCAACCACTTGGAAAGGGATCAGTGCCGGAGATCCTCGATAGAGTGGGAGGACAATGTGGAACAACTCAAAATCATAAAAGAAAGACCAGGCTTATTTGTCTGATAGAGCCTGGTGAGACCCCTATGGGCCCTCATTACCCTGCAGGTCTGGAATTGAACTCACTCCCTTGGCTTCTAGCCAAACAATAGACAGGCATCTAGGGTAAACATTTACATCAGGTAGATACACTTCTTAAAGCTATCATTCTTGGGAGATCAGAAGGGCAGTGTTTGCACAGACAGATAGTTCCAGGGGAGGAATGCAGAGGAAGGAAGGACACGGGGAATAGGTTACTACAGGGAAGAAGTCAGAAGAGAACTGGTACATTGTGGGGAATTGCAGTCAATGTCATGAAAACAGGATGTGTAGAAACTGCACATGCATTTGCTCTGTAAACTTTCACCCAAATCACAATAAAAATTTTAAAAAAGAAAGAAATAGCCCCAAGATATGAGATGGCTTGACCATGTTGAAGCTGTTTTACATTCTCTCCTCTTCCCCAGCATTCTCTTTGTAAAATGCCTTCAAGAGATGGTTAATGTAACAAGCATCATGAAACACAGAGCATAACATATTTCAAGAGCTTACAGCTCTTGTTGACTTACCACTTGGTGACTTACTGAGTCCCTGGGGTTATGAGGTTGTATTCTTCAGTAAGAATCATCACTCCTTCCTTGTTGCTTTCCCTTCAGAAGTAGGAAGTTGAGTTTGGCCACACAGAACTCTTGGAAATGGGATTTGATTTCTACAGACAGGCTAGCTTGGGCTTTGGCCCTTGACTGAAGCAACCTGGATTCCAGATGTGTCCTGAGAAAGTTGGGTGGGTGGGCACATCTGGTCTGGAGCATCATCTCAGATGTGGGTTTCTTCTTGGACTGCACATCTCTGGTTTCTTCCAGTGTTGGGATGTGTTCTGGTTACCTAGTGCCACTCTGACAAGAATATACCACAAATGGGATCGCCTTAACAAGCAGGAGTTTATTTTCTTAACAGTTTGGAGACTTTAAGTCCTAGTTCAAAGTGCCAGGTTGTAGGGGCTGGGTGAAAGCCCCTCGACCTTGGGCTTCAGCTCTGCCTTTTGCTCCTGGCCCACTGAAGCTAGAGGCATCTCTTCACTCAGGCAGCTACTGGCTGACAAGCCCAAGGTCAACAAATAAAATGGCACAGTCTCAATGTTACCAAACCACACAGCAGGCCATTGATTCATGTCCATTGGAAGTCACAGGTTTGGCAGAGCACGGCAGGCTGCTGACCAACGACTAGGCTACATGTGGTATTCAAGCGTGCCATAAGCTAGAGACTATCCCCAAGGAAGCAGACCATGTCTCAAGGCAGCTACTTAACTGCTCACAGTAGAATCCACCATGGAGTTGATTATGTCTCATCATGGGGAATACTACATCCAGCTGCCCAACCACTCAACCAAGCCCAGCCAAGTTGACACACAAACTTAACCACCACAGAGTGAGTCCTCAGACAGCTGACCCTGGCCCTCATATGTTGCCACATAAAATGGACATAAATCCTATAGGTGGTAAGTCATCTTCGAAAGGCCATTTAGCTACTCTGAAGAGGATTGTAAGTTTTCCTCCTTAGTTTTGCCACTTTGTTTGGTTCCATTGCCCTGTGGATGAAATCCAGACTCCTAAACATGGCATCAAGGGCCCTGCATGGTCTGGCCTCTGCCCTTGTCTCCAGTCTTACCTGACCACTTCTTGCTCCATTCACACTGATTCATTTACACTTCCCCCAAATACCCTGTGTTCTCCCTCCTCTATGCATGTTACTTCTCTGCTTGTGCTTCTCTCCTTCTCTGTCTTTTACACACACACACAAACACATGTGTGGGCGCACACACACATATACACAGGCACCTGGTCTCATTCACTCTGTTTTTCTGTCTGTCTCTCTCTCTCTTCTCCTTCTGTCTTATTTCTCTGTCTGATCCTTCTGCTGTCTGACATCTATCTATTCAGTCTCCAGGTCTCAGCTTAGCTGTTACTCCTAGGGAGTCTTCCCTAATGTCCAGTCAGTCATATTGAATTGGTTCATTTCTTGGGCAGCCCACCCCTCCATGTACACCCATCAGACAGGCAAATGATTCTTTATTACACTCTGTTGAAATTGCCTATCTTCCCCACCAGCCAGAGCAGGAATCGTCTGTCTTGTTCACCTGTAAAACCTTCCATAAATATTGGTCGAGGAAAGCTTTGTGGTCATGCAGTGGCTCCTGCAGTATTTGTGTGTACAGTGGACACCCGTTTTGTGAATGTGGTGATCTAGGGAAGATCCTAATGGGAAAACTACATTTGCACTTTGATGAGCATCCTTAATGATACTTTTTTCAACACATTTCAGGAAACTGTATGCAGAACTTTGCCAGGGCATCGTAGACATAGCCATATCCAGTGTCTTCCCACCTCCAGATGTGGAGCAGCAGCAGACCCAGCAGACTGCCTTCATCAAGCTCTGATGGACGGAGGTACCCACAGCTGCCTCAGAATAAGCAAGGGGTCTGGCTTCAGGGGAAGGTGAAATGACCGATGGCTCACTATCAAGCCAAAACAAGCAGAAAAGAGGCACCTTCAAGATGGAGCGAAAGCATGAGAAGAAAAGACAACTTCCCCAAAGAGCGAGATGCTGAAGATGTTTCCCAGATCGAGCTCTCTGCACTGCTGGGAAGATTTGAAAACTGAAGCAGATTTCTCTGAGAGCGAGCAAAATACTCTTCAAGGGAGAAAAACAGGGACTTGATAATTTTATGTTCTCATCCTTTTGAAAATCTTCCTTTTCTCCTAAGGCAGCATCGTGAGCAACAGCTATCCTCCCCAGGGAATGCAGACCATTTGGATGTTTGGTTGGTGTCTTTCCACCTGCTGCAGCCTTAGTGCCTTAGCGCTCTTCCCAGCAGCACCCCTTCTGTTCTGGGGCATGGAGCATTTGGGAGGTCACTGATGCGTCCCTGCTCAACATCCCCCCCACCAACACTCTGCCCCACTAAAGTCTGGACGTGCATGCACAGACATCCTGATTTCGTGCTGTGCAATGACCTCGCAGTGAAGTGGGATTTCCTCATCATATTCCTGATGGCGTTTGATCAATCATCTGTCAGGGTTGATGTTGGTTGGGTACCTAAACAGCAAACACTGCTCTCAGTCTGCTCTTTGCATGTTTTAGAAACAAAGCAGCAAGTCTGCCACGAACCTGTAAACATCAAATAAGTATGAAAGGAAAAACATGGCATCTTGCTTTGCTTACCATAGTGGGTATGTTGAGTCTTGAAAATGATGATTTGCAATTATCTTTATTTTAACCAGAGTTCTAAATGCACTTTTGCAAAGTACCCTTTTCTTCACCTTTTTTTTGGGGGGGGGGCGGTGATAACATTTTTGTAGAAACCTCTCTGGGGATTAGAGGGGAAGGTAGGATTCTACCTTTCCTCAACCCAGCAAACACTGCCTCAGGCACGGAGAGCTCTCCTCCCTTTTGTTTTCCCTGCCCTCCAAGCACCTTGCTGGAGGGTCAGGTTTTGTTCCCGAGAGGGTTCTACTACTGCATGTTCTGCAAGCATCAAAGGAGAGGCTCCAAATAAGTTTATGTCCCACCTAAATGGTAGAATTTTCTAACACTGGAAAGAAATGGTTCTGGAGATGCACACAACATCTTTTCTCAGCACATCTGTCCTATTAGATGGAGATCCACTTACTGGATCTACTAACATTTTATCAGAGGCTGTGTCACTAGTAGTGGAAAGAACAAGGTACCATTTGTTGTTGTGTTCATTGTGAGCTGAGGAAGCAGGCCCTTTTTCTAATACGCTGAAAATCACAGCGGACTCTGGAGACTATACATGTCCTCAAACATGATGAGATGTGGAAGCTTATGGTGAAAAAAGGAATAATGATAAAAATTATTTAATAGACACAGCAATGTGTGGTAACAAGATTTAAAGCATTATTTTGGGACTACAAAGAGAAGGGCCCAACCGAGTAGGTTCTCATGGGAATTTAGGATGACAGAATAAAAAGCTCTGGTGGTTATCCAGAATAGGGATAATGAAGTTTTTACATCCAGTCAGTGGAAGAAGTCAATCCTAGAGGCCCCACAGTTGATGGGTTAGTTTTGGGGAAGTCCTGAGGAAGGAATGAGATCTAAACAGACCGTGGAAAGCTGCATGCCCGTCCAGAACTCAGCATCCTGGCTTGTTTTGGCGGCCTGCTCTGGGGAAAGATATGGGATAGTGCTAGCCCATGCTAATACAGATTTGCGATTATCTTTTGGATCCAAATTACATTTGAGAATTTTTCAGCTCTTAAAGTGGCAAACAGCTAAGAATTTAGATGTCAGGAAGTCTGAATCTTGATGGGTTTGATAAGAGACCAATTTAAATAAATGGCATATGTGAGGAAAGTAAGCCTTAAAAAAGTTTTGCTTCCTTCTTCACATGGTATCAAACAAGTACGCTTTTAAGTGTTGATTTCAGATCAGGCAGGATGGCTGAGAACTGGTCCATACCCTTCCATGATGTCCTTGGCACAGATGGCCATGCCTCACTCCCCAGCCAGTACTGTCAGATGATGGGGGAGAAAGTGTTATTTATCTGGAGATGTTGATTCCAATCTTGGCGCTGTCATTTGCTTGCACAATGTCAGCTAAACCAGTTAATCCCTCTGTGCCTTAGTTTCTTATCTCATGGAGGAGAATGTTACCTGCCCCAGTGACTACCTCAAGGGCTTTTAGTGAGGATAAATAAGATTAGGAAGATAGATGCAAGTCTTTAGTACCAAGTACCAAGGCTCTCAACACTGGCCCCATGCTAGAATCACTTATGAAGCCTGTAAAAGATGTTGGAGCCCACACCTTCCCCTCCTGCTGACCAATTAAATCAGTATATTTTGGAAAATGCCTTGAATTGCAGCTTGAGAAGGAAGAACAAACATTACCATAGAAGAATTGGGCCAGGCTTAAGGCTTTTAAAGAAATTCTTTTCAGAAGGAAAGCCTTTTGTTAAGGATGACCAGATGTTAACATATGTATTCATCATGTAAGCAAGTGTGTCTAAGCAGGTTGTCATTGGAAAATGTCTCTGATCCTGGGCACCGGTTTTAGAAATTCAAACAGGCTTTCATTTACCTAGCTCTGGTGGTGTAGGCATTTGACTGCTAACCAGAAGGGCCACTCCTCAGAAGGAAGGTCGGGCCATCTACTTCTGAAGACAAAACTGCCTTGGAAACCCAAGGAGGGGTTGCTATGGGTCAGGAATGACTTGACGGCAGTGAGTTTGGTTTTGTTGTTTCATTTACCTAAACAAGTTTATGAAACTCAGAAAAAAATAAAAGCAGGCATGAATTTATAAATCTGCTAAATATATGTTAAGGTTATTAATTAATAAGAGAAAAGCTCCTCCCTCACACTTAACTCCTGTGGTAATTATAAACTCCATTTACCAAGAACATTTAAGTGCCTCAGTGTCTGTATGAAATATTGGAACAGGTATTGGCATATTAACTAGTGAATGTGATGTTTCACTAGCGCCTCAGGATGATTAGTAACTCTGGTGGTACAGTGGTTAAGACAGTCAGGTGCTAACCAAAAAAACAGTGATTCGAACCCACCAGCCACTCCATAAGAGGAAAATGAGGCAGTCCGCTTCTGTAAAGATTTACAGCCTTGGAAACCCTATGGAGCAGTTCTACTCTGTCCTATAGGGTTGCTATGATTTGGAATTGACTTGATGGCAGTGGGTTTGGTTTTGGGTTTGGTTTAGGATGATCATCACATAAATGGAACATCTGGTAATGGCGGGAAATGAACTGGGATTAACAGAATGCACATGGCAATGAAGTACAAATACGTTTTCCATTAACAGTTGAGGAAATATCAAGCAGGGGTGGATCTGGTCCTGTTGTGGGCATGGCAGGACAGGCTCCAGAATAGGTTCATTCAGCACGTGAGTGAGTACTGTAGAGAAAATTCAGTGATATGTCTCTGATCCTGGGCACAAAATATGTACATAAGAGAAAATATTCAGAAATAAGGCAATTTTATGGATGTTCAAAATGCCTGGAACATTAAAGTAATGATAATTCAGTTGTTTTTGTCCCCTTTGGTTCTGTGATCTTACTGTGGTATTTACTGCCCTGATATGTCTCTGGTTATTTAAATCCACAATATTGTTACACAGGGGTTGGCAAACTTTTTCTGTAAAGAGCTAGATAGTCAATATTTTAGTCTTTATAGGCCATATTGGCTTTCTGTTGTGTATTATTCTTTATATACTATTAAATGAAAATCATTTTTAGTTCATAAGCCATACAAAGGCCCTCTTGTAGTATAGTGGTTAGAGCACTTGGCTGCTAACGAAAAGGTCACTAGTTTGAATCCACCAGCTGTCCCATGGTAGGAAGATGAAGCGGTCTCCTCTGTAAAGACTTACAGCCTTGGAAACTCTATGAGGTGATTCTGCTCTGTCCTACAGGGTCACTATAAGTCTGAATCAATTCGATGGCAGTGGGTTTTTGTTTTATAGCCATTAAAATATATATAAA
>NW_006921604.1:1793175-1796168 GCF_000298275.1 Orycteropus afer afer | reverse complement strand
ATATTTGGCTGTATTTTGCTGACCTCTGCATGTAACCCAATGCATGAGCCAACAGATTACTCTTTAAAACTGATGAGCTGTTCCAGTGATTGTCTGAATTACTGAAACAATTTCAGCTGTCAAAATCCAGTCCATCTCTTCCCATGTGTCTTGTGTATTGTCAGATTGTGAGGTGAGACTCATAGTTGTGAAGGAGAATCATGTGTGCTTCAGAGTTGGTGGGGGAGAGCTTCTGGAATGAGTCACACAAACTACCAAAACTGACGCTAGAAGAAATAGAAAATCTGAATAGGCCTATAACAAGTAAAGAGATTGAATTAGTAATCAAAAAACTTCACACAAAGAAAAGCTCAAGACTAAATGGGTTCAATGATTAATTCCACTGAACTTTTAAAAATTTATTAGAACAATATTTCACAACTCTTGCAAAAAATAGGAGCATAGGAAATATTTACCTAGTCATTTTGTGAGGTCATTATTATCACTTCTTAGAAGCAAGGATGGCAAGACTTCATTTCACTTTTTTGGACATGTTAACAGGAGGGGCCAGTCCCAGGAGAAAGACATCATATTTGGTAAAATAAAGGGTAAGTGAAAAAGAGGAAGAATCTCAATGAGATGGATTGATACAGTGGCTGCAAAAATTGACTTAAACCTAGCAACATTATGAGGATGGTGTAGGCCTGGCAAGATTTCTTTCTGGTATACATGGGATGGCTATGAATCACTGGCACCTAACAACATTATCAGTCTGATTCCAAAATCAGACAAGGAAGTCACAAGGAAACAACAGACAGAAAAATCTTCAACATAATATTAGCAAGGGAGCTCTGGTAGCATAGTGGCTAAGACACTTGCCTGCTAACCAGACGGCTGGCGGTTCAAACCCACCAGCCGCTCCTTGGAAGGAAGGTTGGGCAATCCTACTTCCGTAGTGATACTGCCTTGGAAACCCAAGGAGGGGTCGCTATGAGTCAGGTTCGACTCGACGGCACATAACAACAACAACAACAATATTAGCAAATGAAATCCAGCAACATATAAAAAAGGATTATATGCCATGACCGAGTAGGATTTATTCCAGAAATACAAGAGTGGTTCAAAATGGGAAATCAATCAATGCAATACCCTATATTAATAAAATAACAAAAACCACATGATCAGCTCAGATTTAGAAAAAGCATTTAACAAAATACAATATCTTTACATTATAAAGACAGCAAACTAGGAATAGAGGGGAATTTCCTTAACCTGACAAAGCATCAAAAAAATCCATAGCTGATGTATTTAATGGTGACGACTGAAAGCTTTCACCCTAAGACAAGGATATCCATTCCCACCACTTCTATTCAAGAATAGGGCAATTAGGCAAAAAGAAGCAGAAGAAAAAGGAAAAAAAAAGGCATCTAGATTAGAAATGAAGTAAAATGATTTATTTGCTGATGACATAATCTTGTATATAGAAAATCCTAAGGAACCCACACACAAAATAAAACTATTACAGCTCATAAATGAATTCAGCAAAGCTGCTGCTGAACACAAAATCAATATATTAAAAAAAAAAAGTTGTGTTGCTATATACAAGCAATGAGCAATCAAAAAAGGAAATTAAAAGTACTTACAATAGCATCACAAAGAATAAAATATTTAGGGTATATTTGACAAAAGAAATGAAAGATTTATACACTGCAAACTATAAAATATTGCAGGAATCAATTAGCATAACATATTGCACAAAAACATTGCTCTACATCCTACTTTGATGAGTAGTGACTGGGGTCTTAAAAACTAGCAAGCAAAAAAAAAAAGTTTGCAAGCAGCCATCTAGAAGCAATGATGAGTCTCTCCTCGTCCAGAGCAAAGAAGAATGAAGAAAACCAAAGATGCATGGAAACAATTAGCCCAAAGGACTGGTAGACCATGTGATCCTCAGCCTAAATGACCATGAGACCAGAAGAACTAGATGGTGCTTGGCTACCACTGTCAACCACTCAGGGGGATCGGTGCAGGAGATCCTGAGTAGAGAGGAAGAACAATGTGGAACAAAACTCAAAATCATAAAAAAAAAAAAAAAAAGACCAGGTTTGCTGGTCTGATAGAGCCAGGTGAGACCTCTGAGACTATGGCCCCTAGTTACCCTTCAGGTCTGGAACTAAACTCACTCCTGTGGCTTCCAGCCAAACAATAGACAGGCATATGGGGTTAAAATTTACATCAGGTAGATAGACTACTTGAAGCAATCAATCATGGGAGAACAGGAGGGTAGTGTTTGCACAGGAAGACAGCTGGGGGGGTGAGGCAGAAGTGCATGAGGGAAGTACACAGGGAAGAGGTAACTACAGGGAGGAAGTGGGAAGAGATGTTACATTGTGAGGAATTTCAGTCAATGTCACGAAACAAAATGTGTATGAACTGCTGTATGAAAAATGAATTTGTAAACTTTCACCCAAATCACAATAAAAATTTTAAAATTGCAAGAAACTTAAAAAAGCATAAAAGGAAAGGCATTCCATGTTCATGGATTGGAAGACTTAATAGTCTTAAAATGGTGAAAAGCCCCAAATTAACCTATAGATTCAATGCAATCCCCATCAAAATCCTAGCTGATACACTGGCAGAAATTGACAAGCTAATCCCAAGATTCATATAGAAATGCAACAGGCCCAGAATAGCCAAAACACTCTTGAAAAACAAAGTTGGAAAACTCATCCTTTCCAATTTCAAAACTTACTACAAATCTACAGTAATCAAGACACTGTGGTACTGGTACTGGTAGACCAATGAAATGGAATTGAAAGTCCAGAAATAGACCTTCACATTTATAGTCAATCAACTGTTGACAAGATTACTACATTAATCCAATAGAAGAAAGAATAGTCTTTTCAACAAATGGTGCTGGTTCAGAGAAGAAGTGATACCGATTCTACTCAAAGTATTCCAAAACATAGAAAAGGATGGAATCCTCCCTAACTCATTTTATGAAGCAAGCATAA
>NW_006921604.1:1789573-1790275 GCF_000298275.1 Orycteropus afer afer | reverse complement strand
AGATCTGATTTTACTCGGAGTGGAATGGGAAGCCAATAAAAAAAAAAAAAAAAAACTGGTGCTGGGACAATTAGATATCTATATACAAAAGAATGAAATTGAATTCCTACCTCAGGCTGTATAAAAAAATATAACTCAAAAATGGATCAAAGACTTACATGTTAAAACTATAAAAATTCTAGGAAGAAAACAGATGCAAATCTTCCACAACTTTGGGTCAGGCAGTGGTTTCTTAGGTATAACACCAAAAGCAAGGAAAAATATAAACTGAGCTTCATAGAAATTTTAAAATTTTTGTTCTTAAACACCATCAAAAAAGTGAAAAAACAAAAACAAATGAGAAAATATTTGCAAGTCATATCTAATAAATGACTCACTCTGTGGCATCTGGCTGCTACAGAAATAAAAGGAAAGACCAACATATGTTGCTGCTGGAAACTGACATTGGTCCCCTGACTTGCTGATGCACAAAGTCTGGCTCTTTTAGTTCTTTCCATCTTTTAGTTGCACAACTATTAAAAAGAAAGAAACACACATCCAGTCTAGCCCTATCTCACAACCATATTCACATTGTTCTTGGAAAGAGCTAGTGTAAACAAACCAAACTCACTGCCATTGAGTGTATTCTGACTCATAGTGACCCCCTTTGGGTTTCTGAGGCAGTAAATCTTTATGGAAGTACATTGCCCAGTCTTCCTTCCA
>NW_006921604.1:1778725-1788803 GCF_000298275.1 Orycteropus afer afer | reverse complement strand
TTTGAACCGCCAGCCTTCTGGTTAGCAGTCAAGTGCCTTAGCCAATATGCTACCAGAGCTCCAGCAAGGTACAACATAATTATCATTTGATGTTTTAGGATAGGGACGAAGAAAGTATTTCCTTCAAGCACAATGCCCAAATTGACCTATAGATTCAGTGCAATCCCTATCAAAATCCTAGCTGATACAGTGGCAGAAATTGACAAGCTAATCCACAATGCCATCTGGTGACTGTAGATAGGGAAACAAACAATAAGCAAAAACTACGTATCTCAGTGGTAAATGCTATGAATAAAAATAAGAGTAGGGAAAGGAGTTAGAAAGTGCCAGTGGTGGAAGTTATTTTAGGCAGTTGTGGTCTGTGAGAGCCTCCCTGAGGAGGTGCCAGATGAGCAGAAACCTGAGGGAGGTGAGGGAGTGAGTCGTGATTTGAAAGAAAAGTTATCTGGGAAGAAGGAACAGCAAGTGCATATGCTCTCAGGGAAAACAAATTTTCAGAGCAGGCCAGTGGGAGTAGAGTGGATGGATGATCCAGGGGGCTTTGGGAGGAGGTGAGATTGAACAAGCAGGCAGAGTGCAAATCATACAGGGCCTCTTAGGACTTTAAAAGATCTGATTTTACTCGGAGTGGAATGGGAAGCCATTTGAAAGTTTAAACTAACTAGGGAAATGATACAAAATTTGTCTACATACATTTTCTATGCAACAGCCAGAATGATGTTTTTAAACTTAGGAATAGAAGTAAGGATATCAGCTAGAAAAGTGTTGCAGTAAACGCATGAGAAAGTGATGTTGGCTACAACTAGGGCAGCATTTCTCAACTATGGATGATTTTGCTCACCCTCAGGAGAAATTTAGTAATGCCCAGTTATCTTTAAGGAGCTGTGGTACCATAGTGCCTAAGGCATTTGCCTGGTAACCAGAAGGCTGGCAATTCTAACCCACCAGCCACTCCTCGGAAGGAAGGTTGGGCAATCTAAGTAATGATACCACCTAGGAAACTCAAGGAGGGGTCGCTATGAGTTGGATTCAATTCTACGGCAGTGAGTTTGGTTTGGTTTCAGTTATCTTTAACCAGAAGGCTGGTGGTTCAAACCCACCAGCCACTCCTCGGAAGGAAGTTGGGCAATCTACTTCCCTAGTGATACCTCCTCGGAAAGGAGGGATCGCTATGAGTCGAATCCAACTTGACAGCAGTGTGTAGTTATCTTTGATTGTCACAATGGGGGGCATGCTACTGGTGGATAGAGGCCAGAAATGATGCTAAACACCCTACAATGTAGGATAGCCCCACAACCAAGACTTAAAAAATAAAAAAACAGCCGTTGAGTCGATTTGACTCATAGCAACCCCTCCTTCAGTTTCTGAGGCGTATCTCTATGGAAGCAGATTGCCCAATCTTCTTCCAAGGAGTGGCTGGTGGGTTTGAACTGCCAGCATTTTGGTTAGCAGTCAAATGCCTTAGGAACTACACCACCAGAGCTCCCAAAACCAAGCCTTACCAGGCCCAAAATGTTAATAGTACTGATGTTGAGAAACCCTTGGACTGAAGTGATAGCAAGGGAGGTGGTTAGAATTGGCCAAATTCACTGCCAAATTCACTGCCAAATTCACTTATGTTTTGAAGACAGAGCCCACAAGATTTGCTAATGTTTCCAAAGTGGAAAGAGAGAGAGGTACTGCTTTAAATATCTGAAGTTTGAGATTCTATTGATACCTAGGGAAGCTGTTGGTTGGAGAGCTAAATATATTTTTCTGGAGTTCAAGGTAGAGAGTGGGGTTCAAGAGACATAGGAGGGGCTGATAATTTCATGTAGGGAGAATGTAGGAAGAATGAGACATTGTAGTATTCAGAGGTCAGTTAGGCAGTGGAGATGAGAAGGGGGTAGTAGGAAAACTAAAATAGAGTGCTATTTTGTAAGAAAGTGTTCAAGAAGGAAGGAATGGGTGAGTTAAATGCTGCTGAAAGGTCAAGATGGAAGTCACTGATGACCTTGTAAAGAGCAGTCCCAGTGGAGTGGTGAGGTTGGAGTGGATTAAAGGGTATACAGGAAGTGAGGCAGTGAGGTGATAATGAGGATGACTGACCATTTAAAGACATGTTCTAAAGCAAAGCAGAAAAATGGTGTGGTAGCTAAAAAGAGACTATAGATCAAATGAATTTTGGATTTTTCTTTTTTTTTTAAAGGTAAGGTCCCTGAGCGGCATGAACTGTTGGTGCCCAGCTACTAACCAAAATATTGCTGGTTTGAATCCACCCAGTGGCACCTTGGAAGAAAGGCCTGGTGATCAGCTTCCATAAAGATTACAACCAAGAAAGCCTTGTGGAACTTAGTAACACATGGGATCACCGGCGGTCAGAGTGGACTCTACAGCATTGGGTTTATGTATACTTATGGGAATGACTGCTCCTGCAATAATCCCCTCATTCTCCTGTGTTCTGTTGTTAGGTGCTGTCAAGTTGGCTCCAACTCATAGGGACCCTATGTACAACACAACGAAACACTTCCCGGTCCGGTGCCATCACCTTTGCTATGTGTCAGCCCGTCATTGCAGCACTGTGTCGATCCATCTCACTGAGGGTCTTCCCCTTTTCCACTGACCCCTGCCTTACCAAGCATGAAATCCTTCTCCAGCCTTCTCGATGTCCTTAAGTAGGAGAGAGGGGATGAAGCACAGGCAGGAGGACACTTTTGGGAGTGGAGATAAGTTCATTATCTTCATTGTGGTTCTGACTCGTAGGGTCCCTGTGTACAACAGATTCACACTGCCCAGCCCTGCCCCATCCTCACAATCGTTGCTATGCTTAAGCCCCTTATTGCAGCCACTGTGTCACTCCATCTCATCGAGGGTCTTCCCCTTTTCAGCTGACCCTCTACTTTTACCAAGCACGATAACCCTTCTCCTGCCTTCTAGATGTCCTTCAGTAGGAGAGCAGGAATGAAGGACGAGCAGATAAATTCATTATCTGATTGTGGTGATCGCTTCATAGGTGTGTACAACATGTGAAAACTTACCCAGCACACTTTAAATATATGTGGTTTTTGTAGGTCATTATACTTCAGTAAAGCTTTTTTTAAAAAAAGCCTACACAAAATGAAGTTGAAATGTTACCAGAGCCGCCAAGGGAAACGCTAACACCGAGCAGGATTAAAAAAAAAAAAAAAAGGAAGGACTTTTATTATATGCTAGCATAGACTCAATGGATTCGCATCCAGAGACTGAGCCCCTAACAAAGGCCACATGGGGCCTTTATGGGATTCTTCTTCTGTGTTCGAGGTAAAATGGTGATTGGTTATTTGCAAAAAGATGCCAGCTAGCAGTTTTTACAGAAGCAAAAAGCAGCTAGCAGTTTTTACAGAAGCAAATAAACATGCTTGAGAGGAAGAGAGGAGGGGGAGTATGGGCAGAGAAGAAGGAAGGCGGAGCAGGGCTGAAAATTTTTCCATTCTATATACATGGTTTTTCAAGCCAGCCGGAGCCCGATGTCTCTGGCCTCACAAGTTGTTTCACTGCTCAACAGAACTTCCCTACTTAGGTTAAGCACAGGTTATATAATTCGTTGTTAATGCTTCTTAAATTCTCCTCTCTCACCTCAGAAAGACTTCTACTAACATTGCCTGATAAATCCGTCCTCTGGTGAGAAAAGTGATTCATAGATACAAAGGATCTTAAGGCTGAAAGTTCTCTTGCAGGCCCCTTCCCCTTTTCCATGGGAGGCTTTCCTTACATGCCCAATCCCACCCTCAGGCCTCCAGTCAGAAGACGGGAGATGGATATCGTGGAATGGCCACTGCTTGACGGTCCCAAGAACCAAAAAAACAAACTCACTGCCATCTAGTCGGTTCCGACTCATAGCGACCCCCAGTGGGTTTCCAAGGTTGCAAATCCTTACCAAAACTGACTGCTTCGTCTTTCTTTCACTGAGCGGATAGTGGGTTTGACAGTTCCAATAATGGGCATTCCGGACTCCAGAGTTGGGCAGAGAGAGCAGTCAGCCTAGTGACCACCAACATCTGCTTTTTCGTCTAAGTCACTACACTGTCAGGGTGTCGCCCCAGGGTCGTAATCAGCATCGGATCGGAAAGCAAACAGAATACAAGGAAATATTTGAAGAGCGCTCTTCTCAGTCCTAATTTTAGTAAGCGAATGAAACCCAAAGAGGTCACACGGTGAATTGGGAGTGGAACGGATGTCCACATTTATGTCTTTTACAGAAGCATGAGAGGGCCGTTTACGCTCTGGCCTGTACAGTTTTAAACCGGCCCCTTCACTCCAAGGTTTTAGTTCCAAGTCGACCCAGTAAACTAAGGACCAAGAGCGGACGGAACAAGAAGGAACTACATTTCCCAACAGGCCGCGGCCGCCGACCGTCCTACCGGGTACACGCAGAGCTAGGCGTGCAGGCGGACGGACACATGGAGCCCGGCAGCCAGTGGCGGAATCTTCCTAGCGGGCCTAACCTAAAGCACTTGACCGATCTCTACTACAGGATCCCGCAGGAGCAGCAAAAGCCAGCGTTGCAGGAGCTGACCAGGGCACATGTTGAGTCCTTTAACTACGCCGTGCGAGACGGGCTCAGCCATGCGGTACAGGTGAGCGCGGCGTCCTCCCAGCCTCGAGTTCCCCAGCGCCGCTTGCCATTACGAGATGAAGCTGGAGGCAGACTGAGAAGAGGGAGCAAAGGGGCTGGAAAAGGGAGGCGAGTCGGGGGTTGGTGAGTGAGGCGCTGGGGCTAGATGAGGCTGGAGCTCGGGGCAGGGCTGGGGTGAAAGAGACACGGAGTTTGGGATGGGGAGGATCCAGAGCGGCAGGGGCGGGAGTAGTGGGACACGTGCCAGGCCAGAGGTCCCAGAACAGTGGCTGGTAGGTCACCGTTTGATCCCAAATCCCGAGCTCTTTGAGCAGGCTAAGCTTAAATTCTCTGGGTACCCCGGAGACCAAAATAAATGCTGAACTGGACGCAGTTCTTTGTCTCGTGAGACTTGGAGCGGAGTCGAGTAGGGTGAGGTGTACGTATTCGTCGTTTTCCTGATTTACGTGGGATTGCGAACTGGTGTTTTGGAGAACAAATTTTGAGTGTTGTGAGGGTGAGGAAGTGACCCATTTGGGGTATGCTTCCCAACCATTCACAACGCTAACGCCTGTATGTTACTTGTAGACTTACCTCCAGAGGTTCTGAACCTAGTCGTAGATCAACTGAAGTGTCAGATCATCCTAAAGTTTTTTTTCTCTTAGACCTTTAAAGAGAGATACTACTGAGCACCTGCTCTGCATTAGGCAGGTGTTGAGGAAGATGTAAATGACTAATGGCGTAATGGTAAAGGCATTTGACTGCTAACCAAAAATCTGGCGGTTCAAACCCACCAGCCACTCCTTGGAAGAAGATTGGGCAATCTACTTCCGTAAGGATACCGCCTCCGAAACCCAAGGGGTCGTTATGAGCCCTATCCGACTCAACAGCAGTAGGTTGGTTTTTTTAAAAAAAGGCAAGTTATAATATATTATGCCCAAGAAATTAGGGCCTATGCTTGAGCAGAAAAGTGTAAAAAGTGTAATAGCTTTCTTCTGTAGCATATGCTTAACCAGAGTTTAGATGAGCATGGTGAGGGAAGATCTCTTTTGATGACCATTCTAGTGTCTCCTTGCACTAGGTTCTGTAAGGATGAGGATGAGTGCCCAGTATCATGGTGTAAGGAGGTGGAAGAAAGAGGACATGAAGGCGCTCAGTGCCAGTACTCTTGAGAACTGTTCTGGCAAGGTTTTGTGTAAAGAACTGTGGGGTGACATAGGAGCTGATCCAGATGTTTGAGAAAATTGATGAATTTAAGCAAAGAAGAGAGTGTCTCTCTCTAGGGAGTAAAGGAGCAGAGCCAACTTCCCAGTCTCTGATACTTGAACTCTATTTTGCAAATAATGTGGGTGTCATTAAGATTTCTTTGAAGATTAATGTTCCTAAAGCTGCTGCTGCTTTTTTTTTTTTTTTTTTAATTGTGCTTTGGGTGCAAATTCACATAGCAAGTTTGTTTTATGTTCAACAGTTCATTCACCCCTGGCTTCATGATTACCGTCCCCAACCTTAAGAAACTCTCCTCCTCTCCCCTCCACATGACCATCCCCTCTCCATAACCACCCCCTCCCCGTGCCCCTCTCATCCATGCATTCCTGTCGGTCCAGCCTTCCCTGTATGTGAATGCTGCCCTTCTGGTATCTCATAGCTGCTTGATCCAAGGGGTGCATCTTCCTAGAATAAAGATTTAGAGTTGATCCCTAGGACTAAATATAAAAATGGAAGTTGTCTTTGATAAATGGTCTTTCAGGAAAATGAATCACAAAGAGCACTAGCTGGTGTTGGGCCAGGTTTTACAATGAATATCTAGGGAATGAGAAGGTGTGAAAAAGGCAGGAATGTCAAGTATTTTAGAAGGGCTGAGGGTCAGAGAGCAGACCATGATGTATGTGAGAAGGCCTGGCACTCAAAACCTGTTGGCTCCTTGAGGATAGATAGTGATTGTATCTTAATTATTCTTATATCTCCATATCCAGCAGAGCACCTCACACTTGGGGACTCATAAACTGAACTTCCATGAGGGTGGAGGACCTCCTTTCTATTCTTGGCTCAGTTTTTGGCATTTTCATCCTTCTGACATTAAGGCTAGGAAGTTGTTCATACTTAATACATAGGCTAAATCAGTGGTGTGCTGATATCAGAACAGTGAAGCTACCTACAGAGATTGGTACAGAGAAGCAACTGTGGTGGGAGGGGAAAGAAGAGTGGTGCCCACCACCTTTCCCTTTGCGTGGCCCTGGCTGCCTTGGAATGACATGTACAAGCATCAGCCTTATGAATGGCATTTGGGTGACTGGTCCTAAATCAGAAGAATTTTTTCATACCCTCATCCCTTTCCAGCATTTCTATTATCTTGCTAGGCACAAGGTAAGACCAGAAAAGGCAGGCACTTGGTTCAGATTGAGAACAGAATGGTCAGTGTGATGCCTTCACAAGCCTCCCTTCGTTTCCTACTTAGGAGTGGAGGGCCAGGATTTGAGTTCTGCTATCCCTATAGAACCTGAAGTACCATCTCTTTTTTACTTTATTGTTCTGTTTTCTTCCTCTGCTTGTGCAGATGGCCAGGTCTTTCTCGCATGGAGTGGTTCGTGGGATCAAACTGCCGACCTTTCAGTTAGCAGCTGAGTGCTTAACCACTGTACCACTGGGTCTTCTTATAAATGGATTAGTCTTCCCTTATTATCCAGAGGACTTAACCATCACCTGGCATCAACATATATATGTTTTACTCTCTGTGTCTCACTAGGAAAGAGAAGAGACTAGGAGCTCCACAAAGACAGGAGATTTGTTCTATTCGCAACTGTATCCCTAGAGCCTAATGCTGATATCTGACATCTAGTAGGCATTCAAAAAAGACCTGTGTTAATGCACAATACTTTAAGGTACTTAGGTTATGAGTACACAAAATGTGTCATATTGGCATTAAAGGCATCAGTGTATGCAGAACATATGAGATTTGAAAGAGTCTTAGAAAGTGCCTTGGAAATGTAATTAATAGTGTGAATTGTATTTCAGGCTATCCCTCCCTTTGAATTTGCTTTCAAAGATGAACGTATCTCTCTTACCATTGTGGATGCTGTCATCAGTTCACCCACAGTTCCAAAAGGGAGCATCTGCAAAGAGCTCAAAGTTTATCCAGCAGAATGCCGGGGCCGGAGGAGTACCTATCGGGGAAGGCTGACAGTGAGTACCAGTGACAATGTATGGCTCTGACACTGCACTTCTTAAAGTATAAGACTGGTGCCCAATAAAGTTTATACCAGAATTCTATTTTCTTAATATTACCATCTAGGATATCCTATCTTCTAAATCTGAAGCATAAAATCCTGTAATTTGTGGTTTTCTTCTCATTGTTTTAAAATCCTCATTCGTTCTTGAAGATCTAGATATTTTCTTTTATTACATAATTTTTTCTGTCTCTTGTTTTCATTTAGGCTGATATCAGCTGGGCAGTGAATGGAATCTCAAAAGGAATCATTAAACAGTTTCTTGGCTATGTTCCTATCATGGTGAAGTCCAAGCTTTGCAACTTATACAACCTTCCTCCAAAAGCCCTCATCGAGCACCATGAGGAACCAGAGGTAATTGCAGGGAGGCATGGGACACAATAGAAAAGGCCTGGTTTGAGAGTGAGAAGACATGAAGCTTGTCACTGGCTGTCAGTTTTTTCCTCTGCTTTAATTTCTGGATAGGTAAAATGGCATACATACAGGGTTCAGAATGAAGATCAAATGACACAGTGTATGGAAAAGTGGCTCTGTGTGTAAAAAATATTGTTGTTTGGGGAAGGAACTGGAAGTTTTCCCTAGTTTTCTGAATGATTTATTAGAAAAACTCTTGTCTAAAATGTTCTGCTTTACTGACAGTAAGATTTGGTGAACATATGAGATAATCATATACCATTCCTTCAGCATTTCTTTCATCTATGCCAAGGTGTCCTTGCAGTAGAAGGAATCAAGATGCACAGGCTGCCCACAGGCGAGAGACCGTGTTATATAATGGGGAAGGGGTTTCAGTGTCAGAGGTGGGTTTGATCCCAGCTGTTCCACCTACCACTTGTGTAGTTTGGGGAAGTTTAATCTCCTTGAGCCTCAGTTTCCTCCTCTGAAAATGGAAATAATAGCAATCCCACTCTTTGTTCTGGGCATTAAATATTATGCTAATATAGTGGAGTGCCTAGCAGGATATGGTGGGCAATTGTTAAATAGTAGTTCTGTTTATTATAGAAATGTAATACTGACCAGGACTATTAAAACTATTTTCATATTAGAATGCAGTTGAAAGTAGATTGCAAGCCCAGGGAGAGGCAACTTGCCCTCATATAGAAAGACACACAAAGAACTAGGGAACTTACCTGGACATCTTCTAATGATTTGCTGAAACTAGACAGTCAGATGCATGTCATCTAATTTAAGTTAAAGGTTGGTGTCCCGGAGACTGACTTGTGGTTGCATGATCATGAGTCATACCAGGACCATCACAGCCTAATAGTCAATATCCCAGAACCAATCCTGCAACCCTTTTAAACCTGCAGTTATGTATGTACCCCAGTGATGGTCCTTTCCCCACTTCTGTAGTCCCACCTACGACGGTGACGCATTGACCTACGACCAGTCATAATCTTGAGACTGTTTCCTTTGTTCTCTATCATATATAGTGAACACCATGACTGATTCTGTAGATTCCATCAGCCTCAGTAATGGATACATGTTGATGTTTTCCCTCATCTGGATGATTGTCTTTGTCCTATTTAAGGCTTAATAAAAGGGTCTCTGTATTTAAAAAAAAAAATCCTATTTAGTTCATTCAGATTTCTGGTTTATAGAGTTTTGTGTAGAATCAAATGTTTTTAAAATTACTTGGGAAACCATACTTAGTCTGCAAGCAAAGTAATTAGACTTACTGTCTTCAGTCTTCTTTCTTCATTACTTCTTTAAATGTCATTTGAAGACTGAAGCCATTTTAGGAAGCAGAAAATCAGCTTAGGCCGAACCTGTCAATAGAGGAAAGTACCTGTGATTTACTTCCATCCTTCTTTCCCGTGTCCATAAAAAACAAAAACCTGTTGCTGGTGAGTCAGTGCCAACCCAGGGCAACACCATGTGTTACAGAGTAGTGGGAACTACTTCATATGGTTTTCTTGACAGTAATTTTTCTTTTTAGTGGAATTCCCTTCTCTTTGAATTTCAGCTTAGTTTATTTTTCTCCAAATTGTGATTTGGGTGAAAGTTTACAGAGCAAATTCATCTTCCATATAGTAGTTCACATAAACTTTGTCTTATGACATTGACTATAATTTCCCACAGTGCAACAGCTCTCCTCCCACTTCCTCCCCATAGCTACCTCTTCCATGTGGCCTTCGCTCCCATGCACTCCTGCCCCCAGAGCCGTCTCTATGTGCATATACAGCCTTTCTATTCTCCCATGATTGTTCTCTCCAAGGAATACATCTACCTAGTATAAATGTTCAGCTCATATGCCTGTCTTTTGTTTGGCTGGAAGCCACAG
>NW_006921604.1:1760405-1773138 GCF_000298275.1 Orycteropus afer afer | reverse complement strand
AATGCCTTAACCGTATGCGTGTTGTAAGGCCCAAGGGCCTCTTCCATCCTTGTCAAGGGGAGTGCTAACCTTCTCTCCTTTCATACAACACTATACTTAGAAATTCTTATACAACATACAAATACACTTGCAGAAACATTGTCGGCCAACCCTGTATATGGTCATGGGCACACTCCCCCCTGCATAGACATACCTAATAGTTCAGCCTGTCCACCCATCTATCCACCTGTAGATCAATGTTTGCCATCACTGACAACCCAGTACTGTATGTTTGGCAATAATTTTTAGGGAAGCAGATCACAATACCTTTCTTTGACAGCATAATGCAATGGGTTCAAACTGCCAGCCTTTAGGTTATTAGTCAAATGCAAACTGCACCACCCATAGAACCTTCTTAATGTTCTTGAGGAGACTTAATTTACACACAGAGAGAATGCTGTTTCCATGGGGTCAGTGGTCCCTTTTACTTGTGTGTACTACTTCTGCATATTGTACTACCTCTGGCTAGGAATAAGGTTAAAGCTTACAGTTAGTAATGTGTCTTTGTTTTCCCTTTTTTGTTTAACAAACTATCATTCATCTCTTTGGCAGGAAATGGGAGGTTACTTTATAATCAATGGCATTGAAAAAGTCATCCGAATGTTGATTATGCCTCGGAGAAATTTCCCCATCGCAATGATAAGACCAAAATGGAAAAGTAGAGGCCCTGGCTATACTCATTATGGTGAGTTCTGGTGATTATTGACAGTTTGGTTTCTTTTTAAGAAAATTTCAAAACCACTTTATAGGTTTTTTTCTTTTTTTTTTTTTTTTAATGATGTTTTTCTGTTATGAATAATATTTTTTGCTTTTCTGTTAAATATTTTTGTATTTTCTTGGTGGGAAGCTTACTTTCTATTATCTTCCATTTTTTCAGACTGAGAGAGCACAGGTATGTCCGTTGCTTAGTATAAGATGAAGGCTGGCCTGACATGGCTAGAGGTGGGCGTAGGCCTCAGAAGTCTTCTGATTCAGGCTGTCATGGTATTCTCCTGGGGTCTCTAGCTGGCAGCCCCCTGGCCTCTGTTTGAGCACTCCTTGTGACAGCACCTGGCTTCACAAGACAGTATGCTGTGTTCTTAGACAACCACTACAATGAAACAATTTAGACCATAAAATTGAGTTAAAAATTAGCTTCTAATTGTAGCCATACATATTATTCCTAAAATAACATACATATTATTCCTAAAATAACAGCATCTCATCAGTCAAAATATTACTTATTCTTTTGTATCTGTTAATGCAGTAGGGAGCTCTGGTAGTATAGTGCCTAAGGCACTTGACTGCTAACCAGAAGGCTAGCAGTTCAAATCCACCAGCCACTCCTCGGAAGGAAGATGGGGCAATCTACTTCCGTAGAGTACTGCTTCAGAAACCCCAGGAGGGGTCTCAATGAGTCAGGTCCGACTACACGGCATATAACAACAATAATGCAGTATGTCTTAGTGTCCTTGTCTGAAGCTGAAAGAAATCTAAAATTTTGCTTTTCTCCATTTGAACTATTTGAACAAGTCACCATCTCTTCACCAGACTCCACAGAAGGCTGGGATATCAAGTGCTATATGCCTAGCTTTGCAGGTGTTAGAGGTTTAAAATGCTGTGAAACGTGATCTGTGTTCTTCAGGGAAACTTTGAAATCTGGTTAAATTCATAGGTACATTTACTTTTTAAGGAGCTCTGGTGGTACAGTAGTTAAGGCATTTGACTGCTAACCAAAAGGTTGGTGGTTTGAACCCACCAGCTGCGCCATAGGAGAAAGATGAGGCAGTCTGGTTCCATGAAGATTTACAGCCTTGGAAACCCTATGGGACAGTTCTACTCTGTCTTGTATGGTTACTGTGAGTCAGAATTGACTTGATTGCAGTGGATTTGGTTTTGGTATTTAGTTACTTTATATCAGTGTTTCTCAACTGTGGAAATTTTTGTCCCTTGGGACATTTTGCAATATCTGTACACATTTTTTGGTTGCCAGTCTTGCTAAACTTAAGAGATTTGGCTTTAATTTTTCCAAAAAGGAAAAATTATGAAAATAATATTTGAATATTGAAAAATATCATAAAAATAATAATTGAAGCCATTATAGTATCACTGAGTTTCTGATTTATGGTCTTATTTGTTTAAATAGGAGTTTCAATGCACTGTGTGAGGGAAGAACATTCTGCTGTCAATATGAACCTTCACTATGTGGAAAATGGCACAGTTATGTTGAACTTCATTTACAGAAAAGAACTGTTTTTTCTTCCTTTGGGATTTGCACTGAAGGTATGATGTAGTGAAGAGATTCTATTTGGAGACAGAATCCTGTGCAGGTTGGATGGATTCTCCTTATTAAAGTGCATGCTGTACTAGATCTGCTCCATAACAAACTACCGTAAAATTCAGTGGATTGAAACGTCTACAAACTTTGATCCCATACAGTTTCTGTGGGTCAGGAATTTGGGGGCGGCCTGGCTTAGAGGTCTGGCCCAGGGACTCGTGAGGTTACACTGTGCTGTCAGTAGGGGCTGCAGTCATTTGGAAGGCTTCACCAAGGCTGGAGGACACACCTCAAGGTGATTCATTCACGTATGTGGTTAGCGAGTCATTGCTGGCCACTGGAGGGAGGTCTCAGTTTTTCACATGGCCCTTTCCACAGGCTGCTTGAGACTGTTCTTCTCTAGGCAGTTAACCCAGGGAACAAGGTAGAAGCTGCACTGCTCTTGTGACCGAGCCTTGAAGTCTCACATCATCTTTTTCACCATATTCTCTTGGTCACATAGGCCAGGCAAGGTTGTGAATACCAGGCGGTGAGGATCATTGGGGGCCACCTTGATGTCTGGCTGTCGCGCAAGTGGTTCCTTATTTTGAAGCGTTTACTTCAAGTCAGCAATAATGGAGTGCTAGTTTTTCTTTTTTTTTAATTTTATTTTGGAGTGCTAGTTTTTCTTGAGTATTAAAAATACATACATAGGAGAGAAATGTTCCTAAACAAAATGGTTATTATTAATGAACAACTAAAAAGAAAATTTATTTTTCCTCTGTTCTAGGCACTGGTCAGTTTTTCTGATTATCAGATTTTCCAGGAGCTCATCAAAGGAAAAGAAGATGACTCTTTTTTTAGGAACTCTGTTTCTCAGATGATAAGGATTGTAACAGAAGAGGGCTGTTCCACACAAAAACAGGTCCTTAACTATCTAGGTGAATGCTTCAGAGTAAAGCTCAATCTTCCTGAATGGTACCCCAATGAACAAGCAGCAGAGTTTCTGTTTGAGTATGTGTGCTTTTTTTCTCGGGGAAGGGAGTTGCTGTGGTTCTTTGAATTGATTACAGTTAGGATAGTCTGACAGAATGAACCTTGGGGTAAAATTCTGATCCTGGCTCCTCATGGCTAGCTTTGTGCTTGTGGCCATCCTTAATTTTCTCTCATTTTATTGCAGTTTTGTTCGTTTGTTTTTTAAATTGTACCTTTATTTTGAACTAATGTCAAACTTGTAGAAGAGCTGCAAAAATAGAACACCTACAGTCACTGAACATTGAACATTTCATATACCTTCACTAATTGTTAGGATTTTATTACATTTTCTTTATCACTTTCTCTATATATAGTTAATACCTTTTTTCCTGCACCGTTTGAGAGAAAATTGCAATCATCATAGCCCTTTATTTCCCCAAAGCAAGGACTTTCTCATACAGCACCACTGTGTAATTATTAAAGAAGTCCTGCTGTACAACAGTGCTGTCCAGTATGGTAGCCACTAGCTATATGTTGAACAGTTGAACTGCGGCCATTGCAACAGAGGAACAGAATTTTTTATTTCCTTTTAATTAATTTCAGTAGACACTTGTGGCTTGTTATTGTCATGTTGGACAGTAAGCTCTAAGCCTTGTAACTATATTCTCTTCTTTTGCTAACCTTGCCAGTAAAGGTAAAAGGCAATGTTCAGAAAATGAGTTAGAATTATTAGTTTAAGTAAGCATAATTTAGGAGCCTTGGTTAATAGCATATCAGTTATTATATCAACAGCTTAATTACTTTAAGCTTTTTCTATTTTGACAGCCAATGCATCTGTATCCACTTAAATTCCAATACTGAAAAGTTTTATATGCTGTGTCTCATGACCCGGAAACTCTTTGCTTTAGCCAAAGGAGAGTGCATGGAGGAGAATCCTGATAGTTTAATGAATCAAGAAGTCCTTACACCTGGTCAGCTCTTCCTTATGTTTCTAAAGGTAAATGCATGCTGCTTTCACCCTGGCCCAGTTACCACTTGTGGAATGGCGTGACCCGATCGATAAGCAGTGGTATTTTCTTTGTGCGTGTTTATAATTTCTAGTTTTAGAATCATATGTGGTCTGTCTGTCTGCTTGTTTAGCAATAAAAACCTTAATCAAAGATTCTATGTTAAAGAGTTAAAAAAAATCTTTAGTATTTTTATATGGTCTAACTAAAGACAACATCAGATCTTGGTAATAACATTAATGATAGAACCATATAGATACGTAGTGAGAGAAAGTCGGTGTGATACAAATATTTTATAGCTAAGCTGGCTCATTGGCATTTGATATTTTGAATACTAATCTTAAAAATGACTTCATCTATGAGGTAGCATAGCAGGATGGAGATGAAGTAAATATCTTGTACTTCCTTTTCTAATTAGTAATTCTTAAATTCTTTCTTTTGTTTCTCTCTGCTCTATCTATAAAAATAAGATTGAAAAATTTCAGCAGCCTAGAATTTCCCTGATAAAAAAAAATGAAATCGGGCGGCAGAAGTGTTAGGTTATTTGTAGTTCCAGTAGCCTTGCAGGTAAAGGCTAATTTCTGCTTGCCCTCTACTTCAACTGGGTTGTGGTGGTTTCATTGACCCCTGCAGTGTTGGAAATGTATGTTAAATAGCCAGGCATTACTGTACTCAGGGGACCTGTTTCAGCAATGGGAAAACTGGGATTTTTCAGAGAATTCAGTGCCTGAAAGTATCTGATTTCCTTACCTTTTCACTGGTTATATTTAAACTTTGAAATCTCTGGATTTGGTACTGAGTTGTCAGTGAAGGCAAACGGGTATATGGACGGATAGATAGGTGGACAGGCTAAACAATTAGGTATGTCTAAAGGGAAGTGTATCCAAGATCATATATATAGTTGGCAGACAATGGTCCTATAAGTTTATGTGAGTGATCAGAATTCCCAGGTGTATAGTAGAGCTGACAGGGGGCAAGGTTATGGTCATTGTTTGGTCACAGCCAGCTACCCAGAGTGACCGAGTAGTTGATCCTGCGGGCTTGGGACCATAGTCGCAGGGGACATCAAGCTCAATTGGCATAACATACTATACAAAACATTGTTCCATCTCCTACTTTGGTGGGTAGCGACTGGGATCTTAAAAGCTAGCAAGCTGCCATCTAGATGCAACAATGGGTCTCTCCTCGTCAAGAAGAAAGAAGAAAACCAAAATGAATGGAAACAATCAGTCCTAGCGACTGGTACACCATCTGATCTGCAACCTATACAACTATGAGACCAGAACTAGATGGTGCCCGGCTACCACTGTCATCCACTTGGAAGGGATGTAGGAGATCCTGGATAGAGAGGGAGAACAATGTGGAACAAAACTCAAAATCATTTGGAGGCAAAAAAAAAAAGAAGGTGGGGACCAGGTTTGCTGGTCCAATAGAGCCTGGTGGAACCACTGAGACTGTGGCCCCTAGCTGCCCTTCAGGTCTGGAATTGAACCCACACCTGTGGTTTCCAGCCAAACAAAGTACAGGCAAGTGAGTTAAACATTTACCTCAAGTAGACACACACCCTGGAGAGAACAATCATGGGAGAAGGAAGGGCTGCTTATGCACAGGGAGACAGCTCAGGGCGCAGGAGAGTATGGAGGGATGGACACTGGGAAGAGGTAACTATGGGGAGGAAGTGGGAGGGGAGCTGTTGCATTGTAAATTGTGGTCAATGACATGAGACAAAGTATATGTGAACTGCTGTATGAAAAGTGAATTTACTCTGTAAATCTTCACCTAAATCAAAATAAAATTAAAATAATTAAATAAATAAATAAAAATCTCTGGATTTGGAACATGAAAAAGTCTTCAGAAGATAATGACAGTGGCACACTATGAATTCCACTCTTTTAGTCATTTCACTGAGTGTTGCAACAGATTGAGGTGTCCTGCATGATTTGTCTGCTTGGTTCTGAGGGCTACTTCACAAGGGTTAGGTGGGTGAGAGACACTGAAGAGCTACCCTTTCTGAACTTTTTATAATGTAAGGTAGATGCAGTTCATCATTTTCCGTGATGTTGTCCCCTCTTTGTTATTGGCATTACCTGTTTATCTCTTCAGATGAGCACAATCTTACGTTCTTCCACCTTTTGCGAGAAAGGCTGGTGAACTTTCTAAGAAAACTTCTTAGTGGGCTTGCTGTTCTGCTTACACCTGCACGTGCACAGGCTGTGCATAGAGGTCCACACCACTGTTCTGCAAGCTCTGCTCCCAAAAGTGCTAGAACTCAAAAGAAAGTAGGACATGGCAGGAAAACTGACCTGAACTGACAGGAGGCTATTTATCACCTTAATGTAATTTTGCTTAGACTGTTTCACTGTAGAAATGAATTTGATTATAAGCCAAGGCCTCAGTCAATCGTGAGTACTAAGTAATTCATGGTTCATGTACCACTTACCTTTCTAGAGTCTGAAAAAAATTTAATGCTGAAATAGATATGACCCAAGGGTTTTCACTGGTTCTATAATGCACTATTCCCCATAAATTTTAGATACTTTTAACCTTAATATGACTTACTGTCCAGTACAGTGGGATATTAAGAGACTTGAGTGTAAGCCCATTCTGTCCCCCACTATGCCGTCCTATTTGTGCTTTGACTGTGGTTCCTTTGATTTTGATCTTTATTCCCCCATCCCTACACATTGACATTTTCTGTGTCTTCTGGCCTTGTGAAGACATTATGGTATATCGGGAAGAACCTGGGCTTTGGAGTCATTCCTACATTTGTATTCTTATCCTGAGAATCTGTTAACTGGATGAGTCATTTATCTGTTCTGAGCCTCTGTTTTCTCATTTGTCAAAGAAAAAAAGTTTACTGTGAGGCTTAAACGTGCATTGTACCAGCTCATAGTATGTGCCCAGTAAGTGCTAGGTCCTTGTCTAATTAGCACGTTAACTACAAAGAGACAGTGGACCCCTGACAAAGATCTTCCAGCCTCTTCTTAAGTCAATTACAGAGCTTTTGCTTACATCTCTTTTTCTCTCTTTTCTGTCTCTCATCTTCTTTTCCCTTTCCATTATGTTTCAGATTCTATATAAGAAGAAAGTATCGGTCTTTCCTACTAGTTTGTCACATGTCCTGTATGTTGGATCTAATTTGGAACTTTGAGCTCTCCTTGCTTATTTTTGTTCTTGGAAACACAAGCTTTTTTATTGCTACTGTTGCTTGCTTCTAGGGTTGAAGATATTCTGCTGCTTGGTAGAGTGTTTAAATGAAAAACTTTACCAAGATCAAAGCAAGCAAGCTTTGACTCTTTCCATTAATGTGGATAATCTAGAGCATTATTCTCAATTGGAGGTAGTTTTGCCCCTACCACTGCCCTCCTCCCTTAGGGACATTTGACAACATCTGGAGCCATTTTTGGTTGTCACAACATGGGAGTGCTACTGGCATTTAGTAGAGGCCAGGGATGCTGTTAAACATCCTATGATGCTTACTTAGGACAGCCTCTCACGACAAAGAACGTCCAACCCAGAGAACTGCCAAAATTGGAAAATCCTGGTCTAGGGTGTTGGTGTTTTGTCATAAGAAATAACCTGACCTGTAGTAGGACGTTGAGAAGCTTTCTTCAGGTTAATAATGTAGTTGTTTTCTATGTCTGATGTATAAATTAGTAGGTCTTTGCTATGAATTGCACTGATTATCTCAGAGTAAATAGGAATCTTGTGCTAATTAAAACACTTAATATTTCTACCTTAATTTTGTTTCTTACTGCAGGAGAAAATGGAAGCTTGGTTAGTGTCTATTAAAATAGCTATAGACAAGAGAGCTCAGAAGACTAATGTGTCCATAAACAATGAAAATTTGATGAAGATTTTTAATCTGGGATCAGACCTTACAAAACCATTTGAATATCTTCTTGCTACTGGGAATCTGCGTTCTAAAACAGGTAAAATTAGATAGGCTCCATTTTAGTTTGTTTTTCAAATTATTTGCTTAATGTACAGTTACTTGTTGCTGAGAGTTCTATTTAAAAGTAAAGTTTTCACTTTCATTAAAGGCAGGTTTCATGTTGTAAACTTTGATAAGTTTGTATCCATCTGAAGGGCTTAAGATAAAGGTGCCTGTATACTTTAAATTCAATTCTACTGACCAAATACATTACCTTTGCCCCTTCTAGAGGACTAAAGACAATGTACATGTTTGAGGAAGGACCCTAGGTAGACCGTCCATCTCTAAACCAGCTGCATCAGAATTATGGGAAAACATTTTAAAAATGATGATTGAAGACCCAGAAAACTGCATTTTTCTACAGATCATACAGATGCAGACTCTTTTAGGGCTAACAAGTGGTTGTATATTACCCAACTTTCTTTGATGGGTCCCATTTAATTACTTGCTATTTTATTATTCACTTACTGTTCTCCCACAAAGGTGGGGTGGAACGTATAGGGAACCAGGCTATCCCTGTTAGTGACTTCACTAATAGATTTGTGAAATCTGGGTTGGTTTTCAAATTATTTCATTTTTTTATTGTGGTGAAAACATACACAAGAAGACATGTGCCAACATAACAACTTCCTCATTTAGAGCTCAGAGATACTGATGACATTTTCCATGTTGTGCTACCTGTTATTGCTATCCTTTAACAAAATATTCTACCACCATTAGCATAGACTCAAGGCCCAGCAAATGAAAGCTTCCCCTTTCCCCCTCCCTCCCTCCTACCCATGGTATTGGGTTTTAAATTATTTTTGTAAACTGTTTCCACTTATCAGCACTAAGAGAGTAAACTTTATAGTAATCCACTCTATGGTCTGTAGCATGCTCTCAGGTTTTGTCATCTTATCAGTACCTTAAATAAAAATAGACATTGTTTTTTAAAGTTTGGCCTGTTTTTGAGTGCCTTTTGTTTTGTTAAGGTCTTGGCTTCCTACAAGATTCTGGACTGTGTGTTGTGGCTGACAAGCTGAACTTCATACGCTATCTCTCCCATTTCCGCTGTGTGCACAGAGGGGCTGATTTTGCCAAGATGAGGACCACCACAGTACGCAGGCTGCTGCCAGAGTCCTGGGGTTTCCTTTGTCCCGTGCACACCCCAGACGGGGAGCCCTGTGGTTTGATGAACCACCTAACTGCTGTATGTGAGGTTGTCACGCAGTTTGTGTATACAACGTCTATTCCAGCCTTGCTCTGCAATTTGGGTACGTGATGTACAAATCTTTAACTTAAATATATATATTTAACAGATACAAACTGCTGAGTTTTGCTTCTTTTGGGGGTTCCACAGAGAATTCCTGTAAGAATTGTGTTTGACTCTTCTAGATGCAGCAGTTGGACTGCTTTTTATTCTTTGAAATGAAAACAAGAAAATGTTATAGGTGTCTGCTTTTCTCTTTTCTGTCTTGATATCAAAACATTTTAAGTAGACTAGCAGTGAATACTGGAAATGCAGACACTATTGTGTAACATTTTGGGTCACTCTCTGCATCTGTTGGGTGCACCTTTGCATCTCTAAGTAGAAAGAAATGTTGGCTTGCAGCAAGGCAGTTTAAAGGGAGGTTGTCCCATCTGTGCCCTGATCCCATTAGATACAGTCTCTCTGTTCGTGGTATAGCCTTGCAGCTGCTGTTTCTCAGTTCTTCAAGATTTGATCCTTGATTGAGCTCACCTTTGTATTTGAAGATGTCACCCTTTCCTTGGGCATTCACAGTCTTCTAGTCCACGGATTCTCCAGTTATGTTCTGGAGACCACAAGTTTTCTGTGTCTTTGATGATCTGTGGGCAGGGTATCCAGTGGGATTAATGTTTATACAGTAAAACTTTAAGTTCACAGGGTTGGATGATAGGGATTCTTAAACACCCAGAGGTCCCATGAGTCAACAGTCAAAACATTTCTTTTTAAAAGTACTTCTGCCACTTAGCGTGTGGCCTCTGACTTCGAAGGAAGGCCTGGCAGGAGTCAGAGGATGTGATCAGTGCAATTTGTAGGTTCATCCTCTATAAGAAAAAGAATAATTTTGTTTCCACCAGTAATTAAAAATGCCTACTTCTAAGAAGAGTAGAAAGAAGAAAGAGGAGAGGTGGAAAAAAATCCCACTGTAGGAAAAAAGATGTGAGAGGTTATTTGCTTTGGTGCTAGGGAAGAAGAAAGAACATTCTAACTAACTTAATAGGAGTGGTTATATTAGGGTGACAGAGGAAACACTGAGCAGGTAAGTTGTAACTCTTTGATATTCGTGGTTCAGAAACCAAAACAAAAGATATGTACTGAAAAGTTTCCCTCATACCCTTGTCCCCAGCTACCATCCCCATAGGGAACCAGTATTCTAGTTTCTTGGATATTCTTGAAGAAATGACTTATGCTTAACACAAGAAGTACAAAAATACTCGTAAGAGTCAAGGCCAGTAAGATAACTAAAATGATGAAGGGGTTGTTGAACTCATCTGGGGAGAATTTAAAATGGCTTTTTTGGGGAAAAAAAAAAGCATTTGATATGATTCTGTTCTGTTTATTTCACCAGGGATCACTCCAGTTGATGGAGCTCCACACCAACCATACAGTGAGTGCTATCCTGTCCTGTTGGATGGAGTCATGATTGGCTGGGTGGAGAAGGAGCTTGCTCCTGGCATTGCAGATTCTCTCCGGCATTTTAAGGTGATTTTGAATAATTGAGAACACCTTAATCTTAGGTGTTCCGTCCTTTTATATTTGTAAAGGTAGCCCCAGGGCAGTCTAGAGTGATCAAGGAGTCACAGTGTCAAAAGGTAATTCTTGAAGTTCCTGTCCATTCCCTTTGGTGGCAGAGTCTTGCTTTGTACTAACCTCATAGGTTGGGGTCAGTGGCAGGTATTTAACCTGTATGCGTTTTTTTTGTGCTGGTATCATTGAGGTCCTAGTCTATTTATCTGATAAACTCTTTTTTTGTGTAAGTACTGGCAGTCTGCCAGGTGAAATACATTATTAGTGGCATAGACTGTTGTTGTGAACTGATTTTGAGTCGGTCTTTGATTCTTGGTGACCCTGTGCAAAACAGAACAAAACACTTGTCTGGTCCTGTGGGGATGTCACAGTGCAAGCATTTCAAATAGTATTAAAGATAGACAAGACACAAGCTATACCTGCTGCCTTCTAGGTCTTGAAAAAAGTCCACTAAAGTAACATTCTTTGAATAACTTATTCTTGGGATTTCCTTCTAACAAAAGCCTTTGTTATTTAGGGAATGGCTATTGGAAGAATTGTCCTTTGGCAGCAGGATGAATTTATAGTTCATACTGTGTTTTGGGTTTGTTTTTGTAAGTTTTTAAAATTGTTTTACTTTGACATAATTTTACACTTAAAAGATGTTTGAATAATACAAAGAATTACCATACGCCCATTACCCAGACCCACTCATTGTTATGTATTGCCCCCTTTGCTTCATCATCTATATGCCTTCTATAAATATGTACATTTTTTTTCTTCTGAATCATTTGAAAGCAATGTGCAATCGTCATGTCTCCTTTCTGTAAGTACTTCAGTGTATTTTTTCCTAAGAACAAGGACTTTTCAACAACCATAGTCCATTTATCAAAATCAGGAAAAGTCAGCTTAGTATGGTCTACAGTTGATAAACAAAACCCACCAGTTGTCCTAGCAATGTTTTTTACAGATTTTTTTTTTCCCTCCTGGTCTAGGACCCAGTCCAGAATCTTGTGCTACCTATAGTTGTCATGTTTCTTTATTTCCTTTTATTTGGAATAAGCTCTCACAGCCTTTTGGTGTCTTTCGTATCTTGGATTTTTTTCTTTTTTTAAGAGTGCAGGCCAGTTATTGAGTAGACTGTCCCTAAATTTAGGTTAATAAGATGCTTCTTCACGATGAGATTTGGGATGTGATATCAGGAGGCATATGATGTTGGCTTGTCCCATTACTGATGACGTTATCTTTGATCACTTAGTGTTTTTTACATTAATCCACTGTGAAGTTAGTTTTCCTCTTCATAATAAGTGATTGTGGAGAGAGACGTAAAGGCTGTGTGACTGCCCTTCACACTGGTTCCTCATCACATTTTCACCTACTAGTTGATGAATGCTTTGCTGAATTATTACTGCAATGTTATTTTCTAACTCTCATCATTTGTTCTGTTTATTAATTGCTTCTCTATATAATAATAGAGCCTTTCTCCTCCATGTATTTATTAGCTCATTAATTTACATCAGCATAGATTTATGGATGCTTCTTTTATTTCATAAAGAGTTCTGGTGGTAGGGAGAAGAACTAGATGGTGCCTGCCTACCACTGTCAACCACTTGGACAGCGATCTATGTAGGAGATCCGGGATAGACAGGGAGAACAATGTGGAACAAAACTCAAAATCATTTGGGAAAAAAAGCATTTGACTGCTAACAACAGGTTTGGTGGTTCAAACACACCAGGCACTCCTCAGAAGGAAGACTGGGCAATCTACTCCAATAGTGATACCGCCTTGGGTCTGACTCCACAGCAGTGAG
>NW_006921604.1:1742907-1760180 GCF_000298275.1 Orycteropus afer afer | reverse complement strand
AAAAAAAAAAAAAAAGAGTTCTGGTGGTAGGGGAGGAGACTGGGTTAGGGTTGAGGATGATAAATGGGGAATGAAATTTCATAAGTATTCTATTATGATCATTTATTTGGATATTTGTATTAGATTTGGTCAATGGGGACTTCTGGGCTGATGGCTCTGTTTTTGTTTTTTAATGTATCCTATCATTCTTTGAGCACTTCCTTGCTTTCTGGCACAGCAAAATGTCCAGGCTCATCTTTTACCTTCCCAACCCTAGTCCTAAAATCAGCCATTTCTCCAAAGGAATAGCCTTGATTCCTTTTATTGGTGGAATATGCTACTTCAAAACCATGCTCTGAGTGATAGGGCATTGCCACCACTCTATCTTTGCTTTTAGGCCCTTTCAGCAGATACACATGTACACACGTGTACACATACTTAAAAGCATGAGTTAATATTGATAACCACCAACTCCAGTCCAGCACAAGAGTTACTTCAGTCTTTTTCTTTTCCGTATTTGTACCTGCCTTCTCCAGCGGTGAGAATCGTGACTCCCATTAATGTCAATGTATTTGCTCATGTACTCAGTCTTAGAAAATAGAGTTATTTCAGGATTGATAATCCATATCAATGTGAATAAGTAAACTTCTAGCTACAGTTCAATATTTGTTTAAAAATCTTCTTGTCTTTTGTATTTAATTGAAGTAGTGTGTTTGTAAGTTACTTGAGTTAAATACTTTTCTGCTTCAATGTGGTTATGTTACTCATTTTCACAAAACTATTTTAATATACTTAGGCTCGCATGTTTATTTCTATTCTAAGTTTTTTTCCCTTTATATTTTGAGTTTGTGAAGCATTAACATAGTTCAAAAAGGTATCCTTCATGAAGTGTCACTCCCCACTCCATCCCTTCTACCCTTCCTCCACCACACCATTTCTACTCACCCCATATGAAGTTGTACAATCATCACCACTATTTATTTCCATGACATTTTCATCACCCCAAAATGAAACTCCATCACATTAGCAGTGACTCCCCATTTCCCCTTCCTTCCAGTCCCTCGAATCACTGCTGTCTCTGTGGCTTTGCCTGTTCTATACATCTCATATGAGAAGTGGTACCCATTGTGGTTTTGATTTGTATTTCCCTACTGACTGATGATGGTGAGCCTCTTTTCATGTGCTTATTGGTCACTGGCATATCTTCTTTGGGAAATGTCTGGTAGATGTTTCCCCTATTTGTATTTGGGGTTATCTTTATTGTTGAGTTGTAACAGTTGAGCTTATTTTGTACTTTGCTCAGCTTGTTTCTGCTTTGGCCAATGAGAGCGCTTTCATGTTGGTTCCTGTGTCTTTTGGGCATATTTCTGTCCTTTAAAGTTTTTTGTGCATTCTCTTACATTTTGGTTCTTGACTCTTGTATTTTCCATGCCCTGATAATGGTTGTTGAGCACTAAGATTTTTCAATGCTTAATTAATTTCACTTCTTAGGAAATTATTGTTCATATTTGACCTCCTTCCCCATTCTACTTGCCCTCATCTCTTGGCAGGGGGAGAATGTAAAACAAATCACTTAACTCATTTTTGATCTTCCCTTTTGTTGAAAAACAGGTATTGAGAGAAAAAAGAATTCCTCCCTGGATGGAGGTGGCTCTTATCCCCATGACAGGAAAACCCAGTCTGTACCCAGGACTATTCCTTTTCACCACTCCTTGTAGACTGGTACGGCCTGTGCAAAACTTGGAATTGGGCAAAGCAGAACTAATTGGAACTATGGAACAGGTACCTGGAGCATATGTGATGGATGGGTGTATATGGTCAAGAGTATTAAAATATTGTTATCATTATTATAACAATCAGCTATTTTAAAAGAAAGTCAAAACTTACTTTTTACCTTAGTGACCAGCACTAAACAGTTCATCTGTTTTATCTCATCAAATCGGCTAGAGAGGGTTAGTGGTCACATTACCTCCTTCCTTTCTGGCCCAGTTCCCAAAGTGCCTTTGCCCCCAGATCTGCCTCAGGTGGTGAGATTGACACATTCCATAGACTTACTTATGCACTTTGTGCTCCTTCTTCCTATTCCCCATCACAATTAGACTAATGCAGATTTAGAATGAAATACATAAAGTGAGTGCTTTCTAACTGGAAGCTTCCCTGCACCTCACCATGGATCTCTGCAGGGTTCATGAGGCTGATAGGGAAGGTTTTATTTCAAGTCTTTAAACACTAAACATTGTGAAATAGTACGAGTTAACATGTTGGCAGTCATTTTGTGGCTTGAATTTCCTTATCTTTTCATCCTTTCTAGATCTTCATGAACATTGCTATCTTTGAGGATGAGGTTTTTGCTGGAGTTACTACACACCAGGAGCTCTTCCCTCACAGTTTGCTGAGTGTGATCGCCAACTTCATCCCTTTCTCTGATCACAACCAGAGTCCACGGAACATGTACCAGTGCCAGATGGGTAAGGCGGGATGGAGGATGGTGGTAATCACACTGAGAGAAGAAAGGCACTTGTAACTTTTTATTTTGAAACAATTTCAGACTTAACAAAATGTTGCTAGAATGATACAAAGACGCCTCCTATAAACTCTTGAAACTTAGGTCACTGCTAACATTTTGCCCCATTTGCACTGTTTTTCCATTTGAAGTTGCAGACATGATGCCTCGTTAGTCCCAAATACTTTAGTGTATAGTTTTTCAGAACAAAGGTTTTCACTTACACAGTTATCAAAATCAGAAATTTAACACTGATAGTATTATGGTATTTTATAGTCATTATTCTGTTACCAGTTGTCCCAAAATTGTGGTTTATGGTGATTTTTTCTGTGCATTACCCATTCTAAGATCACACATTGTATTTAGTTGTCATGTAACAAAGTTATTCACCCCTTCTTACTCCCCATTGATCTTGAAGTTCATATGTATCCTTTCCATTTACCTTTTTATGCTTTAATGCATTTTATGTTCATAAACCAGGGTTAGAATTTATGTTGTATACATCACATCTATGGTATTATAACATAAATGGTATTACACTGAATGTGTCATACTGTACTTTTTCCCCACTCAACATTGTTTCCAGTCTGGTCATGTTGATACATGAAGGTAGACTTCATTTTCACAGCTGTGTAGTATTCTATAGTAAAAACCACCATGATTTGCTTATTCATTCCTCTACTGATAAATATTAGTTGTTCCAATTTTATATTTCACCTTTACAGTCAAGCAAACCCTCTAAAAAATACTATGGTGTTTTTTTCTTTCCTGTAGGTAAACAAACTATGGGCTTTCCACTTCTTACTTACCAAGACAGATCAGATAATAAACTGTATCGTCTTCAGACTCCACAGAGTCCTTTAGTCAGACCATACATGTATGATTATTATGACATGGATAACTATCCCATTGGGACAAATGCCATCGTTGCTGTTATTTCTTACACTGGCTATGATATGGAAGATGCCATGGTAAGATTTATCACAGGAGTTGTGGCTGTGGCTCCATTCTTCTCTAAGCTTTTTGTATGTTGTGAGATAACTAGAGAATTTACTGCTATGTCCCAGTGTGTCAGGCATTTGGCACATGAGCATTCTGTTAAATGGTTGGTTCCTGGTCTTGGCTGAATGTGGGTAAGCATTAAAGGATATTTACTAAATATTTAAATATGCTGATATCTGCATGTCTGAATGTATAATGTAAGTAAATTTTGAATAAATATAAAAGCTGACTTGGATATATCTACCTTTTACGTTCATGAATGATTAGGTTTTAAGCCATTTATGTGTTTGGGTTTTTAATAGTATAGGTAACTTGGATAATGGGGGGATAGTTTTAAAATTGAGCACCAGTTATTCTAACCTAAGTTTTACTATCTTTGTAACCAGCTTTATTTTTAAAATCCTCATTTGGCTCCAGTCTCATGATTCTTTGACTTTTCAGATTGTGAATAAGGCCTCTTGGGAACGAGGCTTTGCCCATGGGAGTGTGTACAAGTCTGAGTTCATTGATCTGTCTGAAAAAATTAAACAAGGAGATGATAGTCTGGTGTTTGGAGTCAAACCTGGTGATCCACGGATTTTGCAGAAATTAGATGACGATGGGTTGCCGTTTATTGGAGCGCAGTTACAGTATGGAGACCCGTATTACAGCTACCTCAACCTCAATACTGGGGAAAGCTTTGTGGCATACTATAAGTGAGTGTGGATATATGTGCTGTTTTAGCAAAGGTTTTTTCTAAGAATTGCTAAAGGTCAATTTAACAAATTTGGTGGGGGAGGGGGGGAGTAGTAGCTCACGGTCAGTCTTACCTGAATTTGGCATTGCTTAAATGAGGCAAGAAAGTTCTCGTCTGTTGTACTGCCTTTGTTTGTCTAACTTACTGTCTGTCAAAATTTAGAGTTATCTGTGATTTATTTTAAAGTAGATTATTTAGACTTTTTCTCACACATGTTGTTAGGAATATTTCCTAGCTAAAATGTTGAGTTCATTATTGCTCTTAGTAAATTTTTACTTTGGCTTATTTTACAACAGAATTGGTCAACTGTAGGTCTTCATAATAATTTTTCAGTTGCCCGTGCTCCTAGTTTTCCCGCAGATGAACATAATTTCGTAGTGAGCATATCCCTATGCATGAATACTTTTAGGGAAACCAACTCAATTTGTTTTAGGGAACGGAGGTAAGAATATGTTTTGTTAGTAAGACAATAATTGTATCGGCAAAACTTAAGTATCTCTATGAGTTTAAACAAATAGTTTGACTTTTTATATGGTGTACTTTTTCCTAGGAGTAAAGAAAATTGTGTTGTGGATAACATCAAAGTGTGTAGTAATGACAGTGGAAGTGGAAAATTCAAATGTGTTTGCATCACCATGAGAGTCCCTCGGAATCCAACTATCGGAGATAAATTTGCCAGTCGTCATGGGCAGAAGGGCATTTTGAGCAGGTTGTGGCCAGCTGAGGACATGCCTTTTACTGAGAGTGGGATGGTCCCAGACATTCTATTTAATCCTCATGGTTTTCCATCCCGTATGACCATTGGCATGCTGATTGAGAGTATGGCGGGGAAGTCTGCAGCTTTGCACGGTCTCTGTCATGATGCTACACCCTTCATCTTTTCAGAGGAGAACTCGGCCTTAGAATACTTTGGTGAGATGTTAAAGGCTGCTGGCTACAATTTCTATGGCACTGAGAGATTGTATAGTGGCATCAGTGGGCTAGAACTGCAAGCAGACATTTTCATAGGCGTGGTTTATTATCAACGTCTACGCCACATGGTCTCTGACAAGTTTCAAGTTAGAACAACAGGAGCCAGAGACAAAGTCACCAACCAGCCTATTGGGGGAAGAAATGTCCAGGGTGGAATCCGTTTTGGAGAGATGGAGCGTGATGCTCTTTTAGCCCATGGTACATCTTTTCTCCTTCATGACCGCCTCTTCAACTGCTCTGACCGTTCAGTAGCCCACGTGTGTGTCAAGTGTGGTAGCTTACTCTCTCCACTGCTGGAGAAGCCACCCCCTTCTTGGTCTACCATGCGCAACAGAAAATACAACTGCAGTCTTTGTAATCGAAGTGACACTATCGACACTGTTTCTGTGCCTTACGTTTTTCGGTATTTTGTAGCAGAACTGGCAGCTATGAACATCAAAGTGAAGTTGGATGTTGTTTAACTTGATGATGGTCTTTTGGTTTAGGAGCTGTGTCAGATGAAAATAAAATGTAAGTTTAATTTTATGAAGACAATTATTTAGGTTACTTCACAGGGGACATCAGGCTCTACTGGCATGACATACTACTCAAAATCATTGTTCTATATCCTAGTTCCTTGAATAATGACTGGGGTCTTAAAAGCTTGTAAGCAGCCATCTAGATGCAATAATTGGTCTCTCCACACCCAGAGCAAAGAAGAAAGAAGAAAACCAAAGATGCATGGACACAGTCCAGGGGACTAGTGGACCATGCAAACCTCAGCCTATATGACCTTGAGACCAGAAGACCTAGATGGTGCCTGGCTATCACTGTCATCCACTCAGGAAGGGGTCAGGGCAGGAGATCCTGGATAGAGTGGGAGGACAATGTGAACAAAACTCAAAATCATAAAAAAAAACAACAGACTTACAGGTCTAGTAGAGACTGGGGAAACCCCCAAGACTGTGGCCCCCAGGGCCCTTTCAGGCCTGGAATTGAACTAATTCCTTTGGCTTCCAGCCAAATAGGCATATAAGATGAACATTTGCACAGGTTGATAGCTCAGGGCAAGAATCCATAGAAAGAAGGATACAGGGAAAAGGTAACCACAGGGAGAAAGTGGGAAGAGAGCTGTTACATTGTGGGGACTGCAGTCGTTGTCATGAAATGAAATGTGTATGAACTGCTGAATGCAAAATGAATTTGCTTTGTAAACTTTGACCCAAATCACAGTTTAAAAAATATATATATAGTTATTTTGAGGTTTTTCAGGAATGTTACAACTCTGAATTAAGACCTGGGAACTGACAGTTCAAGGCTTCTCAGCCTTAAACACAGGCTGGTATAATAACTACTAAAACTTATTTTCACTGTATTTGTTCAAAGGAATTCCTAGGTGGTGCAAACAGTTAAGTGCTTGCCTACTAGCCGGAAGGTTGGCAGTTCATACTTACCCAGAACCATCTTGGAACACAAGCGTGGCAGTCTGCCTTGGAAATCATATGGTGTGGTTTTACTCTGCACATTTGGGGTTGCCATGAGTTGAAATTGACTCGATGGCAACTAACAACATTGTTGAAGGTCAGGAATTAAAAATCAATTGAATCAATAGATTGTTTTAAACACTTGCACAGTTGTCTTTTAAAATGACATATTGATACACAGAGGAGTATACAGGGGAAAATCTCTTTTTTCAACCTGTCCTGTCTTCTGGTTCCCTGTACCCTGCTTCAACAGTGCATGACTATCGCATGTTTATTTGCATATCTAGAGCAGAGCAGTCAAGCAGAAATAATGAAAGCTATATATTTTTTGTCTTGCCTTCCCCTTCACCCAGGTTATGTGTCTATCTTCTAGTTAGTGGTTTGCCCTCCCTGCCTTATCCACCCCTGGTAACCATCAAAGAATGTTTCTTTTTTTGTGAACTTCTTTTTGACTTTTTACAACAGTGGTCTCATATGATATTTGTTCTTTTGTGATTGACTAATGTGATTCCATATAATGTCCTTGAAGTTCATCCACGTTATGAGGTGTTTCACAGATTCATTTATTGTTCTTTAACGTTGCATAGTATTACATTATGTGTATGTATCATAGTTTGTTGCTCCATTCATGCAATGATGAACATTTAGGTTGTTCCCATCTTTTTACTATTGTTAGTAAGGCTGCAATGAACATGCATGTGCATATGTCTTTTTGTGTCATGGCTCTTATTTCTGTAGGATATATTCCTAGTAGAATTACCAGATCATACGGTATTCTAATTCTATCTTTTTAAGGAAGCACCATAGCATTTTCCACAGTGGTCACACCATTTTACAGTCCTACCAACAGTGTATGAGGGTTCCGGTCTCTCTACACTTTCCCAGCATTTGTTTTCTGTTTTTTGAATTTGGCTATTAGTCCTGAAGTAAGGTGGAATCTCATTGTTGTTTTGCTTTATATATCCATAATAGCTAATGATTATGAACATTTCTTCATGTGTGTGTTTGCTGCCTGAATATCATCTTTGATGAAGTATCTGTTCATGTAATCTACCCACTTTTTAACTGGATTATTTCTCTGTCTGTTGTTGAAGTGTTGAAGTTTTCTATAAATTTTAGAGATTGGTCCCTTGTCCAAAAGGTTGTTGCCAAAAATGTTTTTCCCAGTCTGTGGGTTCTCTTTTTATTCTTTTGGTAAAATCTTTTGATGTACATAAGCACCTAATTTTAGGAGGTCCCAGTCATCTGTTTTGTCTTCTGGTATTTATAATTTTAGTTATGTTTGATGGTATATTTTTGCCCTGAATGAGGGCCCCTAAGTTTGTCCTTATTTTTTCTTTGATAGTCTTTATGGTTTACGTTCAGGTGTTTGACCCAACTAAGTTCATTTTTGTATATGGTGTTAGATGTGGGTCCTGTTCCATTTTTCTGCAAACAATACTAAGTTTTGCCAGAACCATTTATTAGACTTTCTCTTTTTCATCTAATGAGTTTCAGCCCTTTGTCAAAGATCAGCTGCTCACAGGTGGATGGATTTACTTCTGGGTTCTCATTAGTCTGTGTGTCTGTGGGTAGTAGGCTTTGAGATTAGGGAGTCTAAGGCCTCCTATTTTGTTGTTCTTCTACACTTAGTTTTTCCTGCATAATTTATATTGAGCTGCTTTCCTATCAGTTTATATGGTGCTTCTGTTCAATTGCTTCTCTATCTTCTGTATTTTTGTGTACAGTAGTTTATTGTACGGATGTACCGTAATGCTGAAAGAACTGAGGGAAAAATTTAAGCCTTGAATAGCAAAATTGAAAGATTACATGGGCAATATGCTGAATGATGCAGGAAGCATTAAAAGATGATGGATGGAATACATGGAGTCACTATACCAAAAAGAACTGGTCGATGATCATCCATTTCAGGAGGTGGCATATGATCAAGAACCAATGGTATTGAAAGAAGAAGTCAAAGCTGCACTGAAGGAATTGGTGAAAAAAAGGCCCGGGAATTAATGGAGTATCCATTGAGATGTTTCAACAAATGGATGCTGCGCTGGAGGCACTCAGTTGGCTAGGCCAAGAGATTTGGAAGACAGCTACCTGGCCAACTGACTGGAAGAGATCCATATTTATACCTATCCCAAAGAAAGATGATCCCACAGAAAGTGAAAATTATGGAAAAATATCATTAATATCACACGCAAGTAAAATCTTACTGAAGATAATTCAAAAATGGTTGCAGCATTATATGGACAGAGAACTTCCAGAAAAGCAAGCTGGATTCAGAAGGGGACATGGAACGAGAGTTATCACAGCTAATGTCAGATGTATCTTGGATGAAAGCAAAGAATACCAGAAGGTGTTTATTTGTGTTTTGTTGACTATGCAAAGGCATTTGATTGTGTGGATCATAACAGATTATGGATAACACTGAGAAGAATGAGAATTCCAGAACACTTAATTGTGTACTCATGAGGAACCTGTACATAGACCAGGAGGAGGCTGTTGTTTGAACAGTACAGGGGGGATACTGCATGGTTTAAAATCAGGAAGGGAGTATGTTAGGGTTGTATCCTTTCACCTTACTTACTCAATCTGTACACTGAGCAGATAATCCAAGAAGCTACACTATGAAGAAGAACGTGGCATCAGGATTGGAAGAAGACTTATTAACAACCTACGATATGCAGATGACACAACTTTGCTTGCTGAAAGTGAGGATGACTTAGAGCACTTACTGATGAAGATTAAAGACTACATTCTACAGTATGTATTACACCTCAACATAAAGAAAACAAAAATACAACTGGACCAATAAGCAGCATCACGCTAGATGGAGAAAAGATTGAAGTTGTCAAAGACTTCTTATTACTTGGTTCTACAGTCAATGCCAGTGGAAGCAGCAGTCCAGACATCAAAAGACGTATTGCATTGGGCAAATCTGTGCAAAAGACCTCTTTCAAGCTCTGAAGAGCAAAGATACCTCCTTGAAGACTAAGATGCGTCTAACCCAAGGCATGGTATTTTCAGTTGCTTCATATGCATGTGAGAGCTGGACAGTGAATAAGGAAAATCAAAGAAGAGTTGATGCTTTTGAGTTGTGGTGTTGGCGAAGAATGCTGAAGGTACTGTGGACTGCTAAAAGAACTAACAAATCTGCCCTGGAAGAAGTGCAGCTGGAATGCTCCTTGGAAGCAATGATGGCCAGACTTCATCTGACTTACTTGGTCCTATTGTCAGAAGGGACCATTCTCTGGAGAAAGATGTCATGCTTGGTAAAATGGAGGGTCAATGAGAGAGGGGAAGGCCCTCAACAAGATGGAATGACATAGTAGCTGCAGCAATGGGCTCAGGTATAGTAGGGATCGTAAGGCTGACACAGGACTGGGCAATGTTTCATTCTGTTGTATGTAAGGTTGCTATGAGTCGGAGATGATTCGATGGCTCATGAGAACAACTACCGTAATGCATATGCCAGTCCCCTATTGATGGATATATATGTATTTTTTTAACTACTACAAGCAGTGTTGACATTGTTGCATATACTGTTGGATAACTGTGCATGCACACGTATAAGAACAAGATGTTTTTTGATGTTAAACATTGCCCTATGATTATCCCTGAGTATGTTATTAGATAACCTGTCACTAATTAAAGCTAGACTGAGAAAAATCTATCCATTCAAGATTTATCCTAGCTTTGCTTCATGAAATAAGTTGAAAAAGTATCTAGACTCTATTGGCTGGTACTTCCTCCTACCATCAGTAGAACCCCAGCTGTAGACTTTCCCAGCCTACTCCATTCTCTGTCCTCCTCAATCCCATAGTTGACATCTATTCAAGTGTCTTAGCTCCATTTGTTTTTTAGCAGCATTAAAAGAGGGTAATCATATTTGGGTGTTTTTTTGTGTTTTTTTTTAACATTTTATTTTGAATTACAGATTTCATAACTAGGAAATTCACATGGGACAATCCACAGAATTCATTTGGGTTTCACCAGTTTTACATGCATGTGTGCACCATTCATTTTTATCACATATAGATTGGTGTACCCACCAACATAAGATACAGAACTATTCCATCACCATAGGGCTCCATAGTGCTTTCTCTCTATAGCCACCCCCACTCCTGTCCCCCATCTCCAAGCCTTGGCAACTGCTAAATTGTTTATGATCTCTATAATTTTTATGTTTTAAGAATACTATGTAAATGGTATTATGTGACTTTATTTACTTTTGTGATTTGGGTGAAGTTTACAGAGCAAATTCGTTTTCCATTTAACAATTCATACATATTTCATTTTGCGATAGTCATTGTAATCCCAATGTAACAGTACTCTTCCACTTCCTCCCTGTGTTTATTATTTCCCTTCGTCCTTCTTTCCTATCCCTTGCTGTCTTAGCTTTATCACTGGGAAATGCTGCCCTTTGATCTCATATGGTTGATGTTGTAATGAGTGCATACCTCCCTGGTATTATTGTTCACATTATAGGACTGTCTGTTGTTTGGTTGAAAGTTGAGCCACAGGAGTGAGTTTAGATCCAGGCTGAAGGGTATCTAAGGGGCATAGTCTTGGGGGTTCCACCAGTCTCTGTCAAACTAGTGAGCCTGCTCTTTTTTATCGTTTTGAGTTTTGTTCCATATTTTTCCCCATCTCTATTCAGGACTTTCTGATGTGATCTCTTTCAGAGCAATTGATAGTGGTAGCTGGGCACCCACTGATTCTCGTCTCAGGGTTATGGAAGCTGAAATTCACAGAGTCCATTAGTCTTCTGGACTAATTGTTTCCATAAATCTTTGATTTTCTTCACTCTTCTTTGTTCCAGATGGGGAGAGACCTACAGTTGTGAGTGTACAGGGGGACAGCAAACTAGGTGTATACCACACTAGCTGGACTACCAACGTTTCCCAGTTGGGTTACAGCAGTTATGGGGACAGAATGAGGAAGCTATATAGTTGGCAAGTCACCTGGGCAGGATCCCTAGCTTTTGATGTGCTGGCCTTCCGGATTGAATCAGGCATCTGCTTAACTATAGATCAAAAGGGGCTCCACCATGGAGTCTTCTGTGTTGACATCCTAGGACCTGCAACAAACGGTCTGGCAGTTACATACTTTTCTAGTTACAATTTTTCTAGTTTTCTGGTTCCTCTCAGTAGGGTATCTTCTCAAAAGAAATATCTGTACACAAGATTGAATGAATTGCTAGATAGGTAGAGACGAGTGTTGATTTGGGTGAAGGGAAGGGCACTATACCAAATGTGAGTGATCAACACTGTGAAATTGGGGAAGAGAAAGACAGAGAGAGGTACAAACAACAAAGATGAGCCCTTTTGCACATACAGAACTGCGTTGTCAGTGATGGCAAACACTGATCTACAGGTGGATAGATGGGTGGACAGGCTGAATGATCAGGTATGTCTATGCAGGGGGGAGTGTGCCCATGACCATGTATAGAGTTGGCAGACAATGTTTCTACAAGCGTATTTGTATGTACTATAAGAATGTCCAAGTGCATTTTACATCAAATTCCAAACTCCTCAAAGTTTTGCAGCCAGAATCTCAGGTCCAACTTCAAGTACTAATGCTTAGTAAACTTCATCCCCTATAAAATGAAACTGGTAGGACTATTTCCATCTTAGGTCTGTTGTGGAAATTAAATGCCATAACTCAAGTTAGGCATTAGTGCCTGTCAGAGAGCAGTAAGTAAAAAACAACTAGGAATGTGTCCACTTAATCAGACCTACATGGGAATCCAAATCATTAGGGTTCCTGATAATCATGAAAGTCAAACATGAGGGACTGATTTTGACAAAAGATTTACCAAAAAAGGTAGTTTGAGGAATTCTTACCCACTTCACAAGTCTTATGTCTAGAGAAATCCCACGGCTTCTATTCCCTTGGATAGTTTGGTCACTGTCAATTTTTATTTCTTTAAATCTACTTAAAAGTTTTCTTTGATGATCAAACCTTTTCTTTTTACTGATATTTTCTCTAAAAGTGCAATGGGCTTATTTGATTTTGATACATTCAAGTACTATCACATTTTTACCGAGTCTCTGAGTTGGTCTCAAACAAATCTCAATGTAATTGGGATATCTGAAGGAAGGCTGGGCAATCTACTTCCATAGTGATACTGCCTCGACAACCCAAGAAGGGGTTGCTATGAGTCAGGGCCGACTCAATGGCACATAACAACAAAGTTATTTAGCTGCAAATTTATGAACAATCTGTTTGATTTGAGAGATGATTAAGTATATTTTTGAGTATTAATTTTACTAATACTCTCAAACATGACTTTTCTACATACATGTATTTTTAAAATTGAAACACATTCTATAGTTGATGGGAGCTCTGGTAGCATAGTGGCTAAAGGCACTTGACTGCTAACCAGAAGGCTGGCGGTTCAAACCCACTAGCCACTCCTTGGAAGGAAGATGGGGCAATCTACATTCGTAGTGATACTGCTTCGGAATCCCAAGGAGGGGTCGCTATGAGTTGGGTCTGACTCAACGGCACATAACAACAACAACTATAGTTGATAATTATATGGCAAGATTAATTTGGCAGATTCTTCCCCACCAACACTTTCTAAACTTACTACTTCTTATAAATAATCTCTCTTCCAATAGAGGAAATTCCAGAGTTTAACCTATATTGCAAACTTACAACAGTGTTCTTAAGAATGCTAAACATTAGCCCCAATTAACTGATAATATTCACTTTGCACCATATTTAAAGATACACATTTATAATTTCCCTATGTACAATGACTAAAATGTTCGATAAACCTGAGAAGTGGGACTTTGCCAGGTATATTTTTGCATTCCTTTATCAAAGGAATGATAGAGTGGCCTTCTTATTACCTCTAGTCTTGTGATTACATCCAGATTCACATAAGAGAAATATGTAATGGTTTAATTTACTCTTCATAACAATAGATCTGGGAGCTCTGATGACATAGTGCCTAAGGCATTTGACTGCTAACCAGAAGGCTGTTAGCTCAAACCTACCAACCACTCCTGGGAAGGAAGACTGGGCTGGAACACTGCCTGGAAACCCAAGGAGGGGTCGCTATGAGTCGGATTCAACTTGATGGCACTGAGGTTGGGTTTTTTAAAAAATAAATAAATCTGGACATACTGCCGCCAAAAAAAAAAAAAAAGAATGGCCAGGTATATAGTAGAGCTGACAAGGTACAAGGTTGTGGTGACTTCCTGGCCACAGCCAGCTACCCTGAAGGAGTGAGTAGTTGGACCTGTGGGCTCAGGACCATGGTCACAGGGGACATCAAGCTCAATTGGCATAACATACTACACAAAAACATTGTTCCATATCCAACTCTGGTGAACATTGACTGGAGTCTTAAAAGCTTACAAGCGGCCATCTAGATGCAATAATAGGTCTCTCCTTGTCCAGAGTAAAGAAGAATGAAGAAAACCAAAGATGCATGGAAACAATCAGTCCAAGGGACTGGTAGACCATGCAATCCTCAGCCTATATGACCATGAGACCAAAAGAACTAGATGGTGCCTGGCTACCACTGTCAACCACTCGGGGGATCTGTGTAGGAGATCCTGGATAGAGTGGGAGAACAATGTAGAACAAAATTCAAAATCATAAAAAAAAAAAAAAAAAAGACCAGGTTTCATAGTTTGATAGAGCCTCGTCAGACCCCTTCAGCTCTGGAATTGAAGTCACTCCTGCGGCTTCCAGCCAAATAAGAGGCAGGCATATGGGCTGAACATTTACATCAGGTAGATACACTACTTGAAACTATCAATCATGGGAGAACAGAAGGGCAGTGTATGCAAAGGGACACAGCTTGGGGGTGGAGTGCATGGAAGGGAAGGGCACAGGGAAGAGGTAACTATGGGGAAGAAGTGGGAAGAGAGCTGTTATATTGGGAATTGCAGTCAAAGTCATGAGACGAAATGTGTATGAACTGCTGTATGGAAAATGAATTTGCTCTGTAAACTTTCACCAAAAGAAAAACAAACCAAACTCACTGCCGTGGAGTCAGATTCCACTCATAGCAACCCCTTCTTGGGTTTCTGAGGCAGTATCACTATGGAAGTAGATTGTCCAACCATCTTTCTGAGGAGTGGATGGTAGGTTTGAACCACCAAACTTCTGGTTAGCAGTAAAATGCCTTAGGTACTACTATGCCATCAGAGCTCCCCCAGATCACGATAAAAATTGAAAAAAAAAGATTGAATGAATGATAGGCATCTCTTAGAGTACTGGTAGAATGCAAATGCCCATTTGCAATATGAGGGAAACACTATACCATAATTCAGTTATATACCATTTAGCTTGATGAATGGGGTGCTGTATGTTTACATCTCCACGAATGAAGAGTTTGTGAATATAAATGAATATACTTCAAAACAAAAGAAGGTGTCTATGAAAGAAAAGACACACAATTTATTTTATGACTTTCTAAAATATCATTAGAATGTAAATATATTTTTTCAGAGAAAAGTGTTATACACAAGATTGAATGAATGGTAGATCACATCTATGAATTGAGTATTTGCATAACAACAATAAATTTACTTAAGGAGACTGAGTGATATGTATTTTGTCTCTTAATGGTTTGTGAACACAAATACATGTATTAAAGTGTTGGCAGAATAAAAGCAAATGTACCTATTAAAAGGAAAGATGTAGAAACAAGATTGAAAGAAAAGTTATCTTCCTATGAATAGACTGTTGGCAGGACGGAAATGAATGTATTCTGAAATAAATAATGTTTTCTATCTCTATGAATGAAGTGTTGATGAACATAAATGATCTACTCAAAAGAAAGGGGTATACACAAGATCAAATGATATAACCCAATTAATGAAGCACTGGAAGAACACATGCAAAAATTCTACTTAAAAGAGTAAATTACATGTTATGCATCTCTGTGAAAAGAGTGTTGGTAGAAAACAAGTAAGTATATACGCTGAAAAGAAGGCTCTATGCGAGTCGGAAATACATGCAATGTATTTCCATGAGTGGAGTCTTACTAGGACACAAGAAAGTATTTACTGACAGGCTACGCACAATCTGAATATAATGTGTATTTCTATAAAGGTAGTATTGACGGAACACAACCTAATGAATGTGTTAAAAGGAAAACGTGTTTTGAATGTTTGAATACATGAATACATGTTTGAATGTTATATCTTTATGAATGGATTGTTGGTAGAACACAAGTTATCACTTGAAATGAAAAAAAACTACTCCCAAATTCAATGCTATGTGATGTACCTCTATGAGTGAATCTACTAAAAGGAAACTTTAATACTCAAGAATGAATAGTAATTTGTATGTGTTTATGAATGAAATTTTAGCACACTCTACCTACTTTTTTAAAAAGAATGTTAAAATCTTGAATTTATTTTATGTTTCTCTGTGATGGAGTTTGGTAGGATACAACTCTGACAAAACAGGAAAAAGCTATTCATAAGGCTGGTATATATGAATGGTACATTGGTAAAACACAAATGAGTATCTCTACTGAAAAGAATGAGCTATGTAAGACTGAATGAGCTAAGAAAAGATTGAATAACTATCTACTCAAGAGAAAATGGTAATCACAAGATTGAACAATATTTTATCTACTCCTATGAATGAAATGTTAGTAGAACGCAAATGTATAAAAGGAAAGCTTTATACACAAGAATGACTGCAGTAACTCTATAAATAGAATGCTAATAGTACATAAACAAGTTTATCTTCAGAAAGAATTTTACTATACACAAAAATTTCATGATATTTGTGTATTTAGAAGTATAGTGTTGGTAACACAAAAACACCACCAGTTAGTGTCTTAAAACGACCACTTATTTTGCTCATGACTTTTTTTTTTGTGGCTCAAAATTAGGTCCTGAAGTTCTTTGTCACTAGCCACCTGGCTAGCCATGGAAAAGGGAATATCAGCTGCGAGGATGTATCCCCTCATTGCTGTCCTCACAGCTGGAGTTTTGACACCTGTTGGGCTCCCCGGGACCTTCCCCCAATTTTATCATGCTTCTATAAACTCAAGATCTGGAGAACGGAAAACTTGCAAATAAAGGTAGCGTCTTAGTTATCTAGTGCTGCTATAACAAAAATACAAGTGGATGGCTTTAATGAACAGAAATTTACTCTCTCACCGTTTAGGAGGCTAGAAGTCCAAATTCAGGGTGCCAGCTCTAGGGGAAAGTCTTTGTCTCCATTCAACATCTGTGGGCCCAGCGTTCCTTGAAGATTGCCATGTGTCTTGGCATCAGTTGTCCCCTGGGTCTAGGAGCTTCTCAGTGCAGGGCCTCCAGAGCTGCAGTCCACTCAACTCTTCTTTCTTGGTGGTAGTCAGGTTCCGCTGATCTCTGCTCACTTGTTGATCCTTTTTATGTCTCAAAACAAATTGACTCTCACAAAAGGACAAATATTGTATTAGTCCGTTATTATAAAAGTTAAGGAAAGGTTTATGTATAGAAGGAAATTTTCTTTGTTGGCTACCACCACAAGAAGGGGAGGGGAGGGGAGGGAACGCTGTTAGATAGGTAGAGATAAGTATTTATTTGGGTGAAGAGAAGGGCAATGTACCAAATGTGAGTGACCAATATGGCAGCACTGAGGATGAGAAAGACATAGAGAG
>NW_006921604.1:1740185-1742043 GCF_000298275.1 Orycteropus afer afer | reverse complement strand
GAAGGGCTGCTTATGCACAGGGAGACAGCTCAGGTCACAGACAGTCAAATGCCATACTCAGATCTTTCTTCTAGAAAGAACAGCCTAAGGAATGGCTTCCTTTCTACCTCTCTGGCTTGTCATTGAATTCCCAAACATTATTATGCTTAGAATTACCTTGGGAAGCTTATTAAAAATGCAGAGCCCAGGACCCCATCCCCAAGGGTCACAAGACTGAGCACCTGAACCAGCTTCTCAAGAGACCATGGCAGAGGGTCTGACTGTATTAGGAGTCAGAGGCCAGAACCAAAGATGAATGAGCCCTGCAAATCCTGCGAGCCCTGCAAAATCAGACTGCCAGGCTGCACTGGAGACTTTCCTCCAAGAAAGGATGCAGAGATGTCTCAAGAAGGTGGGGGAATCAGTGAGATCATCTAAGACTAGGACTTTGGGGGAGATCCCCCTCACTTATTTACTCTAGGGGAGGAAGCAAAGGAATTCCTCAAGCAATTCACTGGGGGAGCAACATGCAAAGAAACCAACAAAAAACTAGGGTACCATGTGTTATGTGCTTTATACACACATTTTATTTATACAAACACTGAGAGGGTGGCACACTGTTGAGAGACAGTGGCTTTGGAAGAGGACAGCAAACTCCTCAGAAGACTCAAGGCTCTGTCCGACAAACACAGCAGCCCTATCCCTACACTTGACTAACTGTCCACCCAACAAGGTTACATTTTGTCCTTTTATAAACTCTATTTCATCTAGATTGCCTTCTTATAACAATGTCTACCATTCAATGAGGGATTGAGCAACCCTCTGAGTTAAGTATGGCTATTCCCTTTTCAGATGAGGAAATTGAGGGTCAAAGAAAGATGCTAAACAAATCTGTCCAAGATGATAAAACTAATGAGTGATGGAACCTAAGCCTTTAACTACAAAGTATGTTTCACCACATCCTATTTCAATTTGAATTCTCCTGAATAAAATGACAGCGGATGGAGATACAGAGTTCTTTGTTCACCCTGCACCATCTCCTCCTCCCACAGAATAGGCCAGGACCTGACTCTGGATCTGCCCACCTCCTGGCCAGTGGAGACTGCTCAGTTTTCAGAGGATAGTAAGACAGAATGGGAGGAGTATGGCTTGGAGGGTCAGAATGGTCAACCCAAGTTCCAGTTCTGGCTCCTCACGACGTTCCAATAGGCAACCTCCCTAGATTCAGTCTTTTCATCTGTGATGGTACAATAATAATAACTATGCCTGTCTGACTTCTGTGAGGATCAATAGAGATGATGTACGTGAAAGTTCATTACAGCTGTGAGTGGGGAGATGTTTATTATTAGAATGCAGTGCAGTGAATACTTAATATGGACCTTCTAGCCATGGTCTGTGACTACCACCAGATGACTGGGTGAAAAAAAAAAATTCACTGCCATCGAGTCAATTTCAACTCATAGCAACCCCTCCTTGGGTTTCCAAGGCAGTATCTCTACAGAAGCAGATTGCCCAGTCTTCCTTCTAAGGAGTGGCTGGTGGGTTTGAACAGCCAACCTTCTGGTTAGCAGTCAAATGCCTTAGACACTACACCAACAGAGCTCCCAGATGACTGGGTGGGATCATGCAAATACAAAGTGCTAGTGGCTCACCAAAGAGATTGGATAATTTGTTAATAATGTAAATAAGGTACCTGGCACACTTGTAGGGGTGCGACCATGAAAATAAGATGTATGGAACTCTTACATGGGGATTGGACAGTTCTGCCATCCTACTAGGCTTAAAATGAGCTATCCCAGAGGCAGAAAAGGGTGATCTCACTGTCGTGAAGAAAGAAGAACTGATAACATCCAACACCCATTTCTGATCAAAACTCTCA
>NW_006921604.1:1731857-1735602 GCF_000298275.1 Orycteropus afer afer | reverse complement strand
GTAAATTTTGGTCAATGACATGAGACAAAGTATATGTGAACTGCTGTATGAAAAGTGAATTTACGCTGTAAATCTTCACCCAAATCAAAATAAAATTAAATAAATAAATAAATAAAGAAGAACCAAGAGAGGAGCACATCCTTGGACCCACGATCCCTGCACTGAGACGGCAGAGAGACAGTGGCAGCAGAAGCAGTAGAACCAAGAGATCAGCACGAGACAGAGGGGCAGGCTTTCTGGTCCATGGAGCGAGAAAGCTGAGTGCCTTCGCACAGTAGGCGTGCTTGGCAAAGTGGGGTGTCTCTCTGGGCAGCACCTATCAGCAAAGCTAAAAGGGTTTTGGAACATTTGCCCAAGCAAGGCAGAGGACAAGGCCAGAGAGAAGTGTGCCTGTGGCACAGCTAAGAAGCAGCTGTCCTGAAAGAAGAATGATATCCTGAGTTGTTTCCGATCCTGAACTATAACTTTTTACTGAACTATAACCTTTTATTTCCCTAATAAACTCCATAGTCTTGAGTATTGTCTATGAGTTCTGTGTGACCACTGCAACAAATTATCGAACCCAGCAAAGAAGTAGAGTGTCACAGGAGGGACGGTTGGTGTCAGAATTGGCAGAACAGTTGTAGTGGAGTGGCATGTCTAACTCTGCCTCAGCTGCTGATGGTGATTCTGTTTTCCCCTCAAGAAGTTAAGGAGGTCAGACTACAGGTCCTTCACACCATTTTTGCATAGTATTATTGAGAATTTATCTTCTCCTGAGAGCACCTGACATTCACAGCAGTGCCACCCAGCAGCCATTCAGCAGTGCACCAGAACCCTCTGGGGCCCTAAGAAATATACATACTTGAGCCCTACTCCCAGAGATGCTTTGGAGGTGGTATGTGGAATGTGTACTTTCCAAAAGCTTCCTGAATAAATGCACCAAAATGTAAGGAGACAGGCCCAAGGATGTTTAATGTAGTACTATTTGCAGTGGGCCCAATCTGCCCACTGCACAGATCTGTTCCCATCAAACCAGAGGGATGTTCAAAATAATCCCTCTCGAGAAAAGGGATTTGCAAAGTATGGTCCCACTGTTATGAAAATAAACTATGACAACAAAGTCTCCATTCCATAGTGTGTTGGGAATTTTTTATGGGCAAAGAAAACGGCATGAGCGGGAACATCCCAAGGTATAAATAGGGCTTACCTGAGGGTGGGGGAGATAAGTAAATGTTTCTTTATAAATTTTTGTATTGTATCAATAGTTATAATTATTTATAATTTAAAATTATTTATAATTTTTGAGGTGTAATCAGTAAGACAACAACAACAACAAAAATCCCCTAGTGATTCTGAGGTGCTTCCAGGGTTGGGATACATGGCTTGGTGGCCATGAGCTCAGACACCCAAGCATCAATCCCAGCTCTGCCCACTTTCTGCCACATGTTAATAATACATGGCTAAGAAATGAGGGTTTTTTTGGAAAATTAAATCAGCACGTATAAAGCATTCACATACGAGAGCTCAATAACCAGGAGTTATTGTTATCACCAACATCTTTATTATCATCACTCCTAAAATGAAAGGATGTACATGAGGAGAGCAGTGAAGTGCTCTCTGAAAGACTTTGACAATAGCGGGGTTGGGGGGTACTAAACAGCTAACATATTTTGAGGATTCAGGCACTATGTTAAGTCTCTTACATGCATCTTCTCATTGAATTCTCACACCTCTATGAAGAAGGAATCATTATCCCGATGTCATTGCCCCTCAAGTGATTCTTACCATCAGGCAAGTTTGGAGGCAAGCTGGGTGCTGTAGTTACGGTTGTGTGTCAACTTGGTTGGGCTGTGGTTTGAATGGTTCCGCAGCTGGATGTAGTTATTCCCCATGATGAGATTCCACCTCCAGGGTGGGATCTGCTGTGAGCAGCTAATCAACTGAAGGGGAATTGTTTTTGGGGTGTGGTCTGCTTCAAGTATATATGGATGGAGAAGTTTGAGGAAGGTTTCTAGCTTTTTGGCAAATCTGGATCCCGAATTTGGCCAAATCTTCATCTCTAATTCCTGGACTTGAACCAGTGGCTTGCTGTGTTGCCTACTAATTTGGGGATTGTGCTATTTTACTGTTGACCTAAGGTTCATCAGCCTTAGCAGCCTGTAGCTGTCTGAGTTAGGAGATGCCTCTAGCACTAGTGGGCCTGGAACAAGAGGCAGAGCTGAAGCCCAAGGTCAAGGGGCCTTTACCCAGGCCCTAGAGCCAGCACTCTGAATTGGATCTTCTAGGCTCCTGGTAGTGTAGTGCCTAAGGCACTTGACTGCTAACCAGAAGGCTGGTGGTTCAAACCCACCAGCCACTCCTCGGAAGGAAGGTTGGGCAATCTACTTCTGTAGTGATACCACCTCAGAAACCCAAGAGGGGTCGCTATGAGTCAGGGCCGACTTGATGGCACATAACAACAACAACAAAGTCTCCTAAACTGTAAGGGAATAAATTCCTCTTTGTTAAAGCCATCTACCTGTGGTATTTCTGTTATAGCAGCACTAGAGAACCAAGACACTGGGCTAGAGCACTGTTTCTCAGACTGCACCAAATTCGTATGTGGTGTCATGTAAAAAATAAAGTTTCTTTGGTCTGAACTTTCCTGACATACTGGATTAGAATTCGGAGTGGAGGTACAGGCAAAAATAAGAAAAAAAAAAAAAATTCTGGCTTTTTATGATTTCTCCAATCTGAGAACCACTGTGTTAGACACAAACACAAAGCTGTGCTAACCATGTGACAGAAGCCTCCACACTTCAAAAGAACCAGTGTGCTGGTGAGGGAACGAAGACTGAGAGGTAACCAATGAGGAAAAGCAAGGACTTATTTGTTGCTCCTGAATTTCTTCTTGAATGCTCAGATCTCTGAGTCTTCCTGGAACTTGCTGTTGCTCTGGTTGTATGAGAAAAGTGTTCCCATGAGAAAGACTTCTTTTTGAGGGTGTCGTGGGAATCCTGGATCTTCTGGGATTCAAAGGACAGCACCCCTTACCTATCTTTACCCTATAGTGGCAGGCATGGCTGTACAAGAGGCCGCAACCCTGGGTCAGCAGTGTGTAGGACTCCCACCCAAGCTTCTGCTTCATGCTTCCAAGTGGGATAGTCTCTATCTCATCCTGATACAGGGCCATGAGTGATAGAGCCCTTTCAGGTCTTTGCTCAAGTATCACCTACTCAGTGAGACACTCCCTGACACTCCACCTGAAATTGCCATCCTCCTAACTCTTTCCACGCCCTTCCAACTTGATCAAGAAGCTCTAGTGGTGCTGTGGTTAAAACATTTGGCTGTGAACCAAAAGTTGGCGGTTTGAACCCACCAGCCGATCTGTGGGAGAAAGACGAGGCAGTCTGCTTCTATAAAGATTTACAGCCTTGGAAACCCTACAGGGCAGTTCTACTCTGTCCTACAGGGTCGCTGTGAGTTGGAATCAACTCAGTGGCAGTGGGTCCAGCTTGATCATTCTCTTTAGTATTTAGCACTAATTTAGTATTTTTTTTCCTCTGATTACCGTCTTTCTCCCCTACTAGAATGTTATGCTCCACTGTGGTATAAATTTTTGTCTATTTTGTATGCTGTCACTAAAAAGACAAGAAAAGAAGAGAAGACCAAAGTGGATGACAGAAGAGACTCTGAACCTTGCCCTTGAACAGAGAATCGCTAAAGCAAATGGAAGAAATGGAAAGGTAAAAGAGCTGAACAGAAGATTTCAAAGAGCAGCTCG
>NW_006921604.1:1721568-1730156 GCF_000298275.1 Orycteropus afer afer | reverse complement strand
GGATCGGGCAGTGTTTCGTTCTGCTGTGCATGGGGTCGCTATGAGTCGGAAACGACTCGACGGCACTTAACAACAACAACAACCGTCTTTCTCCCCTACTAGAATGTTAAGCTCCACTATGGTATAAATTTTTGTCTATTTTGTATGCTGTCATTTCCCCAAAACCAAAAACAGTGGTTGGCATGTAGGTGGCACTTAATACAAATGAATGAATGCATGATCCTTATGGCAACCTTGTGAACATATGGTTTCACTAATTCCACTTTTACCCTGCCAGGCCCTGTACCACATGTGGGGAATACAGAGGTGATGTGAGCTACAAGGCCCCTCCTCTCATGGAGTTCTTGAAGTAGGCAGAAAATAAGCAAACACACATATGTATGTAATAGTAACAAACTGGTGAGGCTATGAATGAAAAGTACAAAGTACTCCAAACCAGATGCTTTCCACATGTCACCTGTTTCTTCTCACAATGGCATCCTGAGGTAGGAGTTAGTGAGGGAATCAAAACTCAGAGACATACATTCTGAAATCTCCAATTCAAACCTGCCTCACTCCAAACCCCATGGTCACTTAGCGCCCCTTACATTTGGTGCCTAGAGAGGAAGTTAACATTTATACTCTTGAGTTGCAAACCAAAAGGCAATTGGAAGTTTGAGGGGGGTTACACTCCCCCACAAAGAAAATGTCCTCTGTTGGGGTCTTCAATGTGTATACTTATACCAAGCCCAGACATTGGAACCCCTTTCTTTGATAAAGGATATTGCCAGGATTTTGGGATGAGACTTAGGTGAGGACATGGATTGGGTGGAGTTCACGCTACCAGGGAAGGAAAATCTGAGACTTCAGTTCACATTTGAAGCCTAAAAGGAGTTCCTATCTCTTCCCTCAGCTCTTGATGTTGTTCTCTTCCCCTCTTCTCCCAACATACATATAGTTGGAGGTTTTTGCAGAAAGAGGGGAGAACTGAGAGACCTTGGGATCCACACTTACTCGTTATCATTTGAGGCAGGTTCAGACAGCTGGTGGAAGTCATCAAATGCCAACTGCTAACCAGGGTGGTAGCTCATGGTTACAACCTCCTGTAATAACTCTCAATTATCCAAAATTCCTCAGAGGAGAGGCTCTGTGCTAGACCGTGCACATGCACTATGTCTTGTGAAGGATGTCCCTGTCACCATCCCCATTTTACAGACCAGCACACCGGAGACTCCAAGTAGTTAAATCACTTGCTCAAATAGCTCATTTCACTGAAACATCATGATTAACTGCGTTTCATGCTCACATGGCTGGAGTCTGGGAAGGCTTCTAAACAGTAGGTAGCAGGACTGACTGATGCTCTGTTTTCTGATCCAGGAATACCCATACTCAGCCTTACAGACAAGGAAATCAGGTCTAGCCTGGCACTTTTGAAAACAATGGTAAAAGACACTACCAGAGCAAATGACTTTGTATTTGCTAGCATTGTAAAGTGTGTGGGGGTGGGGAGGAGAGAAAGCTCTTGTGAGGCTACACACCCAGACCCCGTGCTAAATTCTCTAACAAGCACTATATTACTGAAGCAAAATGACTACATCAGAAAGAATTACTGAAGGATAGTAAATTCCCTATGATCGCACAGTAGCGAAGCCAGGATGAAACCTACGCCAAAGGACAGGCATATTGTCTGGATATCCTAAGCCAACTACTGGGAGCCTCTAAACGTAAATGATTGAGCTCTTGCATTGATCCCATCCCCAGCTCTACGCTCCCGCACAGACCAGGTTTCCGAGAGAACAGAGAGCGCGTGAGCAAAGCAGACAGTGACTAGTATGAAAAGCGCGCTATCAGGAATCGGGTTCCCTGCCCCTGAGCCCCAGCAGCCGTCGCCCAGCAAAGGCGGAACCGCCACGTAACAGCAGCGCGTTGAAGGGTCACAACGGGTACAGATGCTTGCCACGAGACCAAGAACACAAACCAGGCGCGCATGCGGTAATGGCCAGCCCCACAAGGCGCCGCGCTCGCTTTGTGGGCAGACACAGCCCCTTCCTTCCGGTGAGCCCTGGGCACCGCCATGGCAAACCCGGAATAGAAAGAAATAAGGCAACTTAGGCGACTGGGGCGTCGCCATTACAGATCAGGTCCGGAAGAAGAGGCAGGGCGCCGCCATGACGTGCTGAGCTTGAAAGGAACGAGGCTGCTTGCCCACTCTCTGACCGGAAAAAAACGAAGCAGGTCGGATTGGGCGCCGCCATGATAACCTGATACCGGAAAAGGCGGGTCGCTCCTCCCTGACTGATCCCACACCATTACCTGCTTCAAGATGTGAGTATTGGGAGTGCCCACTCGTACCTGCGCCGCGTTCCTTCTCTTCCCCAGGGGCTGGACGTTATCATGGACACGCGGGAAAAAACACTGACCTTCTTGTCCCCTTGAAGATCTCTCAAGCATTCATCTCGTCCCTCATAAGCCCCACCCCTCTGGGTTTCCAGGCTCCGCCCCTTGTACCTAAGCTCCACCCTCCGGACCCCAGATCTGGCCTAGGCCCTTCACAGTGCACCTCCAGGGCTCTAGGCGTGTGTCAAGACCTCTAAAACTCCTGGATCCGCCCTAGAACCCTTAATTCCTCCTCAAGGATAAGGAGATTTATACCTTTTGACTCCTGAATCTGCCAGGACCATAGACTTCACCTCTAGAGCACACAAACTTGTTCCTAGACCCCTGAGATCCCACCCTGGATTCTCAGACTTTGAACCCCAAGAACCCTAAGAGCTTCCCACCTCTACTCCAGAGCCCCAACCTCACTCATGGCTGCCAGATCATGCCCCTGGGATCCTGAGATAATATAACCAAGACCCCCACACCCACCCCAGGGCCTCAGGTGCTGGCCTCAGGCCTCATTTCTGATTTGCTGGCCAAAAAACCCTTCCCCAAGATCCTATATCTGACCTCTTGGACCCTAGTCCTCACTTCCAGGACCTCCAAACCCATTTGGTATTTTCAGAGCCTCTTCCTAAAACTTCAGGTCTTACTTTTAGGGCCCTAGGCCTTCTCTCCATGACCTCCATATGTACTCTGAGATGCTCCTGACATCATCTTGGATTCAAGACCCTTCTTCATGAACCCCAAGGCCTGCCTTAGAACAACCAAACCTAGTTTTAGGGTCTCCATTATCTCCTCAGGAGTCACCAGCCTACTCCATGACCCCCAGGGCTCAAGCCTCACCTTTACTCCTCTTTGGCCACATTCCAGGATCTTCAGATTTCCAAATTGGCCCAGGACCCCTAGTCGTATCTCAGACCCACATCAAGACTCTTTCTTCCCTCTCCCTAGAATGATCCTCAGCCTTTTCTGTCCCACAGGCAGGCTGCTCTAGAAGTCACTGCTCGCTACTGTGGCCAGGAGCTAGAGCAGTATGGCCAGTGTGTGGCAGCCAAGCCTGAGTCATGGCAGCGGGACTGCCACCACCTCAAAATGAGCATTGCTCGCTGCACATCCTCACAGTGAGTAGGGTACAGGGTGGGGATGGGCAGTGGAGTGGGGTCTTCCAGGTTCTGAAACAACCTTCCCCCACAGCCCAATCATCCGCCAGATCCGCCAGGTCTGTGCTGAGCCTTTCCTGGCCTTTGAGGAATGTCTGCGACAGAATGAGGCAGCTGTGGGCAATTGTGCAGAGCATATACACCGCTTCCTGCAGTGTGCTGAGCAGGTACAGCCTCCACGTCCACCCACAACTGTGGAGGTAAGAGGGGGCTCACTTATTCATCCATTTCCCCCCATCCTCCCACTCCACTACCTTGCTTTGCCCCCTTCATCCTTAGCCCCTTCACCCTGCAGTCAGGTCTCTACTGTACATCCAGAACATGATCATCTCTTGCCATGCCCAAGTACATACCACCACCCTCCACCAGGATATGTGCTTCAGCTCACTCACTCGTCTCCCAGATTACCCTCTTGTCTTAGTAACCAGAACAAATAGTTAAGAACTGAAATCTAATCATGTTGCATCTTTGCTTAAAGCTCTCTGGTGATTTCCCATTGACACTTATGGGAAAATTCCTGGTCCTTCTTGCATGGTCTGCCTATGCTGACTCATCTGCCTCCTCCCTTACACACACACACACACACACACGTATGTGTGCTCTCTCTTCCTTTCTCACTGCCCCTTAGCTATACTGGCTCGTGGCTGAGTGGGAAGCTGGAGAAGGAAAGCAAAAAAGTCTTACTCTAGTGTATATAGTATATAAACATGTATATCTATGATATTAAAATTTCATGGATGGGGGAAATTAGGAAAAAAGACTCCTTAAGAGGAGTAATACTGAAAAAAAGATTGAGAAACACTGGTTTAAACCTCCCCCACTGGACTGTGAGCTCAAAAGGCAGAGATCACAGTGTTGTGAAATAAAATATGTATGAACTGCTGTTTGGAAAATGAATTTGCTCTGTAAACTTTCACCCAAACACAGAAAAAATTCTTAAAAATAAAATTTAAAAAACAAAAAGAAAGACTGCGGGTCACATCTTTCTCCAAACAAACAAACAAATAAAAAAAAAAAACAACCAAACCCATTGCTGTTGAGTCAGTTCCTCCCCGCTTTAAATTCTCTCTAACCTGCCTCTCTCTTCAGCCCCATCCTCTTTCATCACCAGACCAGCTTTCTCCGAAGCCTCCTTGTACTAACTTACCCTTTTCAGTATGTTCTCTGTGAAGTTCCCAGAGTGAACTCAGAGGAAATCTGACCATGTATTGCTCCTACTAAAAACCTTTCTGCAGGGCTCCTCCCACAGGACCCTGCAGAAGGCTGGTCCCACCTCTCCCCAATTCCACTTCAAGCTCTAGGTTCCAGCCTAGAATAGTTACTCAAGTGCTTGTCTTTCCTATTTCAAGGACTTTGTCCATCTATTTCCCTCTGCCTGGACTACCCTCCCTAATCCATCTCCTTGCTAATTGCTATTCTAGTTTAGATGTCACCTTCCTCACCTTCCTCAGAAAACCTCACATTATACCCCAAATCCTTTCCCAGGCTTCCAAGGTTCCTGTATCCTGTATCCAGGGTACACTCCCTGTATAACTGCTTCCTTGTCCATTGCCTGCTTTGTGGGACTTCTTGGCTAACAATTAGGGAAACACCCTTCTAACCAGACCCTATTGTTATTGGTTCATTTAAAAGGCAGGGATAAGTGAAAGATTCAGACTTCAAAAACAGATACTAGCTGGAAGGATTTTTAATTCTCAGGAAACATTCAGTGATGATTGCATATTGTCTGTGCTAGTTTCTCAGTCATCTGTTGATGAAATTTCGTTCAAGTTTCTTGAGCAGTAAAGATTCTGCCCTCCCATCTCACGGCCGGTTGCTCCTTCCCTCCTTGGGCAAGCAACCAGCCTTGACTTGCTCTTCCTGTGGCCACCCCGACCCTGCACAGTCCACTTTCCCCCACAGTCAAATGAGCTTTTAAAAACACAGATTAGGTCACATCCCATCTCTCCCCATTAAAACCCTCTCATGGCTCCCTGTGACTCAACATCGAGCTCCTCCCTCCTGTCCGTGTCCTTCCTGATGATAGTATTCCAGTTACAGCTTTTCCTCCCTAATTTGGGACACTGAGATTTGGGCCTCCTCTAGTCTCTGTCCTACAAAATAGCAAACAAACATTCTTATATCATAAAACACAATAAAAAGACCTTGTGGAACAGCTCATGTTTTTGTAGCTCATGAGGTCTTGCACATATCCCCCAAGCTCCCAAATTTCTGCTCCTTACAATAGTCTAGAATTTATTATCAGTTGACATAGTTTTGTTCATTTGCTGTCTGTCCTTCCCTACTTGGATGGAAGCTCCCTAGAATCAGGGAGTTTGCTTGTTGTGTCCACTGCTGGGTCCCCAGGGCCTATTACATTGCCAGGCACACAGCAGGTACTCAGGAAACATAGTGGAATGACAGTTCACCGCAGATGACTTTTTCACGTGGCAGGAGGCCAAAGCTGTCACCTGACACTCTTGCTTCAGACTGTGGGTTCTGCAAGGGCAGCCGCTGCTGTGTCCACAGTCTTCCAGGCAGTGATCTCAGGGCCGGGCACAGAAGAGGTACCAGCAGATGTTGATGTGTTTTCTCCACAGGCACAGCCACTTCCTGCCTCCTGAGGACTCTGTTGGCTGCAGGAAAGCTGGATATGAGTAACTGACCAAACTTGATGCCCTTGTCTGCACACATGGTCATGATGGCCTAGTGGAGTCCTGGGTACATCTGGGCACTATGCGTGGGAATTCTGTCTCTGGAAATCAGGACTCCCAATAAATATTTTGTGTACTGCCTTTGATTCCTGCATTTATCATCTGAAGGGGCCCTAGGAAAGTTGACTGGGGAGAAACCCTGGTCCCCTGTTTCCCTGCTTCCTTTGATATGCTAATAAGAAGGGCCTGTGAGGGGGCAAGATGCTCCTTCTCTTCACCAGGGTTAAGATGCCCCCCCCCTTCTGTTAACTCTACCAAACAGCCTTTTCCTGTCTCCTGCTGCATCCACGTGAGCAAAGGTCCTTTCTCTCTTCTACTCTAGTATTCACCGAACTTTTGGGGGCTTTGGGGGTAGGCAATAAATAACACCTCTTTCCCTCCTTAGTTCAAAACCAATTAAAAAACAGACATGGGCGTTAGGCACACGGTGGAAATACTGGCTTTATTATTGAAAGCAGCTGGATTGGAGGATGTGGCTTAGAAGTCTACTACACTGGACTTCTGTTCTGTCTTGGCTTGCATTCCTCCAGAACCCAACTCTGAGAATTTGAGTACAGACAGTCTATTTGGGGAGTGATTTCAGAAACACTGGTAGGGTGATGGAAAAGTGAGGCAGAGGAAAGCAGCCAAGAAAAGGTGCACTATCAAGCCAGTTACCACTTGTGGGCACCTGGAGCTCATTTGGAAACTGGGGTGTTCACCCACCAGTTTCTCATTTGTCACTGAGGGCTGTTTTCAGGAGCACTGGCTGTCCACACTTCTTGCTTGCCCCAAGTACAGGCTGGATGTGCTGCTGTCATCAGAAGAGAGCCCTGAACAGAGTAGCAGGGCATCAAGAAAACCACCCTCAGCACCCAGAAGAGAGTGCTGAGTGGTCCTGACAGGCACCAACAGTGGCTGCTGCCGCTTCTTGATGTTTTTCAGGATTACATGCTTTATGGACACAGCTGACTGATCACAGGCTCACCATCAGGAGAAGATGTTAAAGGACAGAGGGCAGATAGGCAGTTATGCATGAGAGAGATCCTGGAGGGCCAGACTGAGTGAGCATGCCCAGGCCCTATACTCAGATTCTTCATTCAGACAAATCACCCTTCCCAACCTCTGGAAATTGGAGTTAACATGTCAGAACTGACAAAACTGACTCATAGAAACCTAAGGCTTGTGCTCTAGCTTGGAAAAATAAGCCTGGCCAATTGGAATATCCCCTGGAGAATGACCTGCAAGACACAGGAAGTTGTTCTTTGGCTTTTAGAGCCAGGATAGAAGTCCTAGTCTGGTTTACAGGAGCCTCAGATACCATGTGGCTGAGATAAGAGGTAGTAGAGAGAGACTGTGATCAGTTCCTGTGATCCCTGAAAAGGCTGACTGGGTTCTGCTGGCTTTCTCTTCCTAGCTTCAGTTTCCTTGGGCTATGGTTTGAACCCTAGATTTTTGTACATTGTTAGCCAAGCCCCTTTGTTTAATCCCCTTTGCTTGAGTTGATGTAAATGTGTTTCTGCTCCATACAACTTAAAGAAGTTTGATTGGAAGAGACTGTAGTCACAAAATGGAGATCAAGACTAATTTGTAATATCTTTGTGGCCTCTGTTCCAGTAGGCCAGACAGCTTCCTCATGGTGGTGTCAGTTCCAAGAGTGAAATGGAAACGTCAAGTACTATTAAGTTTTTATATAATTTTTACCACATTCGATTGATCAAAGCAAGTTCTGAGGCCAATACAGATTAAAGGAGTAGGGAGACAGACTCTCTTCTTGAAAGGAGGAAGTGGAAAGGTTTCATGGCCATACAAAAACAATTGGTCAGTTTTATTTCTCTAGAAAATTCTCACATCATCTCAATTTTCAAATTGCCATAGAGTTGTTTGTAATACCTTCACTTTATCTTTGCAAAATTGTGGATGATGTAGTGATAGCCTTTTTTTTTCATTTCTGACTGATTCTTTGTGCCTTTTTTTTTTCTTGGCCAATCTACTTTTGACTTTGTTCATTCTCTCTATTATATATTTAATAAGTAATGTGATAAACAGAAAAATGATTGAAGTTGTCAAGAATTTCATTTACTTGGCTCCACAATCAATGCCCATGGAAGCAGTGATCAAGAAACCAAATGACATGTTGCATTGGGCAAATCTACTGCAAAAGACCTCTGTAGTAAAGTGTTCAAAGGCAAAGATGTCACTTTAAAGACTAAGGTGCATCTGACATAAGCCATGGTATTTTCAATCACCTCATATGCATACAAAAGCTGTATAATAAAAACCAAACTTACTGCAGTTGTTGTTGTTGTTGTTATGTGCCGTCGAGTCAAACCTGACTCATAGCGACCCCTACTTGGGTTTCTGAGGCAGTATCACTACGGAAGTAGGATTGCCC
>NW_006921604.1:1704702-1713219 GCF_000298275.1 Orycteropus afer afer | reverse complement strand
GGGTTTAGTCCAAATCTGCATCCTTTCCTTCAAGGCTCAGGGGTCCAAGATTATCTTCTGTGTCTGTAGTTATTGGTTTCCCTTTTCTTTGTTGAAGAGGGTCTGTGCAATCCTTCTGCCTAGTCCGCCATCTTGCCCCGCCTCCTGTATATTTGTTTTTAATTCAATTAATTGCTCTTTTTTATTTTCTAATTGCTTTCCTGGGAGGGAACATTTTTGTTGTTGTTGTTGTTGCCATGACTTGATTGTAGAAAGCATTATTGTTCGTAAACTTAACAGAATCAACTCTAACGTAAGGGGCCAATATGTCCATATTTTGCCTTTTTTTTTTTTTTCTTACATGACATTTTAATTGCAATTTCTGAATCAAGCAAAGTAATGTTACTCATTTTCATAGTTTGGCATGCCCAAACTAATGCAGGGGCCCCTATTTTTGATTTAGCATAGGTGTTTTCTTGGCGAGACAACCAAACAAACCCTTTTGATTGATTTGGTAGCACTTGCCTGTCTCATGCCTGACTTTTGAGATCCAGGGTCCACATGTGCTTTCATATCCCCTTCTCCACCATGCCCAGTGCCAACTTCTTTTCTGCATTTTGTGCAATTTGCTCTGTTTTGGTTATTTATTTCCCTAACCTAGTTGTGAGTGTCCTTCCATCTGTCATTAAAATAACAGTCATTTTGCCTTTTATTTGTTTCTAGGTCACACTGCTATTTCCATTGTAATCATCCCCATTTTTATGATCTGAACTCTTAGAAAACATGGTCACAATATTCACAGTGTTAAAAATGAAGTTAGCATTGTCTTGATACAATGTACAACAGTTACTCCACAAAGACAGACTGTTAACCTAATTACACTGTACTTCAGTAACACATTTAAGTTGCATCACTCAGAGTGATGCAACAATGGATGATTCATTATTTTGAGCCCCAAGTTATGGCTGCCAATATCATCAGTGCAGGAAGAAGTCAGCAACAGTGGCTAAGGAAGGCAGTCAACTTCTAAACTGTGATCAATTTCTACTCCGATTTTTCTCCCAAACTCCAGATGTGTAAATCCAACTACATGGCAGTGAGTTTGGTTTTTGGTTTATCCAGTGTCTCTATTTTGATATCTTAAAGCATCTCTATCTCATCTTTTTCACAGCTGAGCTTCTAATTCAACTCCCAAACCTGTTTCACCCTCAGCCTTCCCTAACTCAAGCATTCCCATTCTTCCAGCTGCTTATACCACACATACCTCTCATACCCAATATCCAGTACACTAGGCCATCCTGTTGCCTCCATCTTCAAATGCAGCCATAATCCAACTACCTCTCACCACCTCTTTGTTGCCAAATCTGCCACGAGCCACCATCACTTTTACCTGGATCTCAGCAGCAGCCTCCTTCCTGTTCTATTAGTTTCCACCCCTCCCCACTCCCCATTGTGTTTACAACACAACAGCCAAAACAAAAACAACAGGTTGCTGTTGAGTCATTCCATCACATGGGGACTCCATGTCTTACAAAGTAGAACTTCTCCATATTTTCTTGGCTGTAATCTTTATGGAAGCAGATTGCCAGACCTTTCCTCTATGGTGCCAATGACGGGATTTGAACTGCTAGCTTTGAGGTTATTAGTCAAATGCAACCATTTGCACCACCCATGGACCTTAATATAATAGCTGGAGGGATTCAAAAGGATCTTTTTAAATATGTTAGTCATAATATAGGTCACTTCTCTGTCTAAAACTGTTCAAAGGCACGTTGTCACTCAGAGCAAAAGCCAAAGTCCTTTCAGGGGCCTCCAAAGCCCTTTGTGAACTGGGCACCACTCCTCACCATTACTTCTCTGACCTTCTCTCCTTCCAAGCGGCCAGCAACATGACCTCCTTTCTGCTCCTTGGCCCTGCCTCCAGGCCTTTGCATAATTGTTCTGCTGGGAATCTTCTCCCAGATACTTGTCACGTGGCTGTCACCTCCAAGCCTTGCTCAGATGTCACCTTCTTAGCATCCTCCTTACCACAGCCACCTACCCTCCACCCTGCACTTCTGATACCCCACGTTCTGTTCTTCTTCCTTCATCACCTCTTTATGTATCATATAAGGCACTCATTTATTGGGTTTATTGTTTAGTATCTGTCTCACTCCCCATGAGAGCAGGAATATTTTTGTGTTTGTTCATTGGTCATCCAAAGCACTTAGAATAGTGTCTGGGACAGAGTGGCTGCTCAATAAAAGATTTAGAGTGAATGGAGGAGGTGTGGTCAGCATGCTCTTCCCGATTACAACCAACGAAGCATGGCTGTGGCTGTTGTGGTGAGGTGAGGCAGCCCCAGAATGATGGAGGATCGTGGGCTGAGGATCATGGGGCTTAGAGGCCAACTGCTTTCTCTCACCTCCTGCCCTAGGTGGCTCTAGCCAGTTGATCAAGGTTGCACTCATTGTCTGGGAAAGAAGGAAATGCAAGTATCGGCCCACTTCAGAAAGTCAGATAACTCAAAGGGCACAGCACAGCAGTACAAATAGGTGGACAAGGGCAGGTGACTGTGGTAAGCAAGGTGGCAGGGGATGCGCTCTGAGAAGATGACATTTGAAAAAGATTTGATGTGGGTCCTGAGTATGGGATCAAATCTTGAGGGCGCAGTAAGAGGGAAGTGTGGGCAGCTGTGAGATAGAGTAAAAGATTACTTCTCTCCTCAGGGCCATAAAGCCCTATGGCTATAGTGCCCTCCACTTAACCTCCTGCTCATGGCTAACATGAAGGAAGAGAGTGCCCGAGGATCACAGGGAGGTTTTGAGGGGACAGTCCTAGAAGTAGAGATGTAACCAAAACTCAGTCCTGCCTCCCTGCAAAGGAGACTGGGAAATGTAGCCTACTTGTGTGCCCAGAGGAAAAATAAGTGAGCACTCAGCATTGTCTCTGCCACACTAGATACCCTACACACTTTGGTGATAAAACTCAGTGCTGTAAAATGTATGGGACAACAGGCACATGCTGCTGTGTGCATGTCATGGAACTGCATTTCTAGAAGGCAATGCGGAAGTAGTTTGTTCTATTTGTAGTTATTTATGCTAAAGGAACATGTAGGTATACATGTGAATGTGCAAGGACACACCCTGATATGGATTGAATTATGTCCCCAAAAATATGTGTTGTAAATCCTAACCCCTATTCCTAACCCCTATAACTATGTTTGGGAGCTCTGGTGGCATATTGCCTAAGGCATTTGAGTGCTAACCAGAAGACTAGCAGTTCAAACCCACCAGCCACTCCTTGGAAAGAAGATGGGGCAATCTACTTCCGTAGTGATACTACCTCGGAAACCCAAGGAGAGGTCGCTATGAGTAGGGTCCGACTCGAGGGCACATAACAACAACACCCCCTCCCACACACACCAAACCAAAAAAACATTGCCATGGTTGATTCTGATTCACGGTGACTCCATGTGTTACAAAGCAGAACCTCTTCATAGAATTTTCTTGGCTGTAATCTTTATGGAAGCAAATCACATTTCAGTTGGTAGTCAGGCAGAAACTGCACCACCCAGGGTCCTTACACACACATACACCCCTTACCTCCTGTGGCTCCATTCAAATTTGCCTTTCTTTTGCAGCAAAATGAGAAAGTCAAGATGAAAGGAAGAAAGAAACCCCAATGTTTTCTACCCACTACATTAAAACTTTTTCAACATTATATGTTTTCTGATCAGACTTCTGTCTTCCACTCAATTGTGAGCATACACATTGTATGGATCTTAATTTGATTTTTCCATTTTCCTTGAGAATTTGGGACTTTTATAAAAGCACTTTGTTGGCTTCTATTAATGTCCTGTAAGTTTAAAATTCTCACTAATGGTACTGTTTCCCATGTCTCAAGAACTAACAAATTCACCTTGTACACAGGAAAGAATTCTGCATAGTTCTTCATGACAGGGAGAAGACTTCCCTACTCTTATTCCCCCAGGCTGGAATCCCAATGGGGCTTTCTTAAGCATCTGAGTTTGGAGAGATGCCTGAAGGTGGAAGCATCAGCCAGAATGTGTTTTCATTCTGCCTGCTTACATTTGTCCAAGAGAAAATCTCAGTTCATGGAGAGGAAGGAGCCTTTATAAACCTGTGTTCAAGGGGAGAATACCCAAGTGAAATCACCTTGAATCAAGGCTTTTCTAGCCTTGACCCACAGCCAGGCCCCATGGCCTGCCTTCACCCACATTTTTACACCATAGAATCAGGTTCCCAGAGGGGTAATTTGGAAATCATTTCAGAACCACTGCCATCAGTCCAGAGGAGGGATATGATGTCTGTTTCAACTTGGTTAAGTAGTGATTGGGTCTTATTATTAACTGTTCTCTTATCGATCATTTTAGCCTTAGATCCTTGCCCAGCCCATCACATTCATTTTCTTTTTGTTATCCATCAGATTTTGAAGGGAGGGAAGGAGGGGGGAGATGTGTGGGGAAAGACTTATAGGATAGGTTCTGAAGTAGAGATAGCCAACTCCCAACAGCTCCCAAAATTTGCAGCCAGGGCAAGAGTGCAAATGGAGATCTTCACTCCAATATATCCAATATGTAAAAGTAACAAGTCAAGTCAACAAACTATTAACTGCAATATGTCCAATCCTTCTACCATGATAAATATACCTTCAAATTGACAAAATGAGGGCATTGGTGGTTCAGTGGTAAAATTCTTGCTTCCATGCAGAAGACCTGGCTTTGATTCCTGGCCAATGCACCTCAAGTGCAGCCACCATTCATCTGCCAGTGGAGGCTTGTGTATTGCTATCTGCTGAACAGGTTTCAGTGGAGTTTCCAAAGTAAGGACTAGGGAGAAAGGCCTGGTGATCTACTTCTGAAAATCAGCCAATGAATACCCTTCAGACTACAATGGTCTGACTCTGTTGTGGACTGACTTGTGTCCCCCCAAAATGTCTTGCAAATTCTAACCTCTATGTCTATGGTTATAATCCCCTTTGGGAGTATGTTGTCTTTGTTATGTTAATGAGACAGTATCAGTGTAGGGTATGTCTTAAATCAATCTCTTTTGAGATATAAAAGATGAAGCAAACAAGCGAAAGAATCAGAGACAGGGGAAGAGAGATGCCAAGCCATATGAAGATCGCCCAGGAGCAGAAGCTCAGAAGAGAAAGGACCGCCCTCCAGAGCTGACAGAAAGAGATAATCTTTCTCTGTAAGCTGGAGCCCTGAATTTGGACTTCTAGCCTTCTACACTGTGAGATAAATAACTCTGTTTGTTAAAGCCATCCACTTGTGGTATTTTTGTTATAGCAGCACTAGATGACTAAGACAGACTCCTATCTCATACCATATAAATATAACTCAAAATGGATCAAAGACCTAAATGTAAGAGCTGAAACTATAAAACTCTTAGAAGAAAGCATAGACCTAAATCTTTGTGATCTTGGATTAAGCTATAGTTTCTTATAACACTTAAAGCACAGGAACCAAAGGAAAAAGTGATAAATTCAATTTCAAAACATTCAAAACTTTTGTGCTTCAAAGGACACTGTCAAGAAAGTGAAAGACAACATACAGAATGAGAAAAAATGTTTATAAATCATCTATCTGATAAGGGGGTAATATCCAGAATATATAAAGAAGAACTCTTTAAAATGAACAATAAAAAGACAAACAACCCAATTAAATAATGGGCAAAGGATCTGAATAGACATTTCTCCAAAAAAGATATACAAATGGCCAAAAAGCACATGACAAGATGCTCAACATCAGGTAAATGCAAACCAAAACCCCTTAGAGGGCTATAATAAAAAAAAAGAAAATAACAAGTGTTGACAAGAATGCAGAGAAATTAGAACCCTCATAAGATTTCTGATGGGAATGTCAAAATGGTGCAGGTACTTCGGAAAATTGTCTGGCAGTTTCTTTTTAATCAAAAAGTTAAACATTACAGTTACCATATGACCCAGCAATTCTACTCTTAGGTACCAAAGAGAATTGAAAACACGTTCACACACACAAAAAAAGATTATACACAAATGTTCATATCCACATTATTCATAGTAGCCCAAAAGTGGAAGCAACTTAAATGTTCATCAACTGATGAATGGATAACAAAATTGTGGTATACAATGGACTATAATTCAGCCATAAAAGAGAATGATACATGCTACGACATGGATAAACCTTGAAAACGTAAGCTAAGTGAAAGAAGCCAGATGTAAAAAGGCCACATATTGTACATATTGTATGATTCCTTTTATGTGAAATGTCCAGAATATCCAAACCCATAGAGATAGACAGGAGATGAGTGGCTGCCAACGGAATGAATAGAGGGGCAAGACCCAGAGAAAAACACAACCCTCCCAGGTTCCTGAAAATCATGGACATGCTGTCAAATTTCAGAAGGCATGAGAATCATATGAAAGTCTAGGTAAACATGGAGATTGGTAGAAGTCTGATTCCTTAGGTCTCTGCCATCGATTACACTTATCCTTATGGAGAGTTTGTTTATCTATCTATTTATTTATTTATGTGATTTGAGTGACAGTTTACAGAGCAAATTTTTTTCCATTCTACAGTTCATATATGTTTTGTTTCATGACATTGATTGTCATCCCCACAATGCAACAGCTCTTTTCCCGCTTCCTCCTTGTAGTTATGTTAAGCCTGCTCTTTTCTTTTTCTTTTTTTTTTTTAATGATTTTCAGTTTTGTTCCACATTTTTTTCTCCCACTCTCTCCAGGATCTCCAATTTTGATCCCTTTCTGAGTTGAGTTTTTCTGATCTCAGGTTCATGTAGGCTCATGAGTTTCCCATGGTCTACTAGTCCATGGACTAATTGTTTCCATCTGTCTCTGATTTTCTTCACTTTTCTTTGCTTTGGATGAAGAGAGACAAATTGTTGCATTTTAGATGGCTGCTTGCAAACTTTTAAGATCCCAGTTACTACTCACCAATGTAGGATGTAGAACAATGTTTTTGTGTAGTATGTTATGCCAATTGAAATTGATGTCCCCCATGACCATGGTACTGAGCCCGTGGGTCCAGTGACTTACTACATCATGGAGAGTTTAAAACAAATACAAAAATAGAATAATGAACAGCCATCCTATCCCAATGACAACTCTGGAAGACCAATTACATTAAGAACCAGTCAGTATAATGGGCTGAACTGTCTTAGATAGGATTTCTCAGTATGGACATTTTGAGCCAGATACTTCTCAGTGTGGGGGACTGTCCTGTGCCTTGTAGGATGTTTAGCAGTATTCCTTGCATCTGTCCACTAGACACCAGTAGCATCCTGTCTCACAGCATGACAATCTAAATTGTCTCTAGACATCACAAGTACTGGGAGGCAAAAATCACTCTGGGTTGAGAACTATTGCTTTAGAGGATACTCGAAGAACCCAACCTACTGCCACTTAATTGATTCAGGCTCATAGGGATCCTGTAGGACAGAGCAGAACTGCCCCATATGGTTTCCAAGCCTATAAATCTTTATGGAAACAGATAGCCTCATCTTTCTCCCTCACAGCAGCTGGTGGGTTTGTACCACCGACCTTTTGGTTAATTGCTCAATTCTTTAGCCACAGCACCACCAGAGCTTCTTCTCTAAGAACGACATTATATTTTCACTGACTTTTGGATAGTTCCTAATGGCCTAGACATCTGGTTTGTCACTTGGAAGACTATAAACTGGCTAATTTGCCAGTCTTTGGGGACACACACACACAAAGACACCCTTTTTGGGGCTGCAAACTGTGAAAACAAATTGTGGTTGAGGATCCAACAGATTGGGTCATTCCTATAGCTGTCCAGGGTAAGAGCCCTTTCTCTGATGAAACTGACTGGAATCAAGTTTCTGATCAAGTCTGTGCTGCCCAGATTGCCCCCTGGATCCATCTTTTGAATGTGGCAATGCACCCACCATCATAGACTGGGCACAATGTAAAGGACTCTGTTTCTGATGCAGAAGCCTCCACTGCTTGTGTAACTTGCAGCTCCAGCCAAAAGTCAGCCTGTTTATTTCACGCAGAAGGAAACCACATTTGAGGGGGCATTGGCTCCACTCACTCCTAACTGACTACATTGAACTTTTGAACCAACCCCCACACACCTCTTGTGGTTATTAATGGTGCCTCACCACTGTTGACATTTTTCAGAGCTAAGAACCAGAATACCTGAATCAGAATCTACATTTTATATTCTATACAAAAGAATCACCTGGGGATCTTGTAAATTCTGATTGAGTATATCTGGGGTGGAAATGGAAATTCTCAGCAGGGGGTCAAACCAGAATGAATTGGTGGAAGCCTTGGCTAAGAGGCTTGGAGGCTGAGGGTCAGGAAAACCTGGGATGTTGGTGTTGGGGGAAGGGAGTTTGAGGGCCAACAGGTGGGAAGAGCCTGGAGATCCCTGCTTAGTTTTAGGTACAAGGAACAGGCTTCTAATTTGGAACGACTAGGGTCTCTGGTAGCATAGTGGCTAAAGCACTTGACTGCTAACCAGAAGGCTGGCGGTTCAAACCCACCAGCCACTCCTCGGAAGGA
>NW_006921604.1:1701422-1703707 GCF_000298275.1 Orycteropus afer afer | reverse complement strand
CTGTCTTTTGTTTGGCTGGAAGCCACAGGTGTGGGTTCAGTTCCAGACCTGCAGGGCAGCTAGAGGCCATAGTCTCAGTGGTTTCATCAGGCTCTATCAGACCAGCAAACCTGGCTCCCCCTTTTTTTTTCCAAATGATTTTCAGTTTTGTTCCACATTGTTCTTCCTCTCTATCCAGGATCTCCCACATGATTGACAGTGATAGCTGGGCACCATACCCCAAGTCCTCTTTAACCTCAAGCAGAGGCTGTGAGAGTTAACATACCCTACAGCAAAACTGTAAATGTGTGCTGTGAATCTGCCTGAGGTGAATGTAGCTGCTTCAGATCCTGCTCTCTGACAGAGATGCACAAGAACAGTTGGCCAGATCATTGACTACCACTGTACGGGATGCCCCGTTAATCTGATCTAAAGAAGATGCTGACAAAGCAGCGGGAACTGGGGCTGCCATTTGGTGAGTTCAAAGCAGTTCACTGTCTTCCACTAGGATACATCTGGTTTGTGCACAAGCCAGACGGGATTTAAGTTGGGATATGATAGGCACCTCCACCACTGTATCCTTTTTGTATGTATGGGTAGCACACATCTATGCCAATCCCCCAGGATGTGATACTGTTTTGATTTTTTGTTTTCATCAGGGGAGGCATTTCAGAGGTTTCCCCTTGACCTTGACTACTACAATTGTTCTTTCCAAGGACCATTGTGGGGGTTGCTCTAACTACCAAAATTTTCCAATGAATTATACATTTGTGAAAGGAGCCCTGTGCTAGTGATAAAATGGTTAAGTGCTTGATACTATCCAAAAGGTTGGTGGTTTGAATTCACTCAGCAGCTCCATGGGAGAAAGACATGGTAATCTGTTCCCCTAAAGATTAAAGCCTAGAAAACCCTATGTGGGAGTTCCACTCTATCACATGGGGTCACTATGACTTGAAAATTTACTTGGCGACATCTAACAACAACATACATTTGATTGGAGAAATTTATGTCAGATGGGTGCAAGGATACAGTAGACCTGCTATGAACTTGGTATGGGTCAGGATTCCATTTTTACCTGGTCCAGGGACAGATTACCCAATAAACTAGATAAGCATGGGCTTACTTACTAATCTGTAGGGAAGAATTTTACAAAGGGTTTTACCACATCTTTTATTACCGTCTCTAGAATTCTCATTGGGGTCAGACTCTCCTGACTACTATTCTGTCCTTGCTATGTATTACAGCAATGATATACAGCTTGCTCCTGGCAGTGGCATATTATCACCCAGCTTCTCTTATTTCTGGATTCTATCATGCCCATTACCATCAGGAGCCCAGTTCTGTAATAGCATATCCCACTGTCAGCCCTGGCCTACAGAGGACAGCCACTACTGAGCTTCTCACTGATGCTGGTGCCCCCAGCAATGGTTGGACTTGAACCTCCAACCTTTTGGCTAGCAGCTGAGCATGTTAACTATTTTGCACCACCCAAGGACTCCATATTTTACCTAGACTTTTTTTTTTTTTTTTTTAAGTTAGATTCCTATTATTAGTTGTAAGAGAAATAGGCATAATAGAAAGAAATTATAAGGACCCTCTATCTGGCTAGATCATTGTCTAGGAGGGTTCATAGTGAACTTGAGATAGGCTTAAGGAAAAGTCCAGGGTTTACTGAGCAACCTGCCAGATGACTAGTAGACCTAGATCCCAGGTCCTGCCTCCAGTCCTACTTTGCCCTCCATCTCCCTTACCACTCCAGAACACCAGAAGTTTCCATCCCCTCCCTGATAACCTCATTTACATGTGTCAGGTAACAGCAGCTAATAGTTAATAGGGGAGAAGAGAAACACACCAGTGAGTGCTTGAGGAAGGAGCGAGTCCAAGCAACTAAAGATCAAATGAGAATTCAGGTGTCCAAGAGGGAGGCAGGAGGAAATATTTAAAGAGAGAGGAAAGGCAGCACATGCAGGAAAAGCTATAAACTAGATCTGACATGATTTGCAAGAATCTCAGTGGGAGCAAGAGCAGTGCTGAGGAATTAGAAGAGAGACACTTTGAGAAACCAGAAAGAAGCAGCCCAGATTGAACACTGGTAGAAACTGTTCAGAACTGGGAGAGCCAAGCAGGAGGACCCCAGGCTTGGGAATGAGCAGGAGTCAGGGCAGTTGTTGTTGTTGTTGTTGTTGTTGTTATGTGCAGTCGAGTAGGCCCCGACTCATAGCAACCCCTCCTTGGGTTTCCGAGGCAGTATCACTATGGAAGTAGGATTGCCCAACCTTCCTTCCGAGGAGTGGCTGGTGGGTTTG
>NW_006921604.1:1675705-1698031 GCF_000298275.1 Orycteropus afer afer | reverse complement strand
GGAGACCTGGTCCCTCTCGGGAGGGTAACAAGGGAGCCGTCAATGGACTTGACTTAATGGCCTGCCATATGGTTTGGTAACATCAGGACTGTGCCTTTTTGCTTGTCAACCTTGGGCTTGGCAGCCTCAGCAGCCAGCAGCTGTCTAAGTTAGGTGGTTAGGAAAACGATGCCCGAGCTTAGATTGCCCCCTGCTGGGGAAGCACAAAAGCTTCTGTGGGGTGAGAGACAACAGAGAGACCCAAAGGGTGAAAGAGACGCTCCTCTACTAGATTCTCCACATCTGTGAGGTGGCAAGTTAGTCAGGGCAGTAGTAACTATTAAATAGAAGAATTTTAGAAAGATGAACAGTCAGGTGTGATTTCTCTGCTGAACAAAGCCAGGGGCAGTTTTTACCATATGTACTGCTGGTTTATTTATTCAATAAATATTTATTAAGCACCTAGTTGTGTCAGGTCCTATGTCAGAATATTCATTTTGATTAAATGAAGAAGACTTAACTGACTGAGAATGTCCTTCCCCTAGAACAGGGAGAGAGGCATTGATAGCACAAGGAGAGCTCCCAGCCTTCCTCAGAAGGTGACTGAAAAGCAGAAGACCACGTGTAGATACTGATGCTAGTTGCCATCGAGTCAGCTCCGACTCCTACTTCTAGTGACTCGTGTGTGTAAGAGTAGAACTGCGCTCTGTAGAGTTTTCAACGGCTGAATTTTCAGAAGTAGATCACTACGCATTTTCTTCCAAGATGCCTCTGGGTGGACTCGAACTTCCAGCCTTTTAGTTAGCCACCGAGTGCATTAACTGTTTGCACACCCACTTAGTCCTTGCCACCTCACAGATGTGGAGAATCTAGTAGAGGAGCGTCTCTTTCACCCTTTGGGTCTCTCTATTGTCTCCCACCCCACAGAAGCTTTTGTGCTTCCCCAGCAGGGGGCAATCTAAGCTCGGGCACCGTTTTCCTAACCACCTGCTTAGGAAACAGGACAGATGGGCGCCTAACCCCCTTACTGCCCACTGAAGTTTGGGCATGGTGCCCACTTGCTGGCAGCAGAGGCTCTAGAGAAACAGGATGCACAGGAGGCTGTGAAAAACGCTGTTTTGAGTTCTCCCTATGTTGCGTCGGTTTTGCCCAACAGATGCTCAGCTCTGGCATCCTGCCATGCTCACCCTCTTTAGGATGCTGGGATGAGGGATCATTTCCTTCTCATCCTATTGCAGGCTGCTTTCCTTGCTTCTACTTACTGTTCAGAATCTGTTTTGCTGAGGCACAGAAACCTAGAGCACCCCATAGGGGAAAAGGATTTGGGAGCTACTAGTCCAGGAGTTGCTATTTCATATAACTTCAGACGTAAGCAGACCCAAATCAGTTGCTGTCAAAGCATTTCTGAGCCAGGACAACCCATGTGTGTCAAGTAGAACTGTGCTTCATAGGGTTTTCAGTGGCTGATTTTTTTTCAGGAGTGTGTCACCAGGCCTCTGGGTGAAGTCAAACCTCCAATCTTTTAGTTAGCAGCCATTCGCTAACCATTCGTACCACCCAGGCACTCCTCAAAGGTTGGCAGAGAGTTTAAATTTGTGAAGCAGACTTGGCATAAGATGGTAGGAGGACGATAGCCATGGCTAATGGTGAAGTGGAGAGACCAGGCTTATGGAAAAACATCTAAATTCAATTGTTTTAAACTGTGAGTAAAATAAAACACGGTCATGGGCTGAGCTGGTACACTGGCTGCCAATTTCCACCCTGCCTGGTCTACCAAAAGCAAAAACCAAACTTACTGTCATCAAGTCAATTCGACTCATAGTGACCCCTCTGCTTTCCGAGGCAGTATCACTATGGAAGTAGATTCCCAATCTTCCTTCTGAGGAGTGGCTGGTGGATTAGAACTGCCAGCCTTCTGGTTAGCAGTCAAATGCCTTAGGCACTATGCTACCAGAGCTCCCTCCTCCCTTTTTCCAGCCTTCCACTTTCTTGTTGTCTTTTTAGCATTTAATGCTATTGACTCATCTTCCTTCTTTAAGCTCTTGCCTCATGTGTCACCCTCACTCTGCTTTCCTTCTTCCTCTTTACTTACCCCTTCTCAGTGTATTTTGCCAGTGTCCTTCAGGTGCTCCCACCAAAAATGTCCCTTTTCTTGGTGTTTGTCCCAGGTTCTTGCCTCTTCCCCCTCTTCTGAATGAAGTCTACCCTTCTCTTGCATAGATGAGAAAACGAATGTCCAGAGAGGGACATTATTTGCCCAAGATAGGCAGCAATTCCCTTTCTCACCAGCATCCGGTCTCTTTTGTGTTCTTTGTATGTTGGGACACTGGATAAACATTGAACAGTAACAGTTGGGGATGACTTGGACTTCTAGATCTGCCTGCTCCAGGCCGCTGATTAGTCTTGGATCGCTTCGTTTCCTGCCTTGGCCACAGATCCCCTGTTTGGAGAAAGCATCCTACCCCAGAATACAGGGCACTCCTTTTCCTCAGAGTGAGTCACAGGCTCCAAGCAGACTTGTGGACAGCTTGACTCCAAGATTGAGTCCTTCCCTCCCACTGCTTTTCCAATGAATACCTCCAGTGGCGCTCCACTTCCTCTGGCCATCTCCCTATGCCTGGGGACTTTGGTTTATTGTTTTTTTCTCTTTAAAATGAGGTCCTCTGTGATAGAGAGGGAGAACAATGTGAAACAAAACTCAAAATCATTTGGAGGGAAAAAAAAAAAGGTGGGGACCAAGTTTGCTGGTCCGATAGAGCCTGGTGGAACCACTAAGACTATGGCCCCTAGCTGCCCTTCAGGTCTGGAATTGAACCCACATCTGTGGTTTCCAGCCAAACAAAAGACAGGCATAGGAGTTGAACATTTACCTCAAGTAGATATACTCCTTGGAGAGAACAATCATGGGAGTAAGAAGGGCTGCACAGAGAGACAGCTCAGGGAGCAGGAGTGTATGGAGGGATGGACACTGGGAAGAGGTAACTATGGGGAGGAAGTGGGAGGGGAGCTGTTGAATTGTGGTAAACTGTGGTCAATGACATGAGACAAAGTGTATGTGAACTGCTCTATGGAAAGTTAATTTGCTCTGTAAATTTTCACCCAAATCACAATTAAAAAAAAAAAAAAGCAACAAAAAAATAAAATAAAATTAGATCCTCTGGAGAAGTACCCATCTCACCTGTGGATCTATAAGAATCACCTGGGGATCTTGTTAGAATGTAAATTCGATTCAATATATCTGCGGTGGAAATATAAATTCTCAGCAGATGGTCAAACTGGAATGAACTAGTTCCAAGCCCTGCAAGAAAGAGAGACCATTCTTGTAATTTAAAGCAGAACTAGTGCAGGGAATTTAAAATGTTGGAGGAACTAGGGTAGTGGCTTCAGGGCTGGGGCTCTCGGAATCACTCCCTGAACACTGAAAAACTGACTTGCCACAATGAGGAAGGTGGAGAATCAAGAAACTGCCATTAAAACTAGTAAGTTCAAGAGCATATTGCCTTAGCTGCATCCAGGCATCAGGAAGTTGTTACCCTTACTGCAATTGCCTCTTATAAGCCTACAGCTGGAGACCTGGCTCTGGTTCCACAGCTCCATGCCCTTGTGTGCCAACAGAAAATGGCCACAAGAAGTGGGACAATGGCCTCCTCCTCGTTCCACCTTTCACACAAGACCATCTAACTGGCCTGGGCTTTAGTAGCAATGTAGGAAGCTTCCCTAGAAGGAGGCAGGAAAGTATGATGAATGCCAAGCCACATGTCCCAAGTCTGAATCCATAATCTATGTTCATGAGCACCATAACCATATCTACCTTGTCTTTTTCCAGGTCCTTATGACTGGGTTTAAGGAGATTACTAGGAAAAGTCTGGAATTGTATTCTGGATCTACACATATAAAATCTTTTTGCATAAAGGGTTAATAAAACCAAACTCACTGCTGTGGAGTCGGATCAGACTCATAGCAACCCTTCCTTGGGTTTCCGAGGCGGTATCTCTATGGAAGTAGATCGCCCAGTCTTTCTTCTGAGGAGTGGCTGATGGGTTTGAACCACCAGCCTTCTGGTTAGCAGTCAAATGCTTTAGGCACTATACCACATGACCACCGTACTACTGAATAAGTATCAATGGAAGAGAAAAGAAAATTGTTACGGGGTTGGGACAGACTGAAATTACAGATGTTTCCTTTTGCTCCTAAGGACTATGGCAGAGCCAACCCTGAAGGAAATAAGAGCCCAGGCAGTGGCTTTCCCTCCAGCCATACGGTCTCTTATGCTGGACTTCCCTTAAATTTCAGTTTCAGAGTTGACTCTGAATTATGCATGTTAATGGAGGAAAACTAACTGATGAGCATGTTCTGAGATCCTATTATATACTCAGCTTTGTGCCAGGCACAGAAGAACGAGTCAGGATCCCTGGGTTGCAGGAATGTAGGACCTCAGTGATAAACAGTGCACAACATGTGGCTACAGATAAGGGCACGAATGAGTGGGACAGTCCATAAAGTCTTTAGGAATTATGAGCACTCCTTGTGAGCTCTCTTCCTGGAGGATATGGGATTTGAGCTAAGCCTCACAGGTAAGATTCAGGTAGGTGTAGAAAAGGAGGTGAGGAAATCCCATACAGCAGAACCCATTGAGACCAAAGGTGTAGAGGGGGCATGGTGTGTGGGGAGCCAAGGAGAAGACCAGTTTTTAAATAAGAATGGACAATACAGAATGGCACATTTATAGCTGTCTTGGGGACCTCTTAAATTTTCAAAGTCAAAAGTGATTATCATGGGAGGTAAGTGTCCACAATAAGACTAGGGTGAGGTTGGTGAATTCCATTCCCTAGACTTTTGCCCTTTGATAGCTGCTTATTGATATTTTATATCTACCTTGTCTTTTTCCAGTTCCTTATGACTGGGTATAAGGAGATTACTAGGAAAAGGCTGGCATTGTATTCTGGATCTACACAAATAAAATCTTTTTCATAAAGGGTTATGTTCTGGTTACCTAGTGCTGCTCTGACAAGAAACATACCACAAATGGGATGGCCTTAATAAACAGGAGTTTATTCCTTTTGTGTGTGTGTGATTTGGGTGAAGATTTACAGAGCATATTCACTTTCCATACAGCAGTTCACATACACTCTGTCTCATGTCATTGACCACAGTTTACCACAATGCAACAGCTCCCCTCCCACTTCCTCCCTGTAGTTACCTCTTCCCAGTGTCCATCCCTCCATACACTCCTGCTCCCTGAGCTGTCTCCCTGTGCATAAACAGCCCTTCTTTCTCCCATGATTGTTCTCTCCAAGGAGTGTATGTACTTGGGGTAAATGTTCAACTCCTATGCCTGTCTTTTGTTCGGCTGGAAACCACAGGTGTGGGTTCAATTCCAGACCTGAAGGGCAGCTAGGGGCCATAGTCTCAGTGGTTCCACCAGGCTCTATCAGACCAGCAAACCTGGTCCCCACCTTTTTTTTTTTTTCCTCCAAATGATTTTCCTCCAAAATGAGTTTTGTTCCACATTGTTCTCCCTCTCTATCAAGGATCTCCCACATAGATCCCCTTCCAAGTAGATGACAGTGGTAGCCAGGCACCATCTAGTTCTTCTGGTCTCATAGTTGTATAGGCTGCAGATCGGATGGTGTTAACAAACAGGAGTTAATTCTTACAATTTGGAGGCTTTAAGTCCAAGTTCAAAGTGCCAGGCTCTAGGGGCTGGGGCAAAGCTGCTCAGCTTTGGGGTCCAGCTCTGCCTCTTGCTCCCATCCCACTGGAGCTACAGGCTTTTCTTCACTCAGACAGCTGCTGGCTGCTGAGGCTGAGAAACCTCAAGGTTGACAAGTAAAAAGGCACAGTCCCGATGTTACCACACCACACCGCAGGCCATTAACTTAGGTCCACTGTAAGTTCCAAGGATCGCAGAGCATAGCAGGCTACTGAGCAACAACATGGCTACTTGCAGGTCCAAGCGTGCCATAGGCTAGAGACCATTCCCAGGCCCAGCCAAGTTGACACAAAAACATAACCACCACAGGGTAATAAAATGCTAGCTCCTTTGGTTCCTTTTGCTTTTCTATCTCTACTTTCAAAACTGAGGATTACAAGCAGAAATCATTCTAGGTTAGAGAGGCCACTCCTTGTGAACTGAACATCAGACTATTAGCCCCGTTGTATCTTCCTAGATCCAGTTAGCATGTAGCTTCCACAGGTAAGTAAGAAGATGTTACGGGAAATCACTTCTTCCCTTTCTGGTCCCCTTCCCTGCTGTTGTGTTTAGTGCTCAGGCGGAGATAACCACAAGACAAGGAGGGGATGGAGAGAAAATGAGAAGAGAAAGCAAGGAGGCTTTATACCATGTGGAAAAGGAAGCCTGTGGAGCCTGGTGGGCAGACACTAACATCCGGTAGCTGGGCAGCAAGGCAGAAACATGGAGAAAATCAAAACATGGTAATTCAGACTATTGGTTAACTGTATCATGAGCTTTAATCAGGACCAATGTTCAGATAAATCTGCAAATCCTTGATCAAGGAACAAATGTAGCATCTGGCTCTCAACTCACTGCCCTCCATTGTCATCATCTTTAAACAGCAACAAAAATAATCCCACAGCTACCACTGGATGAAGTCAATATTTGGCCCTTATTGACCAGAAGGCTGGTGGTTCAAACCCACCAGCCACTCCTTTCCTTGGAAGGAAGATTAGTCAATCTATTTCTGTAAAGATACTGCCTTGGGACACCCAAGGAGGGGTCACTATGAGTCGAATCGACTCGAGGGCAGTGAGTTTTGTTGTTTTTTTTTTTTTGGTTTACTGATTTTTTTTCTTCTCTGTCTATCCTGGCTCCCCAGTGCCCTTCCCAGCACCCATTCTCAGCGATGCAGAGAAGCCCCCTTGCCCTTGGTTCCCACCTGAGGCCCTGCAGCTCCATTTCCCTACTCTTCCCTTCCTCACCCAGCCACACTGCAGGATCAGCCGCATGCCACCTCCTCCTGGAGCATAGGGACCTGCCCCCACCCCCCCGCCAGTTGGTGGTTCCCTCATCCAAGGCCTTAGGTGCACAGCATTCTGTGTCAGTGGTTTTCACATCCTGTCTTCACAGCATATCTGTCGTTTATTGTCATACTCATCCCCTACCCCCGCCCCCCAGATTCAGAGCATCTTATGTACGGGAGCCAACTCTCACTCTTTTCTTTACCCTAGAACAAGATACAGTGTCTGATGTTTGTTGTTAGTTGCTATAGAGTTAATTCCAACTCATGGCAACCCCATGCATGTCAAAGTCAACAGCTCGATAGGGTTTTCAAGGCGTGACCTTTCGAAAGCAGATCACCAGTTTAAAGTCTTTTAAAACTGCAATGCACAGTAAGAAATAACATTTTACATTACACCCAGTTTACATAGATGTGCACATAGAACTGAAACAGAAGTTTCATGAAATAATACTGTAGTGGATATACTCTGATATTTTCTTTTAATTCATTTTTCTTAAAGGGCTTACTGAGACTCTCAAGTGGAAAGCCACAGTCCTGAAATGGAAGGAGAAGTTGCCATTGTTAAAGTGAGAAGCCACAGATTAGGTTTAAGCTGTAAACAAACGAGGGCTTCAGCAGCTCTGCTTTGTTGACCTGGAGAAGCTTGGCCTTATTATGAAGTGGAGGCTGAGGTGGGGGTTTGCTGACAACTGTGATGGACTTCACTCTGTGGGTGAAAACTGAGTCACCCACCTGCCTTTGTAGCTTCCCTGATCAGTGCCTTATATCTTTCCATCATTCCTTTCACACACCCATCATCACTCCACACTCTGCTTGCTGCCCTAGATGTATTTTGTGTGTATGTCTATGTTTCACCTGTTGTTGTTGTTGTTATGTGCCGCTGAGTCAGACCCAACTCATAGCAACCCCTCCTTGGGTTTCCGAGGCGATATCACTAGTGAAGTAGATTGCCCAACCTTCCTTCGGAGGAGTGACTGATGGGTTTCAACCATCAGACTTCTGGTTAGCAGTCAAATGCCTTAGGCACTACACTATCAGGGCTCCCTGTTTGCACCTACCACATTGTATCACACTGTAAATGTAATGGAATTCTTTTTTATGTGTGTCTCTGCTGCTCAACTTAGCTCTTTGAGGGAGCCTGGCCTGGGAAAGTTGGCCAACAACAGTATTTTTGGTGTAAGTAATAAGGGATAACTTGTGATAGAAAAATCATATTGATTAAAGGTAGGATTGCACAGCTGCTTATTGCAATTGCTGCCAATAAGTTGTACATATATAAAAAGTTGAATTGGCAAAAGTGTGATAGGTATACTTACAACAATGAAAAAAAAAAAAAAGTAGCTGCTGAGGCTGCTTATGTACAACCAAAGACCTCATGGGATTTTGTTCCTTGCTTTGGGGGTTCATGGTTTCATGGAACATTCCAGTAAATTGACCTAATAGTGCTTCTGTTCTACTTCCTAGTTCCTTGCATAGTGTCTGAGGTCTTAAAAGCTTGCAAGCAATCATCCAAGGCACAAAATAGGTCTCTATTCACCTGGAACAACAGAGGAAGAAGGAGAGTCAGGAACAGGAGGAAAATGTGTGGCTAATTGCCTCCATGAGCAACTACCTTCTTTGCTAAGAGACCAGAAGAACTGAATGGTGCCCAGCTATCTTTACAGAACATTTTGATCAAATATTCTATAGGAGAATACTGATCAAAAGAGGGAAAATACAGAACAGAATTTAAAATTCTCATAGAGTCAAGACTTCCTGGAGCCATAGAGGGTGCATTAACCTCTGAAACTATTGGCCTGAGCTAATCTTTAAACCTTAAACTAAAAATATCTCATGAAGTCTTCTTAAAACTGAACAAAGTTAACTAGTAAAAAAGGACTGTCTTGAGCATTATGCTTTTTTAAAAACTATCTTTATCTATCTGGGATCAAATTGACAATAGCAACTAGACAGATTAGATGGGAACCTTTGGGGACACTGAGTTTATAGTGACGAGGGAAGCACAATTCAGAAAAGGAGTGTGGAATGGTTTCAAAATTTGAAGAATGTAATCAATGTCACTACATTGTACATGTAGAAACTGTTGGATTGGTGTGTGTTCCCATGTATATTCTCTACAACAAACTAAATGAAATTTAAAGAAAAAGAAAGAAGTCTGTAGATGCCCATCTCTCCTCACTAGTTGTCTGGGCAAGGAAATGCTGTCTGTTTAGAGCTGCACCAGGGAGGAAGTTGTGCTGGTCGGACCAGGATAGGGGGAGCTGTTCAGGGTTAGGGAGCTGTGACTGGAGTTTGACAGTGAATTTACCAAACTCAATTGTCTCTTTGTATATGTGTGAGGTGCAATTTGGCTTATTGTTCTGGGTTTCTCAGGGCCAGACTTTACCTGAGGCTAATGAATGAGGGTTTACCAGACCAAGGGGGATCATTTGGGGGCCCATTGCTGACTAAGTCTCATAAGGCAGGATATAATCTATCATGGCCACTTGATAAAGCCAGTAAGAGCCCTGAGGACAGAGGCTCACGACTTGGGGGTGGGGGAGCAATGCTAAAACTCATGAGAATAATGTAGTTTATTATGAACATGTGGTGAGGCTGATAAGAGCTCTGAGCATAAGGCTCCAATGGGGCTTCAAACCAAAAAAAAAAAAAAAAGAACAAAAACCACCCACTGTCATCATATCAATTGAGACTCATAGTGACCCCCACAGGGTTTCCAAGCCATAAATCTTTATGGAAATAGATTGCCTCATCTTCCTCCCATGGAGCAGCTAGCTCCCTAAAGACAAGGACTCTTCTGGGATTGAACCTGGGACCTCTCATACCTTAAGAGAGGGTCATACTCCTAGACCAATGAGCCATTGGGTTGGTAAAGGTGAATACCTGCTCTTAGGCGAGTAATGCACAGCCTTGGGACATAGAAACTCCACACTGGGACCCCTCCTGGCCCGTGCCTTATGCATCTCTCTCTTTTTAAAAAAATTTAGAAACCCAAGGGGTCGCTATGAGCCGACTCCTCGGCAGTGAGTAGTTTTTTTTAGTAGTGGTTAAGGAGCTCTGGTAGTGTAGTGCCTAAGGCATTTGACTGCTAACCAGAAGGTTGGTGGTTGAAACCCACCAGCCACTCTGTGGAAGGAAGACTGGGCAATCTACTTCTGTAAAGATTTACCACCTTGGAAACACAAAGGGGGTCGCTATGAGTGGGAATTGATTCGATGGCAGTGAGTTGGTTTTTTAGTTAATGGTTGCCCTATTCATCTCTTCATTTGTATCCTTTTTTTGTATATTAGCGCTGTTTTCCCAAGTATAATGTTTCCTGTTAGCTCTATGAGTCATTCCAGTGAATTACTGAACCCAAAGGAGGAGGAGGAGCCATCAGCTCACATTGGGAGTAATGTGCACCTAGAGCTTGTGGCTGGTCCCCTGAGTGGGCACAGGAAAGCCCCAAGTTTGGGACTGGCTGGTCTGAAGTAGAGGGAGTCATGTGGATTTTTGAGCTTCTGCCTAACATCCCCTGACCCAGCCCTGGGTATCTGGCAGGAGGGCTGTGTGGGCAGCTGGGGTCTGAACAGAGAAAGGAAGCTGAGATTTCAACAGGATGCAATGGCATGTGGAGTGGGATTTGTCATCCACCACACAATTTGATGTCAGAAGTGGATGATCATAGTCCCCTGCTGGTTTGCACAATTGGTGTAAACCATCAGGATTCACTAGAGTGAACCTTGACTGCTCAGTATATAAACCTAACAATTTGAGAAAATTAACGTGGGTTTCAGAAATGAACACTGGCACTTAAAAGCTGATTCTTAGAACTGGAGTTGCTGGAGAATCAGTTAGCCATTCAAAGGGAATAATGGCATTCCCCTGCACTTGACCCCACCCTAGAGCCTTTGGCATTTCCTTTCTCTCTTGCCCTGCCTCACCCTGCACGAGGTGGTGACTAGAACGCAGGGTGGGGGAGGTGCACAAGGCTGCACTACCAACCTCCCATCACAATACACCAATATTCCACATAAAAAAAACTTCTTTACAGCTGTCAGAAGTGTCACAGATTATGAAACACAAACAGTACATAAATCACTGCATTAACTTGGGAAACATAAGTCATAATTCTGTTTGTGCTGTGATAGCGGTAATCACACATTTTTCACGAAGGATATACAACAAACATCGTGCGCTCGGTTCTGCAGAGGCCCTGCCACCTCAGAACGACACAGCCAGGCTCTAGCTTTGTGTCTTTGTTCTTCGAATCTTATCAAACGCCTTCTAGAAGGACCAAAAAACCAAACCAAACTCACCACCATCAAGTGGATTCCGACTCATAACGACCTCTTTTGAGTAGATCGTCCCATCTTCCTCCTGCGGAGCAGCTGGTGGGTTTCAACCGCTCTGACCTTCTGGTTAGTAGTCAAATGTCTTACACACTACACCACCAGTGCACTTTTCTAGGAGGACAGCATGGAGCTATCTGCAAAGGGGAAGGAAATTAATTTTTAAAATGAATTTGAGCAACTCTATAGAGCTCTGGTAGCATAGTGGCTAAAGCACTTGACTGCTAACCAGAAGGCTAGTGGTTCAAACCCACCAGCCACTCCTCGGAAGGAAGGTTGGGCAATCCTACTTCCGTAGTGATACTGCCTCGGAAACCCAAGGAGGGGTCGCTATGAGTCGGGGCGACTCATTGGCACTTAACAACAACAACAACATAGATGAAAAAGGACCTCTGGTAGCATAGTGCTTAAGGCACTTGACTGCTAACCAGAAGGCTGAGTTCAAACCCACCAGCCACTCCTCAGAACGAAAATGGGACAATCTACTTCCGTAGTGATACTTCCTCGGAAACCCAAGGAGGGGTCGCTGTGAATTCGGTCAGACTAGACGGCACATAACAACAGCAACAGTGATACCACCTCTCAAACCCAAGGAAGGGTCGCTATGAGTCAGGTCTGACTGGAGGGCACATAACAACAACATAGATGAAAAAGACCTCTGGTAGCATAGTGCCTAAGGCACTTGACTGCTAACCGTGAAGGCTGGCGGTTCAAACCCACCAGCACTCCTTGGAAGGAAAATTGGGCAATCTACTTCTGTAGAGATACTGCCTTAGAAACCCAAGGAGGGGTTGCTATGAGTCAGGATTGACTCTACAGCAGTGAGATAGATGAAAAAAAAAAAAAAAAACCCACAACAGTACAAAAGAGGGAACATTTCTTTGAACTATTTCCATAACCTTGCTTTCTCTTTTGTTGCATACTGCAGTTGTAACCCATTACCACACACAAAAAGTAGCACCTGGCTCCTGCTCCCTAAGAGCTTACAGTTTGAATTTATAAACTAAAGATCAAACCCACTGGTGTCAAGTCGTTACCAATTCTAGCAACCTTGTAAAACAGAGTACAACAGCACCAAAGGTTTCCAAGGCTGTAAATCTTCATGGAAGCAGATCGCCATATCTTTTTTTCTCCCTACAGAGTGACTGGTGGGTTTGAACTGACGATCTTTTGCTTAGTAGCCAAGTGCTTCAGCCACTGCAGCCCAGGGCTCCTAGTTTGTATTTAAATAAGGTAAAAGGAAAGACCACGAATGGTGGAGTTGAGCAATTGTGCCTCTGCCACTTGCTAACTATGGCCTTGGGAGGTAACCGAACCTTTCCAAGCCCCAGTTTCTCACCTGTGGAATGAGGATAACTATACTGCTCTCCTAGGCTTGCTGTGAGGAGGGAACTGGGGAGATATACATGGGAGCACTTGACATTTGTGATGAAGTTAATTAGTTTCTAAGGTAACCCTGAAAGGCTGCTTGCTTCAGTGCCCAGAAGGGAGTGACAGTGACCGTCAGACAGGGCGGAGTGGGCTTTTCCTATAAGGCAGCAGTGGAATATAAAGCTGGATAGCAGAGCAAGGCACTGTCGTGGAAAGCCCCAGCCAGACAGAACTGTCTGGTTTGTCTCGTAGACAGTGGGAGTGAGGAAATATTTTTTGAAATTACTGACTTAAAAGATTAGTCTGGCCATCTGTGTAGGTGGGTTAGACATGGGGTGGTGATGGAGAATGGGAAATAACTGAGAGATGTCAGAGGTTGAACTTAGAAGGTTGTGGGCCGTGAGGTGAGGAATGACTGGAGAACACAAATTTTGAGGCCTGATTTCCATGTGTTCTTTGTTTTTCCCCTGTGGCTTTCTCTCTTGGCCTTTCTCTTCTATGGTCCTTCTGTCTCCACACCCCTTTTCAGGTGAACCTGTGTCCTTCTAACATCTAAGTCAAAAGGGATGTAGCAAATGCTTCGGGCGATGAGCTGAGGCTTCTGCCCAGCCAACCCTCCCAAGGTAAATTTGATCTGGCTGCTATGAACAAGTTGTGAGCAGAGGAGGGGCAGTCCCACTCTTTCTTAAGTATGAGAGTGAGAAAAGTTACTGCTAGTTAGACTCACAGGAAGCCAGAGCCACGGAGCAACACCTGACATCAGGTGCAGCACAGCCAGCTGGGTGAGAAGAGGAGGTAACACCTTTGGGCCCTCTGAGGGTGGCTGCTCCCTCTACTCCAAGCTAAGGAAATGAGGTCGCCCTGCCCCCATACGCTCTGCCCTAGGCTGAGGGACTGATTGATTGGCTGCCTGTAGGGAATCAACATAACTATGGAATGGCCATGGGGCAAGACACCTCCTCCGTGAAGTTCTCAAACCGGTGACCCCCAGGTCAATTCAACCTGCCGATGAGCTTTGTTTGGCCAACACTGGACTTTCCACTCCTTATTTTTTTACACACCTCCCTCCCTGTCTGGCTCTTATATAGGCCTTTAATTCCCTGCCAAAGTACCGCGTGAGCAGCCACCACCTGTCTGTCACTGGAGGCTTACATGTTGCTATGATTCTGAACAAGTTTCAGCAGAGTTTCAAGACTAACATAGACTGGTAAAAAAAAGCTTGGTAATCTGCTTCTGAAAATTAGCTAATGGAAACCCTATAGATCACAATGGTCCAATCCCACTGTGCATAGGGTCTCCACTTAGTAGGGGGCTAACTCCATAGCAGCTAACAAAAACAGTCTTGTCCTTGAGTTTATGAATTTACCAATCCCATTGTAGCAGGGCATGAAGAAATACAAATGTGCCCCGGGAGCTTCTGCTATTGCTGGGAAAACAAAACAGTTTAAAGGCAGAGGGCTGACCACACCAGTCCCAATGACTGGTACAGACATCCATATTTTGGAGTTCAGGTTAGTGAAGAGATCTTCTCCAGCTGGGTTCATGATTAAGTAGAGGTGAGGTGCAAAGTGAGCCTTGAGGGAAGAGGAAGGTCTGGATGGACAGAAGAGAGGGCTATCCCAAAGGGGAAGGATACTAGGAGGTCAGACTGAAGGGCTCTTCATTGTTGGTGCTCAGCTTCATTACATACACAGCAGGGGATCCTGAGGGCTTTGCATTAGGAGTGCTGTGCGGGGGAAGGCACATAGTGAGAGCATACAGGGAGACTATGCCAGCCTGGATTCAAGTAATCCAAGAAAGGGAGCAGGGTGGGAGCTGAGAAAAGGGACCAATTTGGGAGAAATTTCAGAGGATGTAAAGACTGATACAGTATTTACAGTCAAACACCTTGAGGGAGGAAGTAGCTGGGGCCCTGGATTCAGGACCATGGTCAAGAGGGGGTGGGGGTGGGACATCAAGCTCAATTGGCATATGTGGTAGTTAAAGTTTTATGTCAACTTGTTTGGGCCTGGCTGAGTGGCTGGGCAGCTGGTGGTAGTTATTCCCCATGAGGAGACTGGCAGTCAACTCCATGGTGGGATCTACCACAAGCCTCTGAGTATCTGCTTTGGGTATGTGGTCTGCTTCCTGTATATAAGAAGCAGCTTTGGGAATGGTCTCTAGCCTATGGCGTGCTTGAACCCTGAATGTAGCCATGTCATTATTGTTCAGTAGCCTGTCATGCTCTGCTGACCTTGAGACTTTCAATGGGCTTGAAGAATGGCCTGCCATGTGGTTTGGTAACATCGGGACTGTGCCTTTTTATTTGTCAATCTTGGGGCTTCTCAGCCTCAGCAGCCAGCAGCTGTCTGAGTGAAGAAAAGCCTCTAGCTCCAGTGGGCCAGGAGCAGGAGACAGAGCTGAAGCCTAAGGCTGTGGGGCTTTTGCCCAGCCCCTAGAGCCTGGCACTTGGAACTCAGACTTAAAGCCTCCAAATTGTAAGAATAAACTCCTGTTTGTTAAGGCCATCTCATTCGTGGTATATATTCTTGTCAGAGTGGCACTAGGTAACCAGAACAGCATAACAAACACACAAAAACATTGTTCTACATCCTCCTTTGGTGAATAGTGAGTGGGGTCTTAAAAGCTTGCAAGCAGCCATCTAGATGCAACAATGGGTCTCTCCTAATCCAGAGCAAAGAAGAATGAAGAAAACCAAAGATGCATGGAAACAATTAGTTCAAGGGACTAGTGGACCACGTGAACCTCTCAGCCTATATGAGTATGAGACCAGAAGAATTAGATGATGCCTTGCTACCACTGTCAACCAATTGGAAAGGGATCAGTACAGGAGATCCTGGACAGAGTGGGAGAACAATGTGGAACAAAACTCTAAATCATAAAAAAAGACCAGATTTACTGATTTGATGGAGCCTGATGAGACCCTCAAGACCATGGCTCCTAGTTACCCTTTAGGTCTGGAATTGAACTCACTCCTGTGACTTCCAGCCCAACAACAGACAGGTATATGGGGTGAACATTTACATCAGGTAGACATACTCCTTAGAATGATCAATCATGGGAGAACAGAAGGGCAGTATTTACAAAGGGAGATAGCTTAAGGGGCAGGAATGCATAGGAAAGATGGACACAGGGAGGAAGTGGGAAAGAGCTGTTACATTGTGGGGAATTGCAATATATGTCAGAAACAAAATGTGTATGAACTGCTGTATGGGAAATGAATTTGCTCTGTAAACTTTTACCCAAATCACAATAAAATTTTAAATAAATAAATAAATGAAAGGAATGGCTAAAATTATAAAAAATTAAACTAAAAGCTTGTGAGCACCCATCTAAGATGCACCAACTGGTCTCTCCTTGCCTGGAACAGAGAAGAATCAAGAAAATCAAAGACACATGAAAATAATTAGTCCAAGGAACTAGTGGACCATGCTAACCTCAGCCTATATGACCCTGAGACCAGAAAACCTAGATTGTGTCCAGCTACCACTGCCAACCACTTGGAAAGGAATCAAAATTGGAGATCCTAGATAGTGTGTGTGTGGGGGGTGCAATGTGGAACAAAACTCAAAATAATAAAAAGTACCAGGCTTACTGGTCTGATAGAGGCTGGTGAAACCCCAGAGACTATGGCTGCTAGACACTTTGGGTCTGGGATTGAGCTCACTCTTGCAGCTTCCAGCCAAACAACAGATAGGCATACAAGGTGAACAATTATACCAGGTAGGTATACACCTTAGAACAATCAACCATGGGAGATCAGAAGGGCAGCATTTGCACAGGGAGATAGCTCAGAAGGCAGGAATGCATAGGAATGAAGGACACAGGGAAAAGGTAACCACAGGGAGGAAGTGGGAAGAGAGCTGTTACATTGTGGGCATTGTAATCATTGTCATGAAACAAAATGTGCATGAACTGTTGAATGGAAAATGAATTTGCTCTGTAAATTTCACCTAAATCACACACACACACACACATACACACAAAAGACTGATACAGCATAGAAGCTGAAGGATTCAATGAACACTAGGCTTGAAACTTTAGAGAAGCTAAAGAGAGTTACTGTCTGGGTGGTGCAAAGGATCATGTGCTCAACCACTAGCTAAAAGGTTGGTGGTTTGAACACACACAGAGGTACCTCAGATGACAGGGTTGGTGTTCTGCTTCCGAAAGGTCACAACCTTGAAAATCCTGTGGAGTATAGTTCTACTCTGCTCATATATCACCATGAGTCGTAATAGACTCCACGACAACTGACAACGATAACAGAGAGATATAACTCTAGCAATCAAAACAGGGAAGTCATGAGAGGGTGGTTGTTTGAGGGAGGTCAGAAGTTGGGAAATTTGAGTTTAAATGTGTGATATTTGATAGAAGAAATATGCAGCTGCCATTTAGAACTGTGTACCAGGAGATGGAGGTTTGGTTGAAATCTGGATGGAAGTGGTGATTGAGGGTGGGGATGGATCAGATGAGATTCCCAAGAAAGGAGTGGAGAGAAAGACACTGGGAGACTGAGAAAGGAAGACGAGGAACCAGGGATGAAGACTGATGTGGAATCAGTGAGGTGGAGAGTACACAGACATCGGAGAAGACAGCCTTAAGAAGGAGGTTAGTGAAAAACTGCAGAGGATTCAGGAAAAAAGAGAGCTGAGAAAAGGCGGGGCCATTTGGAGCTAGAGGTCACTGGGATTTTAGCAAGTGTGGAGAGGGGGCAACATACTCAGAGTCAAGGAAAGTGGGTGGAAAAGAAGTGGAGGCGGTGGGTGTAGACCATTGTCTCAAGCAGTGGACAGTGGGTTGAAGGGCCAAAGGGAACAAGAGGAAACTCACGAATGTTTAAAAGCAAAAGGGAAGGAGATGGTGACAAAAGAAGTACTGAAGCTACTGAGGAGATGAGAGAAAATGGCAGATAGGCACAGATGAGGAACAGCAAGGGCTTTTTAGCTCAGGGTTAGGACCCAGAGCATCCAGAGCAATGATTTTTTCCCCCGCTTTTATTATTTACTCCTCTCTCCTTTCTCCATCATAGAACTCTACCAGAACTAGTGACTAGAAATTGTCCAGAAGGTTGTAAACACCGGTGAAACTATAGAAGGTGGAGCCTGTTATCGGGGTTCAAGCATAAGCAACTGAACAGGAAGTGAAAGTAGGTAACCACAGGGAGAGGAAGGATTGGTTTAATCATCAGTTCTCTTGGCAGCAAGCTCCCAGCAAGCCTTTGGTGAGACAGTGAGTAGTTACAATTTTAAGGTTTTTTGGGGAAAGTCAATGTCTCCTCCTGCTTCGGTTACACACACTCACCCACTATGCCAATGGCAGGATATGCGGAGGTGGGAACATCAACAAGCAAGGAGGTCACTGTGAGGATGACCTCACCAAAAAAAGCAAACATGTACCCTGAGGGAAAGGAGAGGCTTGTCAGCTGGGTTGTGGGAGGCTGTTCTGGACACAGGCATGTGGGGACAGTGCAGGCTGAGAAGAAGGAAAAAGGATTTGATTTAAATTGGGAGAGGCAGTGTAAAGGGAGAGATGGAGTTGATCAGGAATGACAAGTACAGAGCTGGAAAAGGAAGGAAAAGAAAAAGCCTGCTGCTGAGAATGAGAAGCAAGAGGTTTAATTCTGATTGATATTTAAAGAGATGAAACTGAAATACATAATAAAGAAGGAGGTTGGTATTGATAAAGGAGTGGTAGCTGAGCCATTAGGTCCTTAAGTATCATCTGAATGAGACCTGAAAACAACTTCCCCTTTTTTGATCAATAACCCAATAGATGGATTCTGATCAAGAAGAAGAAAAATGTGGGACAGAATTTCAAGTTCTTATAGAAATCAGATTTCCTGGACCCATTGTGAATGGAGGGAACCCCTGAATCTATTGCCCTGAGGTAATCTACAAGCCTAGAACCAAAACTATCCCATGAAGTCATCTTTAAACAACAGTTTAGCTCAACTATCAAGGAGTGTTCACCTTGAGCAGTGTGCTCTTTTAAAGAATTATCTACACAAGATCAAATTGACAACAATAACTCTAACGTGTTGAGAAGTTTAGGAGGCAGAGAGTCTAAGTTAATGGTGGTGAAACAATATAGACAGAGATAGCTAGAATGGTGACACAATGTGAGGAATATAACAAATGTTATCGAACAGGACACATAGAAAATGTTGAATAGATACATGTTTTGTTTTGTATATTATCATCAAGAATAAAAATTAAAAACAAAACAAAACAAAACAAAAAACCCACAACATTCCCCAGCCTTAAAACTGGTATTTTCTCTCATGCGCTGGGTGGACATCCAAACTGGTACAGTTTGGTAATGTCATATCAAGAGAAAAACTTTACAAAACCTATAAAACAGCTGATCTACTCACACAAGGACACACACAGACACATATATATACGTATACATGTTTATATATATATATATATATATATATATATATATATGTATACACACGTAAATACTTTATAAAGGACTATTACACAGATATTAAAAGAAAATAATCAGGGAGATCTATCTGTGTGGACATGCAAAGGCATCTACCAAAAAAAAAAACAAAAACTCACTGCCATCGAGTCGATTCGACTCATAGTGTCCCCTCCTTGGTTTTCTGAGGTGGTATTGTTGGGTTCCCCCACGACAGGGCTCCCCCAACCCAAGTCAGGGATAACGCCACCCAAAATCACTCACGAAAGACGTCTCTTGATGCAAAAGCAGGAGGAGTTTATTCGAAGTTCCAGCGTGCTGGGGCTCGACTCATATCCCATGCAGGGGCAGAGGAGTGGAGCAGCCAGCAACAAAGTTACACAGTATTTAAAGGCAAAGCTACAAGGGGGTGGTCAGAGAGAGAGAGTACAGCTGATTGGTAAGTTTAAGTTTGAATTCTCAGAGGGAGTACGAACGATTGGTAAGTTTAAGTTTGAATTCTCCAATTACATGGTATGGTTGAGTTCAGGGCTTAGTCATCCTTGCCTTGCCCCTGTTCCTGGAACTGGGGCCCGCCCTTTTGCTGGCCTTAATAGTGGCCTTTTATTGCAAAACTACATTAAATATTACATTTCTAATTTCGTATTTACATTTTTAATTCCACAGTATCTCTATGGAAGTAGATTGCCCAACCTTCCTTCTGAGGAGTGGCTGTTGGGTTTGAACCACCAGCCTCCTTAGCAGTCAAATGCCTTAGGCATTAGGCCATCAGAGCTCCCAAAGGTGTCTAAGACAATGTTAACTGAAAAGAACAAATGACATAACTAATGGATTGAATTGTGTCCCACAAAATATGTGTTGGAATCCTAACCCCTATAACTGTGGAAAGGAGCTCTGGTGACAGAGTGGTTAAAGCATTCAGCTGCTAACCAAAAGGTTGGTGGTTGGAATCCACCAGCCCTTGTGAGGGAGAAAGATGTGGCAGTGTGCATCCACAAAGATTTGCAGCCTTGGAAACACTATGGGGCAATTCTACTCTGTCCTATAGGGTCACTATGGGTCAAAATTGACTTGATGGTAGGGTGGTGGTGGTGGTGGTACCTGTGGATATAAACCTGTTTGGGAATAAGGTTTTCTTTGTTGCTAGTAAGGTCGTATCAGTGTAGAGTGTGTTCTAAAAATAATCACTTCTGAGTTATGAGGAGCATAAAGGTAGGGTGGGGGGTAAGTATTACATAGAGACCATCAAGAAACTGAAGAAAGCCAGGGCTATAGAAGCAGAACAAGACAAGAGTCTTTCCCCAGAGGTGACCAGAGACACAGCCTTTCCCTAGATCCAGTGCCCTGAATTCAGATTCTAAACTTTGAGAAAATAAATTTTTGTCCTTTAAAACCACCTATTTGTGGTATTTCCGTCATAGCAGTACTAGGAAACTAAGACAGTAACTGCATGGTATTATTTCATTTGATTAAAAAAAGAAAATTATATATATTACATGAAAATATAAATATTTTATATGCTTGTGTGTGTGTGCATGACAAGAAATTATTAACACCAGTTATTTGGGGATGTTAAAAATAATCAGTGTCCCACAGAGAGGTGCATGGGAGGTACAGACAACAAAGATGAACCATTTTGCACATACACTACTGCATTGCTAGTGATGGCAAACACTGACCTACAGGTGGATAGATGGGTGGACAGGCTGAATGATTAGGTATATCTATGAAGGGGTGGGTAGTGTGCCCATGACCATGTATAGGGTTGACAGACAAAGTTTCTACAAGGGTATTTGTATGTTGTGTAAGAATTTCTAGGTACATAATAGAGCTGACAAGGGACAGGGTTGTAGTCACTTCTTGGCCACAGCCAGCTACCCACAGGGAGCAAGTAGCTGGACTTGTGGGCTCAGGACCATGGTCTCAGGAGACATCAAGCTCAACTGGTATAATATACTACACAAAAACATTGTTCCACATCCTACTTTCTGCAACTAGTGACTGGGACCTTAAAAGCTTGCAAGTGGCCATCTAGATGCAACGATGGGTCTCTCCTCATCCAGAGCAAAGAAGAATGAAGAAAATCAAAGATGCATGGAAACAATTAGTCCAAGGGACGGGTATGAGTCCAGAAGAACTAGATGGTGCCCGGCTACCACTGTCAACCACTTGACACTTGGAGGGGGATCTGTGTAGGAGATCCTGGATAGGGTGGGAGAACAATGTGAAACAAAACTCAAAATCATAAAAAAATGGACCAGGTTTGCTGGTGTGATAGAGCCTGGTGGAACCCTTGAGACTATGGCCCCTAGCTGCCCTTCAGGTCTGGAATTGAACCCGCTCCTGTGGCTTCCAGCCAAACAAAAGACAGACATATGAGATGAACATTTACATCAAGTAGACATACTCATTGGAGAGTTCAATCATGGGTGAATAGAAGGGCTGTTTATGCACAGGGAGACAGCTCAGGGGGCAAGAGTGCATGGGAGGGAAGAACATAAAGGTGAGGTGACTATGAGGAGGAAGAGGGAGGACAGCGGTTGTGTTGTGTGAGATTACAGTCAATGTCAACAAAGTGTATGTGAACTGCTGTATGGAAGATGAATCTATAAACTTTCACCTAAATCATAATAACATTAAAAAAATAAAATAAAACAAAATAATCAATGTCCCAGGCTGACATAAACAGTTAAGTACTTGATTACTAACTGAAAGATGCCTTGTATGGCAGACCTGGCAATCAGCTCCTGAAAGGTCAGCCTTTAATACCTTATGTTGTTAGGTATCCTTGAATCAGCTCTGACTCATAGCAACCTATATACAACAGAACAAAACACTTCCCAGTCCTATGCAAGCCTTACAATCCTTCCTATACCCAAGCCCATCCTTGCAGCCACTGTGTCAATCCATCTTGTGGAGGGTCTTCCCCTCTTCTGTTGACCCTCCACTTTACCAAGGATGATATCTGCCTCCAGGGCATGGTCCATTCTGACAACATGACCAAAGTAGGTGAGACAAAGTCTGGCCATTCTTGCTTCCAAGGAGCATTCTGGCTGCATTTCTTCAAGGACAGATTTGTTGGTTCTTTTAGCAATCCATGGTACTTTCGGTATTCCTTGCCAACATCACAACTCAAAAGCATCAACTCTTCTTCAGTCCTCCTTATTCATTGTCCAGCTCTCACATGCATATGAGGCAATTGAAAATACCATGGCTTGGGTTAGGCGCACCTT
>NW_006921604.1:1652749-1653413 GCF_000298275.1 Orycteropus afer afer | reverse complement strand
GTTGATGCTTTTGAGTTGTGATGTTGGCAAGGAATACCGAAAGTACCATGGATTGCTAAAAGAACCAACAAATCTGTCCTTGAAGAAATGCAGCCGGAATGCTCCTTGGAAGCAAGAATAGCCAGACTTTGTCTCACCTACTTTGGTCATGTTGTCAGAATGGACCATGCCCTGGAGACAGATATCATCCTTGGTAAAGTGGAGGGTCAACAAAAGAGGGAAGACCCTCCACAAGAAGGATTAACACAGTGGCTTCAGCGATGGACTCAGGTGTAGCAGAGATTGTGAGGCTGACACAGGACCGGTAGTATTTCGTTCTGTTGTACATAAGATCGCTATGAGTTGGAGACAACTCGATGGTACCTAACAACAACAACAAGCCTCCTATTAGAAAATGAATTTCTGTTCGTTAAAGTCATTCACTTTTGGTATTTTAGTTGTAGCAGTAGTAGAGAACTAAGGTAGGTTTTCTTCTCAACAAACGGGCAAAAACTAGATTACCTTTTGGTAAAGTTAAATTTTTTGCACAAAGTAAATTTAAATGGATTCATTATTAAAAGATGTCTTGTTACAGTTTCTCAAGGAAAATTTAGGGTCAAACTTAAGGGCCCTAATATTTGGTATAAATAGACTACCAAGCATAATTCAAAATGCACCAACAGCA
>NW_006921604.1:1524454-1651514 GCF_000298275.1 Orycteropus afer afer | reverse complement strand
AAAAAAAAAAGATGTCTTTTCACAGAGGAGGGGGTTTGCCATTCTATGATCACCATGTTTCTAACCTGTCTCATTGTTCATGTGTTTCTGGGTGCATTGCATATTGATCAAGCAGCCCTTGTGGCAGAGTAGTTAAAGTGCTTGGCTGCTAACTGAAAGGTTAGAATCAGAAAGGGAGTGTGTGAGGGTCGTATCCTTTCACCATACTTATGCAATCTGTATGCTGAGCAAATAATCTGAGAAGCTGGACTATATGAAGAACCCACCAGGCAGTCTGTGGGAGAAACATGTGTCAGCTTGGTTTTGTAAAGATTGACAGCCTTGGAAACACTATGGGGCAGAGTTGGAATAGACCAGGTGTTTTCGTTGAGTTTTCACATTGGTCAGTGAATTTTGTGAAATTTCCTATCTACTCAGAGGAGTCTGTCAGTTTGGGGTCTCAGTTTCTCTTATTATTAACACAGCATAGATTAAAACGTTGGGGATCTAAGGGTACTTTTAGCTTGATACTCTTCTATGTTGTGTCATGTTTTACATGGGTATGCATTATCTTTATAATGATTAAAAAATTTTTAAGCTCCCCTTGTCCTAACTGTTTACTTGGTTATCCCAATAATTTTAGTGACCACATTTTGTGAAAACAAGTCTGATAAATATGAATCCTTAAGGCACAATGGAACAGAATATTTGCAATTCAGGAATCACACACTCACACAGATGTCTTTCTTTCTTTATCTCACCCAAAAGTTCTGCTCTTATAGGTTACACCTCTGTTTTAAATGTGGACTTGGTGTCATTCATTCATTGAATGTCTGCCAGTGCCCTTTCTTCCAGGATTCCCGGCCCCACTCTCCTGCTTACTAGCTGTGTGTTTGTGGGCTCTCAGAGTGTCATTTCCCTGTAACACAGTAATAATTCTTGCTCTGTCTACATCACACAGTTGTGTATAAAATGTGGCAATACTTTGGAAGGTGCCTAGAACCAGGAGGAGAAGAGCCCTACACACATAATTAAGGTTTTTATAAAATCGTCATCATTAAAAAGGTAGAGACATTATCCAAGGTCTCATTTAAAAATTTCGATTACCAGCAGATGGTTGGTGTTGAATGGTTACATAAATAAATGGACAATTCTGAAATGAATATATTTGGAGTAACAATAAGCTGACCCCAGCAATAAAGAAACTGGCAAGAATCTGTGCCTAACGGATGAGACCAATTACAGAAGCATTTTATTCCAAATCAAACCAAACTCATTGCTGTGGAGTTAATTCCAACTCATAATGACCCTATAGTAGAGAGCAGCACTACCCTAAAAGGTTTCCAGGGCTGTAGTCTTTATGGAAGCAGACTGTCACATCTTTATCCCCCGGAGTGGCTGGTGCATCCAAACTGCTCATCTTTTGGTTGACAATCTAGCACTTAACCACTGCATCAACAAGGTTCCTCATTTCATCTTAATAGATGGTAAATGTAGTGCAGAGAAAATGTGGGGACACCTAAACAGCTCAAATTTGTTGAGCAGTTACTATTGGCCAAGTACAATGCTAACATTTATTTAATCCTCTTGTTGTTTTTGTTAGTTGCTGTCCAATCTGCCTTGACTCATGGTGACCCCATGTATAGCAGAAGAAAACATAGCCAATCCTATACCATCTTCATGAACATTGGTATGTTTGAGTCAATTTAGTAATAATCCTCATAACAACACCTTATTATCTCTATTTAACAGAGGAGGAAACTGAGGTACAAAGAAATTAAGAAATTTGCCCAAGTTCATAGCGGCAAGAGGACCTATCAATGGAAATGGATTTCTCCATTAAAAATTGAGGCTCTGTGCAGAATGTCAGTGTTCTCGTTACCAAGTGCCACTCTAACCAAGATTATACCACAAATAGGATGGTCTTAACAAACAGGAGTTTATTCTTACAATTTGGAGGCTTTAAGTCAAAGTTCCCAGTGCCAGGCTCTAGGGGCTGGGTGAGAGCCCCTCAACCTTGGGGTCCAGCTCTGCCTCCTGCTCCCAGCCCACTGGAGCTAGAGGCATTTCTTCACTCAGACAGTTGCTGGCTGCTGAGGCTGAGAAGCCTCAAGGTTGACAAGTAAAAAGGCACAGTCTCATGTTACCAAGCCACATGGCAGGCCATTTAACTTAAGTCCATTGTACATCCCAAGGTTGGCAGAACATAGCAGGCTGCTGAGCAATGACGTGGCTACATGCAGGGTCCAAGCGTGCTACAGAATAGAGACCATTCTCAAAGATTCTCCTTATATACAGGAAGCAGACCACATCCCAAAGGCAGTTCCTCAGCTGCTTGTGGTAGATCCCACCGTAAGGCTGATTGCCAGTCTCAGCATGGGGAATAACTACCACCAGCTGCCCAGCCACTCAACCAGGCCCAGCCAAGTTGACACACAACCTTAACTACTACAGTCAGTCTCTCATGAAATAGTTCCCAAGAGCTGAAGCTACAGTTTGAGTCTCAAGCACCTGAATTTCTCAACCTGCAAAGCTGAGGATAAGCCCGAGGCTCTGTCACTTCCCCACAATCCCAACCCAGTGCCATCGAGTTGTTTCTAATTCATAGTGGCCCAATAGGACAGAGTAGGACTGGCCCATAGGGTTTCCAAGGCTGTAAATCTTTACACAATCAGACTGACACATCTTTCATCAGCACAGCGGCTGGTAGGTTTGAACCACCGACCTTTTGGTTAGCAGCCAAATGCTTTAATTGCTGCACCACCAGAACTCCTTTTCCCTATGATACACAACTTTTTTTTTTTATATAGCTTTGCCATTCTTCTTACTCCCTGCTAGTCGTTTGGAGCTCGTCTTCAAGCCCTATCTCTTGCTGCGGGGATTAGGTGAGTGAGGGGCCCCTGAATCTTCTGGGACGTAGCCTGGAGTACAGGAGACTCTGCAGTGGTGGTGCAGGGACTATTGAACTAGGAGCCTGGCACAGTCTCTTGGGCTCTGGAAATATTTGTTGAGAGACTGAACCACCAGGCGGGTGAGGTATGTGGGCTGTGTAAAAAAGTGGGGAGGTCTGGTGGAGAGTGGAAGATGACTTTGCCTCCTTGGCTGTTGTGTTTATGGTTAGTCCTCAGAGTGAATTCTTTTTTTTTTTTTTTTAATTAGGATTTGGGTGAAGATTTACAGAGTAAATTCACTTTTCATACAGCAATTCACATATACTTTGTCTCATGTCATTCACCAAAATTTACAATGCAGCAGCTCCCCTCCCACTTCCTCCCCATAGTTACCTCCTCCCAGTGTCCATCCCTTCATACTCTTCGAGAGGCCCATTGTCTGCCAACCCTGTATATGATCTTGGATACATCAGAGTGAATTCTTACTGTTTTGTGAGACCATAGACTGGTCAATCTTGTTGATCCACTCTATCCAGTGGATGCTCTTGACAAATATTTATTGGATGAACCGAATGAATAAATGAAGAACAGCCAGGGGAAGAGATGGAGAGCCTGAAGCCATTACCCTCGACCTCCTCCTTGGGATGACTATTTGGATGACTCAAGTCCTGCTGCCCCCTCACTTTCTGCCCCACATGTCCTGGGATGTGGTGGCAGTGAGTTGACCCCTTCCTCCTCTGCTGCAGCATCATCATTACAAATAGTTCCTGAGTTTTTAGCCAGTTGCCTTTCTTTCCCATCTCCAGTAAGAGCTGTGAAAGTTGGGGTTTAAAGAAAATGTGGACTGCCAGTTTCAGTCTCCAGAAAGGTCTTTCTGAAGAAGTGCTCAGGAATACTGTGCTGCCCTGAAGCTGGCTCATAGCAGAACCAGAAATGCCTGGACTTTTCCAAACTCTGATGATTGTGCTTCCACTACCTTTCTCTGGATCTTGTTCCTAAATGTGTGAACTTAGAACCAAAGGGAAGAGACCAGGTGATGTATGGTGAAGGATGGGTGGATGGGTGGGCCAGTCTCCCTCTCCTAATGTTAATAGAGGAACTGGCCAACTAGTTTAGTAGTCAATTTAGTAATAATCCTCATAACAACACCTTATTATCTCTATTTAACAGAGGAGGAAATGTCTGAAGACAGAGAGGTCAGCCCATCCAGAACAGCGGGGAGAGTGGTGGTGGTGATGTGTGGTCCTTGCATGAAACATTATTTTGAATGTACTGTCTGTAGGAATTGGGCCTGGGTGGCACCAGCGGTTTACAGTCAGCTGCTAACCTAAAGGTTGGAGGTCTGAATCCACCCAGGGGCTCCATGGAAGAAAAGCCTGGTGAACTGCTTTAGTTGAGATTATACCCCAGAAAACCCTATGGAGTAGTTCTACTCTGTAGCACATGGGGCTGCCATGAGTTGGAATTGACATGATGGCAACAGTCCTCCCCCCCCACACACACACAGAAGTTAACTAAAGATGGGTTTAGCAAAGCCTATCTTGCAAGACAGGTCTCTTTTTTTGAGAATTGTCAAGAGAGCACAGTTTTCAAACTAACTCTAAGACATGTTCAGGCCACTGCATCAACTTTATTTCTGGAGAGAACATGTGTCCTGGTTTCTTGCTTCTTCCTACTCTGAGAAAACTTGGGGACAATCTTGGAGACAAGTCTCCTAAAAATGCCCTTTCCTATTCCAACAGGATTTGAGGAGGCTTAAAATACAGGCTGTATAATCAACAGAGTTAATAAAAAGAAGGAAGAAAGAAGGGGGAAGTAAATGTGTTAACTTAAGTGCAAATAAGAGTTAACACCTAAGAGCATCTTATTTGCCTCTGCACTTAATGGCAGCCAGGAAAAAAAGCAAACACTTACAAACTTGAAGTTTGTTAGATTCTACACTGGTTTAACTGAAACTGAGCCTCAGTTTCTTCATATGTGCAATAAGGTTAGTTCATCAGAAGTTTATTGAGAGTAGCACATGAGATAATACATGTAGGACACCTAAAACAGTGCCTAGCCCATAGTACATTCAATTACACCTTAGATACACCAACTTCTTACTTACTGACCTGGTTAGGATCCAAAGACCAGGACATTATGTGAAAATCAGTGTTACGCAAAAATGAAGGATGACCACATCAGATCACAAAATGGAGGATGGCTGCATCATCATATAACTACCAAAGTACATCATTACATAACTGCCAAACCACTGAAAATCATGGCCTAGGCAAGTTAACACATAAAGTTAACCATCACAACCAATGTTACTCCTGCCTTGCACCTCAGTGTTAATTACCGCTAGACGTATGTTGTTAATGCACAAAATATTTTTTATTATTGTTGTAAATGTTAACTGTCATATAATGAAATAGCCAATAAGTGAGGAGTCGGTGTATTGTTATTATTACCTCATTCTGCTGTGACCGTAGTGATGGAGAAGGGAGTGACGGATAGAAAGGAGGCCGTTTTCCTTTACTAAAAGTCTCCCACCTTTCCTTCCTTCTCTCCTCCTGTTCCAATCCAAGTGCTAATGGCCTCTGAAACTGCTTTCATCTCTGGTCTGGCTCCACAATTTTCACATCCCCACTGCAACCTGTCCTCCTCCAAGTAGACTATTTCTGGGCTGCTTACTTCATGCATTGGTGACCTCAGATGCATTCTCTCTGAGCTCAGCAAGTACAGAAGTGGCATCGTCTCCTCCTTTTGTCCGGATTTCTGCAGGTCCAGAGGGGCTGGTATGTATGCTTTCCCAGCTCTCAACAACTTAATTCCACCCACTGAGTTAGGGAGAGATGGAGACATCCCAGGGAAACTCCAAATCCACAGTCCCCAGCCTGGTGCTCAGCAGCATGTGCTGGTTGTCCCGTTCTGTCCTCTTTGAGGGTAAGGGTAAGGTTAAGGGGATACTCACGTTCACGAACTTAGAGGCAGTGACTCACTGAAGATCCTGTGGGTAGTCAGGTCTGGGCCAGGCCACACCTCTCACTCCTAGGCCAGTAAGCCCAACGCTGGCTGTCCCCTCTGACAGCAAGTCTCAGCTTCAGTTTTGGATGGCCTCACACTCTCCATTGGCCATGGGAGAAGTGGAGGGAATTGGTACCAAGACCCAGATGGTAGGAGGTGGGTAGGAGGTAGGGGATCTTACTATCTAATACATACTTCATTTTTAACATATGGTATAGTGGATAAGGCACTTGGCTACTAACCAGGAGGTCAGCAGTTCAAACTCACCAGCTGTTCCACGGAAGGAAGATGGGGCGATCTACTTCTGTAAAGATTTACAGCCTTGGAAAGCCAAAGGGGGTTGCTATGTGTGGTGGTTATGTTTATGTGTCAACTTGGCTGGGCCTGGTTGAGTGGCTGGGTGGTAGTTATTCCCCATGATGAGACTGGCAATCAGCTCCATTGTGGGATCTACCATAAGCAGCTGATTAGCTGCCTTTGGGATGTGGTCTGCTTCCTATATATAAGGAGAAGCCTTGGGAATGGTCTCTAGCTTATGGCACACTTGGACCCTGCATGTAGCCGTGTCTTTTTTGAGCAGCCTGTTATGCTCTGCCAACCTTGGGACTTACAATGGACTTAAGCTAATGGCCTGCCGTGTGGTCTGGTAACATTGGGACTGTGCCTTTTTACTTGTCAACCTTGGGGCTTCCAGCCTCAGCAGCCAGCAGCTGTTTGAGTGAAGAAATGCCTCTAGCTCTAGTGGGCTGGGAGCAGGAGGCAGAGCTGGACCCCAAGGTTGAGGGACTTTCACCCAGCTCCTAGAGCCTGGCACTTTGAACTTGGACTTAAAACCTCCAAATTGTAAGAATAAACTCCTGTTTGTTAAGGCCATCCCATTTGTGGTATATTCTTGTCAGAGCGCCACTAGGTAACCAGAACACTATGAGTTGGAATCAACTCGATGGCAGTGAGTTTGAGTTTGTTTATGCATAGTAGGCCTTCAGCTAATTGTTGAATAAAGAGAATAAGAGCAGTGCTGGGAAAATTGGATTTCTACATGCGGAAAAATGAAACAGGATTCATATCTCACACCATACACAAAAATATTCAAAATGGATTAAAGACCTAAATGTGCAAAGTAAAACCAGAAAATTCTTAGAAGAACAAGCAGGGGCAAATTGTCAGACTGAACTTTCACCAATGGGTCATCTAATACAATAACAAATACACAAAAGGCAAAACAAATAAATGGGACCTCATAAAAATTAAAAACTTTTGTTCATCAAAGACTTTATCAGAAAAGTGAAAAAACAAACTAGCAACTTGGAAAATATCTTTGGAAACCATATATCCAATAAGAATATAATAACCAAAAAATATATATAACTTTGACAACTTAACAACAAAAGACAAATAACTCAGTCACAAAATGGACAAAGGAGTTTAGTAGTCATTTCCCAAAGAGGACATACAAATGGTCACCAAAAACATGAAAAGATGCTCAAGGTCATTAGCCATCAGGGAGATGCAAATTTAAACCATAATGAAATACCATTTCACTCCCACTAAGATGGCTAAGATAAAAAACAAACAAACAACAAAAACAAAACAAAACAAAATAACAAATGTTGGTGAGGATAATGTGGGAAAATTGGAATCCTTATCCCTTGCTGGTGGTAATGCAAAATGCTTTGTCCTTGTGGAAAACAGTGTGGTAGTTCCTCAAGAACATAAGAATAGAACTACCATAGGACCCAGCAATTCCACTTCTAGGTATATAACCCAAAGACTTGAAAGCAGAGACTAAAAAAGAGACTTGTACACCAATATTCAGGGCAGCACTATTCATAATAGCCCAAAAGTAGAAGCAACCTAAATGCTCATCAACAGAAGAATGAATGAACAAACTGTGGTATACACACATGATGGACAGTAGGAGAAGTCTTGATACATGCTACAGTATGGGTAGAGCTTGAAGACATCATGCTGAGTGAAACAAGCCAATCACGAAAGGACAAACAGTATATGACCTCACTTATATAAAAAGATAAGGCAAACGAATACAGGACAGAGTTTATTAGTGCTTTCTAGGGATAGGAAGGAGGGGGAAAAGGGAGGTTAAAAATGATGGAAAAATTGAATTAAGGGTAGGGGTTGCATAGCTGATTACTGTAAGTGCTGTCAATAAGTTGTATACACGCAAAAAGTTGAATTGGCAAAAGTTGTGTGATAGATATATTTGCAACAATGACAGAGAAAAAGAGTAGCTGTTGAGACTGCTTATGTACAACCAAATACCTCATAATATTTGGTTCCTTGGGTTGGAGGTTTAGGTCATGGTTTCATGGAATATCCCACTTAATTGGCCTAATATATGTTTAGTGCTTCTGTTCTACCACCTAGTTCATGGCATAATACCTATGGTCTTAAAAGCTTCCAAGGCACAACAATTGGTCTCAATTCACCCCGAGGAACAGAGGAAGAAGGAGAGTCAGGAACAGAATGAAGATATGGAATGTGTGGCTAATTGCCTCTGTGAACAACTTCCTCCTTTGCCATAAGACCAGAAGAACTGATGGTGTCCAGTTACAATTACAGAACATTTTGATTTAAAAAAAAATCCATAGAAGAATCCTAATCAAAAGGGGGAGAAGGAAACGGAACAAAATTTCAAATTCTCATGGGCTCCAGACTTTGGAGCCATAGAGGGTAGCTGAACCCCTGAAACTATTGGCCTGAGATAACCTTTATACCTTAAACCAAAAATCTTCCCTGAAGTTTTCATAAAACCTGTTTCATAAAAACTGTTTAACTTAATTGGTAAAAAGGTCTGCCTTGAACATTTTGCTCTTTTAAGAACTATCTATAAAACTCACTGCCATGGAGTCAATTGTGACTCAGAGAGACTCCTCCTTGGGTTTCCAAGGCAGTATCTTTACAGGAGTAGATTGCCCAGTCTTCCTTCCGAGGAGTGGTTGGTGGGTTTGAACCACCAGCCTTCTGGTTAGCAGTCAGATGCCTTAGGCACTATGCTACCAGAACTCCCAAAGTTGTAGAAGAACTATCTACATGGGATCAAATTGACAACAGCAACTTGAAAGATTAGGTAAGAACCTAAGGGGACAGTGAATTTATGTTAATAAGGGAGGAACAACTCAGAAAAGGAGGGTGAGAATAGTTGTACAACTCGAAGAATGTTATAAGTGTCACTATCTTGTAGAAACTGTTGAATTGGTGTTATGTTTTGCTGTCTATATCATCAACAACAAAAACAAAACAATAGGAAGCAACTTATATGAAATATCTAGAATAGGCTAGTGTATGAAAAAAACAAACCAAACCCACTGCCATCGAGGTGAGTCTGACTCATAGTGACCCCCATTGGGCTTCTGAGGTGGTAAATCTTTATGGAAGCAGATTGCCTCATAGATTGCCCCATCTTCCTTCCGCAGAGCTGCTGGTGGTTTGAACCACCAACCTTCTCTAGGCAGTCAGATGCCTTAGGCACTGTGCCACCAGAGCTCCTTAGGCAACTGTACAGAGATCAAAATTTGTTAGTGGTTACCAGGGGTGAGCTCTGGTGGCATAGTGCCTAGGGCATTTGACTGCTAACCAGAAGGCTGGAGGTTCAAACCCACCAGCCACTCCTCGGAAGGAAGGTTGGGCAATCTACTCCAGGAGAGATACTGCCTTGGAAACCCAAGGAGGGGTCGCTATGAGTCAGAAACGACTCCATAACAGTGAGTTGAGGGGTGGGCAGGAGGGAGGGGGAAAAGACACAACACTTAGCAGATACTGAGCTTCCGTTAACAACCACACACACAAATAAAACCTCACTGTCATCGAGCCTATTCCAACTCATAGTGACCCCGTTGGGTTTCCAAGGTTGTAAATCTTTACAGAAGTAGATTTCCACTTCCTTCTTCCACAGAGCTGGTGTGGGTTTGAACCACTGACCTTGTTAGCAGCCAAATGCCTTATCCACTATGCCACCAGAGCTCCTTACATTAAGATGAGCCAATGGTTAATTTTCTATTCTACTTCCTCCTTTATTCTTTAAAAACCTCATTGTAATTAGCCTGCATCGAGTCATTTTTGTATTTTTCTTTTTTAGAAACAGAATGGTCTCCTTGTATGCATACAGATTAGCTGCCCCATATATTTTCATTTCTTTGTGTTTTGATTATTTTAATTGTTGTAGTTAGCTTCTGTTAAAACCAAAAACCAAACCAAACTCACTGTCGTCAAGTCGGATCTGACTCATAGTGAGCAACTCCTCCTTGGGTTTCTGAGGCGCTATCACTGTGAGAGTAGACTGACCCATCTTCCTTCCGTGGAGTGGCTGGTGGGTTTGAACTGCCAGCCTTCTGGTTAGCAGTCAAATGCCTTAGGCACTACACAACCAGAGGAAATACTCAAGAACAATTAATGGTGATGGCTGAACAACATGACGAACACATATAATGTCACTGAACTGTACATTTGAAGATGGCTGAAATGTCAAATTATTGTTACCTATGTATCTACCACAATTAAAAAAACATATTTGAAAAAACTGATAGGAAAAAGAAATGCGTTGACCCATGTCACTTTAGTTTTGTGTATTTCACTGTATATAAATTATATTTCAATAAAATGCACAAAAATGATAGGAAGCAAATAGGAAAAAATGTGTTTGATAAAGGAAGTGGAAAGTCTGTGAGTTATTGTTATTCTATGTTGTTTTCTACTTGAAATATCTCATAACTTAAGTTTAGCTTAATTGGTAGAATTAATAAATGCCTAAAGCATTGTGCTCTTTTAAAGAATTCTCTCTATGGGATCAAATTGACAACATTGACTTAAAAGGTTTGATAAGAAGCTTGAGGGAGGCAGTGACTTTATGTTAATGGTGCAGGAATAATTTGGAAAAGGACAGGAAGAATGGTTGCACAATTTAAGAATGTAATCAATGTCACTGAATTGTACGTGGAGAAAAAGTTGAGTTCATGTATTTTTAAAATTTTTTTTATTTTGATTTGGGTGAAAGTTTACAGAGAAATTTCATTTTCCATACAGCAGCAGTTCATACATATTTTGTTTCATGACATTGACTCTAAATCCCCACTATATAACAGCTCTCTTCCCACTTTCCTCCCTGCAGTAATCCTTTCCCTGTGTCCTTCTTTCCTATGCATTCCTGCTTCCTGAACTATCTCCCTGTGCAAATACTGCTCTTCTGTTCTCCCATGACTGATTATTCTAAGGAGTGTATCTACCTGATATAAATGTTCACCCTACATGCCTGTCTACTGTTTGGCTGGAAGTCACAGGAATGAGTTCAATTCCAGACCTTAAGAGTAACTAGGGGCCAGTCTTCAGGGTCTTACTTGACCAATACACCTGGTCTTTTTTTTTTTTTTTTTAATGATTTTGGGTTTTGTTTCACATTGTTCTTGCACTCTATCCAGGATCTCCTGCACTGATCCTTTTCTGAGTTGGTATATGTTTTGTTGTGTATTTTCAACAGCAAAAATAAAAGTGTGTCCAGATAGCACCAGCTACATGTTAGACACCCTTTTACAAGGGCTTTATATACATTGGTTCACCTAATCCACACAACAGACTTATGAAGTAGGGACTCTAAATCTCTCCCCTTTACAGAAAAGGAAAATGAGAAAGAGAATTTATTTGCCCAAGGTAACATTACCAGTGAGTAGCAGAACAGGTCATTTGGCTTTACAATCTGTGTGCTTAACTCCTACAACACACAGCCTTTCTAAGATCCAAGAGAATACTTTTCCTAATGCCTTCTTTTTTTGTTTTGGTTCTTCTTCTTCCTTTTTTTTTTAAAAAAAAAAAAAAAAAGATTGTGATTTGGGTGAAAGTTTACAGAGCAAATTCACTTTCCATACAGCAGTTCACATACACTTTGTCTCACAACATTGACTACAATTTCCCACAATGCAACAGCTCCACTCCCACTTCTTCCCTGTAGTTACCTCTTTCCTGTGTCCTTCCCTCCATGCACTCCTGCTCCCTGAGCTGTCTCCCTGTACATACACAGCCCTTCTATTCTCCCATGGTTGTTCTATTCAAGGAGTGTATCTACTTGGTGTAAATGTTCACTTCATTTGCACGTCTTTTGTTTGGCTGGAAGCTACAGGCATGGGTTCATTTCCACACCTGAAGGACAGCAAGGGGCCATAGTCTCAGTGGTTCCATCAGGCTCTATCAGACCAGCAAACCTGGTCCCCCCATTTTTTTTTTCCCCAAATGACTTTTTGTTCCACATTGTTCTCCCACTCTATCCAGGATCTCCTACAGAGATCCCTCCTCCTCTGAGAGGTTGACAGTGGTAGCCAGGCACCATCTAGTTCTTCTGGCCTCATAGTCATATAGGCTGAGGATCACATGTACCAATTGCTTGGATTAATTGTTTCCATGGATCTTTGGTTTTCTTCATTCTTCTTTGCTCTAGACGAGGAGAGACCCATCATTGCATCTAGTTGGTGGTTTGCAAGATTTTAAGATCCCAGTTGCTACTTGTCAAAGTAGGAGGTGGAACAATGTTTTGTGTAGTGTGTTATGCCAATTGAGCTTGATGTTCCCTGTGACTGTGGTACCGAGCCCACAAGTTCAACTACTCATTCCCTAGGGGTAGCTGGCCCAAGGAGTGACTACAACCTTGTCCCTTGTCAGCTCTACTATACACCTGGAAATTCTTACAGAACATACAAATACACTTGTAGAATCATTGTCTGCCAACCCTATACATGGTCTTGGGCACACTTCCCCCTGCATAGACATACCTAATAGTTCAGCCTGTCCACCCATCTATCCACCCGTATACCAATGTTTGCTCTCACTGACAACATAGTACTGTATGTACAAAAGGGTTCATCTTTGTTGTCTGTACCTCCCATGTAACCTCCTCTCTATGCCTTCCTCTTACCCAATGCCACCATGTTGATCACTCACATTTGGTATAATGCCCTTCTCTTTACCCAAATCAATACTTGTCTCTACCTATCTAACAGTGTTCCCTCCCCTCCCCTCCCACCGCTGGTAACCAACAAAGAAATTTCCTTCCATATATAAACCTTTCCTTGACTTTTTACAATAATGGACTAATACAATATTTGTACTTCTGTGATTGACTTATTTCACTCAGCATAATGTCCTCTAAGTTCATCCATGTTATGCAGTGTTTTGTAGATTCTTCATTATTCTTTAGGATTGCAGAGTATTCCATTGTGTGTATGTACCATAGTTTGGTTATCCATTTTTCAGTTGATGGACACCTAGGTTGTGTCCGTCTTTTGACTACTGGAAATAGAGCTGTGATGAACATGGGTGTGCATATATCTGTTCTTGTCCTGGCTCTCACTTCTTTAGGATATATACCTAGTAATGGAATTGCCGGGTCAAATAGTATTTCTAATTCCAACTTTTTAAGGAATTGCCATACTGCTTTCCACGGTGGTTTTCCACTGTAAATACCATTTTACAGTCCACTAGCAGTGTACGAGAGTCCCAATCTCTCTGCATCCTCGCCAGCATTTGCTATTTTCTGTCTTGTTGAACTTTGCTATTAGGGCTGGGGCAAGATGGTATCTCATCGTTATGCCTAAAGCACTTGACTGCTAACCAGAAGGCTGGCAGTTCAGATCCACCAGCCACTCCTCGGAAGGAACATGGGGCAATCTACTTCCGTAGTGATACTGCCTCGGAAACCCATGGAGGGGTCGCTATGGGTTGGGTTCGACTTGAAGGCACATAACAACAACAGCAACAATGGCAATGGTTGTGAGCATTTATTTCTTCATGTTTGTTGACCACCAGAATATCCTCTTTGGTGAAGTGTCTATTCATGTCTTCTGCCCATTTTTTAATTCCAATGCCTTGATTTTAACAGAATAGTATTATCATTATGATTTCAACCAACTTCTCCCAGTATTAAGGAGCTCTAGTGGTGCAGTGGTTAAAGCATTCAGTTATTAAGCAAAAAAGCTTGTTGGTTCAAACCCACCAGCCGCGAGGCAGTCTGCTTCCGTAAAGATTTACAGCCTTGGAAACCCTGTGAGGCACTTCTACACTGTCTTTTAGGCTCGCTATGAGTCTGCATCAACTCCATGGCAGAAAGTTAGTTTGGTTTTCCCGCAGTGTTTAGCAGTAAGGTCAGAAGCAGTGCCATTTGTGTATGAATCGGCAGCCTCATACCTACTTTTTCTGTTTATTTTCAGGTCACCATAACTTTTCTCCACAGGCACAGCCCTATCTCTCCTCCCCAATGGGAGGATGAAGAAGCCCCATCAAGACAAGTCCAGGTCTCCAAGGTTCATGGTCACTGATTCTTTCTCCTGAGGTGAGGAAATAAGGACCTACCCTAATCTCTCACTTTCTCTTTATAGCATGGTTAGCAGAGATACTCTGAGCATAGCTCTGAGGAGGAAGGACAACACCATTCTAGAGCTTGAGCTTGTTGACAGAATTGATTTGCAAGGCAAAAAATTCTTTGCATCTCTACCCTAGTGCTTTCCCACTCCCTGCAAACCCACCTCAAGGGGCCTCTACTCTCACACCCTGATGCCTCCCGTGGCTTCTCCCTCCCCCACCTCCCAACCACTTTCCAAAGAGCTAATACCACAGGCTGACAAAAATGTATTTACATACAGATTGAAAAAGACACATACTGGCACATGGGATTGGGGAAAAGTTCTAGGCAATTTGCTTACTTTTAGAATTATTGTTTGAAATGGTAGAACATTAAAGACCTTTAACACATCACTCCTTTTATTCAAGTTCTTGATAACCTTTTAATGAGGTGAAGGTGGAGGGAGTAGTCCATTTTAAGATGCCAGAATGACATCTAAATTAGACTGCAGAGTCAGTGCTCCCAAACACGTACTTTCTTTTTCAGACTTGACCTTGGGACCTAGAACTTCACAAAGTTTTAGTGTAACTCCACCAAATGTTCCAGGTAGGTCAGAGGATACTGTTCTAGGTAGGTAAGAGGATACTTGGGTTGACACAGACATAGCAACCATTTACAATATGTTTGTTTCTGCTACTCAGGGCAATGCTACTAGCTAGTGCTATCTTACAGTATGGTATTTTTCAGTCTCATTACAACCCCCAGGTAATGCTAGTGGCACAGAAATTAAGAACTTGGTTATTAACGGCCAGACTGGCAGTTCCAAGCCATTCAGCGGCTCTGGCGAGAAAGAACTGGTGACCTGTTCTTGTAAACAGACCAGAAAGTCCTATGGAGTTGTACTCTTGTCACATGGGGTCGCTATAAGTGGAAAATCGACTCCACAGCATCTAAGAACAGAATCCTGAAAGAGACCACCTTAACTCTCCTCCTCCCCGGCATTGTTGGTTCATCTTGATCTTAAACCATATAATGAAATGTCCCTAAACGTTCAGAACAAATCTTATTAATCTTAAAAGTACACTGTGTATCATATGTTGTTGTTTCTGGAAATCAATCTTTGCCTCAAAATGCAAACATCCCTTTGCATCTTTTTTCTACATTCTAAAACAAGCATATTAATGGAAATGAGCATAATTGAAAACCTACCAAGTTCAGTAACATTCACACACGTCAATTCATTCAATTTCCAACAAAAGGTAGTTACAGCAACATTTTACATTCGTGAGAATGCAGGATAAGAGAGATTTGGGACTTGCTCAAGGTGACACACTGCAGCAAGCAGGAAAGTCAGAATTTGAATCGGAAGCAGTGTCTCTGCACCCCCCTCCCCCAGTCGCCGCTTAGAAAACACAAGCCTGCCAGTGGTAAATTAATGACCCACAACCACTTGGGGCTTTGCGCCATATCTGGAGAGACAACCCGTTCCCGTGACTCTTCAGTCTGTTTTCACCCAAGTGCATGACTGCGGGAGCAAAGAAACCACGTGAGCCCTCCCCCAGACGCAGGACAGTGCCTGTCCAGCCAAAGGCAAGTCACAGGTGCGACAACGTGCCTGGACTGGATCCGGAGCCGCAGGGCAGCAAGCTTCCCTGCAGCGTCACCGGGCGGACAGGAGGGAAGTCAGCCAGGTGTGGCTCCAGATGCAGCAGGTCACAAGTGAGCTCAAAGTGCGTCTTGAAGCGCAGCGAATACTGACTGCAAAACTGAGCCCGTTAGGTTTGTGGGAGAGGAGCAACGAACGACCTTGGTCGTAGCCTCTGTAACCCTCCCTACATGGCGACCTTCAGGGACAGGACAAGGGACCCCTGGATCTTGGATCTCCGCCGGTAACCAGCCAGCAGTATACAACGTTCAAGAAACCAGGATACTAGGCAGCAGGGCGGGGGCTGGCCATACCCACGTGGGCAGCTCCTGCCCTGGGGCGTAGCCAGCCCCCCGGGCCCAGTCAATGAGCGCAACCATCCAGCTCACCCGGCGTTGCCCGCCGGACCGGCGGGTGTTGCGTCATCCAGAGGGCGGGGCTTCAGAACCGGCGCGAGGCGCGGCGGGTCACGCGGGTTGCGGCGCCGGCTATAAGAAGCAGCTAGCGGCGTACGTCGCCAGAGGGATGGCTGCCGGCGCGCTCTGCGTGCTATCTTCTCTCGGCCGCTGAGGCGACAGCCGCTACTTCCCGGATAGGTGGCTATTCCTGCCTAGTCTTCCTCGGTGCCAGCCGCTCCGGGCCGTCTTTTCGCCGACCGAGTGCGTGCGTGGCTCCAGCCTGCTGCCGCAGCCTGTACTCTTCCAAATCTCGCTCAGTTTCTCGTTTTCTCTGGTGAGTGGTGGTGCCACTTTGGAAAAGCTCTTTCATTTTACCGTGGCAGGGCGCGGGCGTCGCGGCCAAGCCGGCCATTGTGAGCAGCCTGTCGCTTCCCGCTCCCCGCGCGGCGCGCTTCGGGAGTCGCTGCTTCAGCCGCTTTCCCGTATCTCTCCTTCCGCCCGCGGGCCTTTTTGGCGGTCCTTAGGCGGCGCGCGCGGGAACAGCCCTTTTCCGGTTTTCGCGAAGAGGGCGCGCGCGGGCCGGCGGCGCGGGGGTTAGGGTTGGACGCGCGCTGGCCGGGAGGCGCCCAGCGCCACGTGCTCTGCTACCTCGCGTGGCGCCGCTTATGTGGTGCGCTGTGGACGCAGCCAGGTCTTCGGCCCCGGGGCGGGAGGAAGTGCCAGACTGGCCCCGGGGTGGCGCGGCGCTATTGTTATTTTCTTCTCGCCCACAGGATGAACTTACGTCCTTGCTTTTCTCGGCCATGGAATTCCGCTCCGTGCTTTTAGCCTTCCAGAGCCAAAGAACCCACAGACAACAGATGCCCCTGCACAGCGTATAGCAGTAACTCCCCAGCTCGGTTTCTGTGCCGTAGTTTACAGTATTTAATTTTATATAATATATTATTATTTATTACAGTATTTTGATACCTCATCTTCTGTTTACACATATTAACAGCCGCGCAGTAATTCTCGTATTAAAACCACTACTTCCGAGAATGGCATCTACCGTGGCCACCACACTCATTACCAGTACTATTGCTGCTGCCTCTGCCGCTTCTGGTCCGTTGGTGGACTACCTATGGATGCTTACACTGGGCTTCATTATTGCGTTCGTCTTGGCTTTTTCTGTGGGAGCCAATGATGTAGCAAATTCGTTTGGTACAGCTGTGGGCTCAGGTGTAGTGACGCTGAAGCAAGCCTGCATCCTAGCTAGCATCTTTGAAACCGTGGGCTCTGTCTTACTGGGAGCCAAAGTGAGTGAAACGATCCGGAAGGGCCTGATTGATGTGGAGATGTACAGCTCGACCCAACAGTTACTGATGGCTGGCTCAGTCAGTGCAATGTTTGGTAAGTACCTTTTAGTGATGAGTGAGCAAATTTGCATGGTGGGTGGCTCATATCTTGTGCTCCACCTTACAAATTATTTGTTCCTGAATTTTCTGTTCACATGATGGAATTTTGCTGTTTAATAAAACTTGACTGTGTTTCAGGTTCTGCTGTGTGGCAACTAGTGGCTTCGTTTTTGAAGCTTCCCATTTCTGGTACCCATTGTATTGTTGGTGCGACCATTGGTTTCTCCCTCGTTGCGAGTCAGGAGGGTGTCAAGTGGTCTGAACTTATAAAAATTGGTATGTTTACCTCTAAATGGCTTCTTAATTTTGTTTGTCGTATGTTACCATGTTTGTATGGGAGGTGATGTAAAATGGAAGGACAGTTTTGAAAATGAAACATTGAAGTGATTTGCTTCTGTATTTGCAGTAAATGACATTTTTTCTCAATACATTCTATTTCAGTGATGTCTTGGTTTGTTTCTCCACTGCTTTCTGGTGTTATGTCTGGAATCTTATTCTTCCTTGTCCGTGCATTCATCCTGCGTAAGGTAAGCTTTCTCCTTCATAGCGTGACCTTTAATGGGTCACAGTTACGTTCAAACTCTTGCAAATGTTATTGGTGTGTGGCCTTGGAAGAGTTAATACAAATACACACAAACATGTGTATATATACATGCACACATAGAGTATACTTTTTGTATGTTATGTTCTCTGAAAACAAGTTTTTAATACCCAGGAAGGAAAAATTGAATGAATACTAAGATGTGCCAAGAAATAGGAAAGACCAGAGTAGAAAAATAAGGGAATTTATTTAAAATGATTTTGTTTAGCTGTGGCTGATTACTACTTTATCCAAGGCAATATTATATTCAGACCAATTTGAACTGTAAGTTTGAGGTTCAACAAGTCACAATATTCCTTGGGGCTTTTTCTGAGCTGCCAGTTAAATGGGAGTAGTTTGAGTCCCTACATAGTTCTTTCTACAGTGCTAATTATTATAACCAGATTATAAGCTTCTAGATGAGGACTTTACCACACATGGTAACTCAACTCTAATTTTTCAGAATAAGTAAAATAGAAAAGGTAGTTGGGTTTCTTCTCTTTTTTTGTCCCCCCTTTCCCAATCTGGGCAGCCATTTTATTTCCTGTCCTTTTGATGGACCTGATCACATTTCTTTTATCAGGAAGTCTGATGCTGGAAAAAAAAAAAATGCAGACAACAAGGGATTTTGTTGGCATGGAACTGAGTTAACAGTAAGAATAAAATGCATTTTTCTCAGGAAACAAAGTTGCCCTTTTTCTGAGGTAAATGGTTCTTAACTAGTCCATTGTAAGTTTTTTAAAATGTTCCTAAACTGTAGAAATCTGAGTGAATGGAGATAGATAGGTTAATCCCAAGAGGTAAGAACGTATTGAGATCTACTTGTCTGGTCTAGTTTTAAGCTTCTCTAGGGAAGGATTTATATCACTCCTCTAGAAACTCTTTGACTAGAAAAGTGATGGTAAGCACTTTCTCATAATCTGAATCTGGCAAATACAGCAACTTTTAATGACTTGAACATCTATAACAAGCCCATTGCCATCAAGTTGATTCTGACTCATAGTGACCCTATAAGATAGAGTAGAATTGCAGCCCTCTAGAATTTCCAAGGCTGTACTTTGTTTTATGGAAGCAGACTGACACATCTTTCTCCTGCAGAGTGGCTGGTGGCTTTGAACCACTGACCTTTTGGTAGCAGCTGAGGGCTTCTACTAAAACATCCAAACCAAACCCACTGAAACCCGTTGCCACTGAGTTAATTTTGATTTACATTGACACTATGGGACATTAGAACTGCCCCATGGGGTTTCCAAGGCTGTAATCTTTACAGAAGCACATTGCCACATCTTTTTCCCAGGGAGCGGTTGGTGGGTCCAAACTGCTGACTTTTTGATTAACAGCCAAGCACTTAACCACTATGCCATCAGTTCCATACTGTTTTTATTTAGCAAGCAGGTATTACTAGCACCTACTTTCCCACCAGAAATACTCCCACTCAGCTGTAGCATATGATAATATGGTGCTTGTAACTGAAGTTTATCTATAGTCATGGATCAGATTTCTGTTTTTGCTAGACCCATAAAGCCCTCTACATACCAGAGAACCGAGAATATTAATAATATCCTATATGGATGCCTGTTTTATAAGGATTTTCATTGACTTTGTTGATTATTGGGAAACAGATTCTTAATGCTTGTTGAGAGGCTTCATGTGTCTTCCCTCTACAAAACAAACTTGTTTTCTTTCCTGGGGCAGGGTGGAGGATGTGGTGGGGGGTGTAGAAGGATTTTTCAGGTGCGCAGAACCTCTCAGTTGTGGGATCCATTTCCAGTTATTGAGAGCTTGAGTTAGATTGAAACAAAGGAAAAACAAACCCCGTTAGGTTTCCAAGGCTAAGAATCTTTACGGAAGCAGACTGTCTCATCTTCCATGGAGTGGCTGGTGGGTTTGAATCACTGACCTTTTGCTTAGGAGTCAAATGCCTTAACCCGCTACACCATCAGAGCTCCTGTTAAGTTAGCTAAATTAATATATTTCTTAACTTTGTATTCCTTATATGGGTATGAGGGATAAGCATGGTCAAGGGCAAATGAGATACTGTTTAAGATAATACTGACTTTGAGGATCTTCAACACCCCTCACCCCAGTCCCCATCCCCTCTTCAGTGTATACCAGTCCCTCACTAATGGATGAGGAGTTTTTAGGTGATGAGTGAGTATTTCTGGCTACCAGTAGGTTTTTAAATCACTAGGAAAAAAGCCTTAGAGCAGTAAGCTTTTAGTGTTTCATCTGACAAAATCTGAATATTTAACCATTAAGATACTTCCCAACTCTTAAGATTGTATTTTAGAAATTAAAGTTGCTTTTTGAAAAATTTGTTTTCTGAATGTCTCTGTTCAAATACACTAGGTTATTTATTAGGAAAAAGTACAGTAAAAGTGAAGTAATTGTGTTAAGGAATAGGGGAAGGGGAAAGTATTCCTTTTGAGTATCAAGTTCTAGTTAAGGAAACAGGTCTTTGTAACCCAAAATGCACAAATAGCAGAAGATAAAACTAGATGAATGGGACCTTCTAAAGAGTAAACTTTTTGGTGCTTCCAAAGACTTTTCCAAAAGAGTAAAAAGAGAACCTACAGACTGGGGGAAAGCATTCAGCAGCAACGTATCTGACATGAGACTACCTCTAAAATTTATAGAAAACACCAATAAATCAAAAATAAAAAGACAAACCCAAACCAATTGAAAAATGGGCAGAAGACACTTCACCGAAGAGGACATTCAGGTGGCCAACAAACACATTTAAGAAATATTCACGATCATTGGCCATTTAAAAAAAAAAAAACCCAGGTCATTGCCATCAAGTCAATTCTGACTCACAGTGACCTCCTTAGGGTTTCTGAGGCAGTAGATTTTTACAGAAGTAGATTGACAGTCTTCCTTCTGCAGAATGGCTGGTGGGTTTGAACCACCAGCCTTTTGGTTAGCAGTCAAAAATGCTTTAGGCACTATGCCACCATTGTTGTTGTTATGTGCCATGGAGTCAGCCCTGACTCATAGCGACCCCTCCTTGGGTTGCCAAGGCAGTATCACTACGGAAGTAGGATTGCCCAGTCTTCCTTCTGAGGAGTGGCTAGTAGGTTTGAACCACCAGCCTTCTGGTTAGCAGTCAAGTGCCTTAGGCACTATGCTACCAGAGCTCCTATGCCACCATTAGAGAGCTGCAAATCAAAGCAATGAAATACTATCTTGCCCCATCACTAACAGAAAAATTCAGCAAGACAGAATATAAATGCTCGTGAGGATGTGGAAAGATTTGGGACTCTCATACACTGCTGGTGGGACTGTAAAATGATACAACCACTGTGGAAAGCAGTGTGGCAATTCCTTAAAAAGCTGGAATTAGAAATACCATTTGACCCAGCAATCCCATTACTAGGTATATATCCTAAAGAAGTGGGAGCCAGGACAAGAACAGACACATGCACAGCCATGTTCATTGCAGCACTATTTACAATAGCAAAAAGATGAAAACAACTTAGGTGCCCATGAACAGAATGGATAAGCAAACTATGGTACATACACACAGTGGAGTACTGTGTAACACTAAAGAATAATGTAGAATCTGCAAAACACCACATAACTTGGATGGATTTGGAGGACTTCATGCTGAATGAAATAAGTCAATCACAGAATGACAAATACTCATTATTGTAAGAAGTCAAGGAAAAGTTTATATATGGAAGGAAACGTTCTCTGTTGGGTACTAAGTGGGGAAGGAGAGAGGAAGGAACACTGCAAAAATAAAAAGATTTTGTAAGGGCAAAGAAAACAGGTCTTTTACGTCTGGAACAGCTTTTAAAAGTAGCAGACCTTTTTTCTTTAAACAGAAACTTACTGGAGTATCCAGTATGTAAAAATGAAAGTGGGGAGTATAAAAACCATCTTTCTCAGACCACATAAATGGATGATGAGGTATATAGACCTATTTCTCACATAATAACTATCTTGTTTACAATATTTTGCATTAAGACAGAAAACTTTTGTGCATTAGTGACATGTTGAAGTAATGAATGCAGAGGTGTGAGGTGAGAATTAAGCTGGCTATGATGGCTAAGGTTATGTGTCAACTTGGTTGGGCCATGATTCTTTGGTTTGGCAATTACATAAAGATGTAATTTAGCAGTTATGTAATGATTTAGTTCCATTTTTGTATGATGATGTGGTTATTGGAACTTAACCATGTTGATAGAATGAGTGTGTTATTCCCAGGCAAAGTTTTGAGTGTGTGTAAGGTGGGTCATATAGTGATAATTTTATCGAAACTGTTAGCTCTTTGAAGTGGTTGGAAGGAGAAAGGAGAGAGCCTTTGTCATGTTAAAACCTTGCTCTAGAGTCTTAGGAACTATATGACCATGTTGTTTTTTTGGTTTTTTTTTTTTTTTTAAATGAGCATTTATTTAATTATCTATTAGTAATGGTGTCATTTCCTCAAGCAGTTTATTACTGGTTCAGGGAATACTTAATTGGGCGATACAAAAAAAAAAAAGCAAAAAAACTAAAACTATTGGGCCTGTATAGCTACTTCCTCTCAACTCTGAGAAATGACAGTTTGGTTTATAGATACAGTATTACCAAATAGTCATTGAAATTTGTTAAGAGAAGTCCACGCATCATGTATATAGATCCCTTATGGGTTTAGCTCTTTTTGGGGATGGGGGCTCTTAGGTCTCTTGGGAGGAGCCCTGGTGTCACAGTGGTTAAGTGCTTGGCTGACAACCATAAGGTTGGTGGTTTGAATCCACCAGTGTTTCCATGGGAGGAGGATGTAGCACTCTGCTTCCGTAGAGATTTCAGGTTTGGAAACCCTATAAGGCAGTTTACTCTGTTCTGTACCATTGCAGTGCTTCAAAATTGATTCAGTGGTGATGGGTTTTAGTTTAGGTCTCTTGGGAAATTTTTTTAAAGCTGTGGGTGATAGTCCTTAGAAGAAAAACGCATATATACCTCAAGTTCATAACCTTACTGATGGCCCTCAGTGTGACTAACAACAACTATAAAAACCAACCCAGCACCAGCCCACTGCTTTTGTGTCCATTTTGAGTCATAGCGACCCTTTAGGACAGAGTAGAACTGCCTCAGAGTTTCCGAGGCTGTAAATTTTTACAGAAACAGATTGCCTCATCTTTTTCCTGTGGAGCTGCTGGTGGGGTCGAACCGTTGACCCTTTGGTTACTAGCTGAATGCTTTAGCCACTATGCCACCAGAACTCCGTAGTGTGACTAATGCTGGTCTGTTATTGAGATGTGCTTAACAGTTCCTTGATTCTGTCATCTATTCTTGGGTCTGTTTTGACAGTGGGTGGAGAAGTTAACATTTGCGGTGGTTTTATTCAAGGAGGCCCATTAATTTGGAATGGCACCCTTACTACACGAAATGAGTTTATGGCTGAGATTTTCCATTTCATTGATTTTTAAGCAACTACCTCATTGTGCCCACTGTATTGATTATTCTTATCAGAAGCTTTAGAATGACTTTAGGGTCTTTGTATTTTGTCTCTTCCCCCGAAGATTTCCATTGGAACTGTGTTCAAGATTAAACCTTTAGGCTATCATCTTTAAAATTGAGGCTCCCTGTTTATTTATTTATTTTTGTGTTTCCATTCTTTTTAAGTGTTTTCTTTTCCTGTGGAATTAATACACAGTCATTGTAAGTGGAACTCTTAATTTCCAGTTATACAGGCCTCCTTAAAGTTTTTTTTATTTCAGGGCCTTTGTATTTGTGAACACCACTGTCTGGAATAATTAGCTAGGTGACTACATTCTTGTCTTCTATTCAGGCCACGTTCATTCCCTCACCTCTCGGAACTGACATGTGCCCCTTCTTCCATCAATGCCCCTTTAGCCTTCTTTCTTCTTTTTTTAAATAATGCTTGTAGTACTTAACATTTCATCCTTGAATATGAATGTTCTGTGAGGCAGGAACTTTGTCTCATTTACCCCTGTATATTAGTGCCTAGAATAGTGTTTGATGCACATATAGTCAGTTGAATGAGTGGATGGACTAGTGCATGATTGATTTTTATCTTAGCACTTTGGTAAGATATTACGGTATATTTGTATATGAAGCAGTTACATTCTACATGTTTTATTTTTAAGAAATCTTTGAAGATACAAAGTTAGATAGGAATGTCTTAATGCTTCGTGGTCTGTATTTTGACTTTTGTTACACTTAGTGCATCTTGAGATATGTGCTCAGACTTTGTAAGGAGAGTTTTGAGATTAAATCCAGACTTCAAGTGCTATAAGAATGTGGGTGTTGAAAAACTGATTATTCAGGATGTTATTAATCACTGTTATAGGTAGGTGGTTTTATTATTAAAATAGCCAGAAAAAGAAAAATGTGATGTACTAGAGGGCAAACACAATTATGTAAACTTTAACTCAGGTATAAGATGGAATCAGCTTTGGTAGGTAGACTTCGGGGAACAGATGAGGAAAAAATCCTTTTGCCCTTGGAAACGATTATGGAGATAACACTGGTACTGTAATTCCTAAACCTGCTCTGTTACAAGGTTTTGTGGAAATAGATTAATTTTTACAGCTGTTAATGTATTGGTCTTAATGATATTTTACAGGCAGATCCAGTTCCTAATGGTTTGAGAGCTTTGCCAGTTTTCTATGCCTGCACAGTTGGAATAAACCTCTTTTCCATCATGTATACTGGAGCACCTTGTAAGTTCATATAAAAATATTTAAATGTGAATTTCAAGTTGTTTACAAAACTTGCATTAAATGCCCAATTTACCCCTTTTTGCTTTACAGGGCTGAAATCTCCTAGAAGGTGGCTGGCCTGCACCCATTTCAGAAGGCTGCAGGCTAGTGTATGCTGAGTTAACCTAGATAGTTTTTCAACCAAAGAGACCTGCTCAGATTCTAAGTCACTACAGACCTTTCCTCTTTAGTCTTCACAGGATCCACCGATAATATGATCTTCTCCTTCTCTTTCTCCCATCTATGCTAAAAATGCTGGAATTGATATTGACCTCGACTATTGAAGAGTTATTAGTTAAATTTGGTCTTCAACAATCAGTCATTTAGGACTGGTTTGCTGGATATTCTCATTTTTCTCTCCCAAGTGGAACTATTCTGTTTTTAAGTACTAAATTTACTCCCCCCGAATCTGCTTGAATGAGAAGAGTTGGCATGTTTAACAACTGGTCTAAGTGCACTTGGAAGAAGAATTCATGCAGCTAAGAGGAAAAATAATTTGTGAGAATATAAAGTTCGAAATGTTTATTTTTATGTTGGAGCTAAGGCAAAGCATGGACTAAATCACAGCTATATATGTATAATAACTATAAAAGATTGATAACCTTGTCAGGTAGGACGGAATACATGCCTTGACCAGCTTTGCTCTCTAGGATTATATGACACTGATGGTCATTGGCTTTCAATCATTTGACTAATCCATTGGAAGAAATACGTTGCTGCTCAGGGCACACATGCATTACATATATATGTATGTACAGACCTAGCTAGATAAATGGAATAGTGTTATGAATCTATGTGCGATGCACTCATATTTTCAAATGGTTTTTTTAAAATGCTGTTTGTGGCTCACTAAATTGATTTTATTTCTGACTAATGGGTTGTGACTTGCTTCTTCAGCCACATCTTAAGTAATGTCACTGAGCAAAAATGGAATTAGCTAAGTAATTTTAACTTCTCCTTTATTCTTAGAATACTCCAGAAAGAAAATGAACTACTTTATGAGACAATTGATCTCTTATTAGTGTATACCAGAATCCTTATTCTAAATGGTGCATATGAAGGAAAATTGTGTTTAAAATTATGTTCTTCACAATGAACAAGAAAAGTCTTCCATGAGACTCAGAGCACTTACGGTTTATGTGTCAGCAGCAATGTTTACTGTGTAATTAGAAACAAATTATTTTTGAAAAATGAGAATTTGGGTATTTTTGCATCATTTATCAGAAAAACTAGTCTCTTGTTTCCCCTTTTTGACTTTTGGAAATTAGGCAAGTCTACATTGTGATAGAGATTGGTTGAATTTCATGTACAGTTCAGTTTGTCTGACTTAATCTACATAGTAAAAATGGAAAGCAATTAAGATGAAAAGACTAACAGTCCATAGACTTTCAATTTTTGGAGGCACTGCAATTTATCGTAATTTTTGAAGATTACTCATTGGACAATAGAATTTCTATTTCATTAGTAATTCTTAAGCAAAGTAAAGCAAAAATACCACAGGTAACTAAGTTCTTGGATGAACTACAAATCTTTTAGGCTAAATTGGATGGCTAGTAATTGCTTTGATTCTGTCTTTAGTACAAGCTAGTGATACAGGAGTTTATTAGCATGAAAGTGACAAGGAGATAATGACTAATATTAGCAATCTTTGAGCCATGTGAAAAGTACCGGTAAGCAAGTCTTTTAAAATCTGAGTTCATGAATTTACCACCAAACTTTTTCTTTTGTGAAAGAGCTCTTTAAGGTAATCTTACCTGTTGGTAGATAGCATTCCAGTTTTCTTAGGCAATACTTTCAAAGAGATAATCTTGTTAAAAAGATTCGACTGAAGGCTGGTAGGAAGAATATGATAACTTTTCCATAGAGAATTTATCAGCCTGACAAAGTTGACTCTGATTTTTTAACATTAATTTAAACCTTTGTGCAAATGTAATGTATGGCAGCTAAGTTCAGGAGGCAAGTGAGTAGAATAACTAGTTTGCAAGTACTCAAGAGTACAGTAATCCTTAGTGTCTTTGAAAATATAGAAAAGAAACTGAAATGAGAAGGTACATTAGGAAACCTCAGTTTTGCAGGTGTTTTAAGTGTGGATTTAAGATAACTGATGGACTTTCTGACAAATGGAAGCTGATAAGTATAGCTGCTAGCATAGTAAATCCTGTAGAACTACAACTAGTAACAGCTAGCTGTAAAAGGTGATGGGCTGGCTTGGGAAACCCCTCAGCCCCAGGAGGGCTTGCACATTATTGCAGGGGGCTGTTGCCCTGGGGTTTTCAAGATGCACCATTTTATCTCCTAGTGCTGGGCTTTGACAAACTTCCTCTGTGGGGTACCATCCTCATCTCGGTGGGATGTGCAGTTTTCTGTGCCCTTATCGTCTGGTTCTTTGTATGTCCCAGGATGAAGAGAAAAATTGAACGTAAGTAACCACATGTAGCAGAAAAATATAACTAACAATGTGCTTATTTCTGTTAAATCACCTATAAAAATCTACTATTTGGGTAAGCTGGCAGTGTAAGAAATTTTTAGTGGATATGGTTTGTTCCCCAAGCATAATTTTTTTGTGGCTTGGGCTGTAAGGATACTTGACCTATGTTGCAGGGCCATAACCAAAAAAAAAAAAAAAACACCTCAACTGCTATGGAGTCAATCATACTGGGCATTTAATCTGTTTTCTTGGTATATCTGAGTCAGTTGCTGTGACAAGATAGAGAAGTTATAGCCTACCTTAAATTGAAAAGTAAGCAGATACCTTAATGAAAAACTCAAAACTCAATGCTGTCGAGTCGGATCTGACTCATAATGACCCCTGCTTGGGTTTCCAAGGCAATATTAGTATGGGAGTAGATTGCCCAACCTTCTTTCCAAAAAGCGGCTAGTGTGGGTTTGAACCACCAGCCTTTTGGTTAGCAGTCAAGTGCGTTAGGCACTGTGCCACCAGAGCTTGCACCTTAATGAAAAATAAGGGGTAAATATAAAATACTTCAATAAAAGAAGTATTTGCCCCAGCTATTTGTATGGAGGTATTAGTGTATAACTTCAAGTACAGACATACAAAGCTAAGTACAATATCTGATCTTACATTTAGTTCTCAGAGGTTAATAACTCAGGTTAATACAAATTCTAGAGGTAAGACATTTTTAAGTGGCATGTGAGGGAATCATTTAGGCCTTTGCTATACATTTTATAGTATAATTAAAAACTGAGTAGATTCTGACGTTTTATAGTATAATTAGATACTGAATAGAATCTGATAGTGTCATTTTTCTCATTTAAATCTTACATTCCTTTCCTTAGTGGCTGAGATCTGTTGACATACTCTTTTTCTGCCCTTCTATGCAAATGCTAAGTTAGTGATTTAAAGTTTGTTCTTCAGAAGCAGAGTGATGCACAGACTGCAGTGGTATTAGGAAGAGTGCTGCGTCACTGCAGCTGAACCAAAGGGCCTTGGAGAGGCTCTGCTAGTCTAGCTTTGCTGAACACTTAGTGGGAACGAGGCAGTCCAAACTTTCTGACCTCATTTTCTCCCTCACTGTGAGAGTCTTGGTAGATGCTTGACTATAATATCTGAAACAGTAGGTTAATATATACTGAACATTGATACGATAGGCAGGAAATATTCCTTCTTGAACATGGAATTTAGAAAGCTGCTGAAAACAAAGAGATGGAAATTAAAGTTGCTTCCATTGGACTCTTGGCTTGAAATTTGGAGATTTCCTTCTTTTAAAAAAAATGAACTAGGTGTGGTCTCTATTTTTGATCATGTGGTAGCTCCATACTTGAGCCATCTTCCAATAGTGAGTGGGTTGGCAGGGAGCTGAGATCGGTAGTTATCTGATACTGGTATGACAGAGATAACACCTTTAACAAATATTTATTATCTCAAAAGAGATTGATTTAAGACATACTCTACACGAATACTTGCCATATTCATGTTTGTTAACAAAACCCATTCCCAAATGGGATTGTAGCAAATTTCATAGTTACTGGGGTTAGGATTTACAACACATTTTTTGAATAGCCTAATTCAATCCATAACAATAGGATTGTGAAAATGAAAAAAAAAGTACAAATTTATGTGATAGCTTGAAACCTAAAATATTTATCGTTTGGCCCTTTGCAGGAAAGGTTGACCAACTCTTGCCATGGGGTGTTCTCCTTTGCTAGTGTGTTCCTAGATATAAAATGAATTGTTAACAAATACATTGAGGGAAATTATTCTTAATTTTAACTGTAATTTACATTTTTGTTCTTATTGTGAGACATTTTGGGGTGGAAGAAAGAGAGCTGTGCAGAAAGTTGCTGTGGTCAAAACCAAACCAAAAAACCCCTTCTTTTTTAGGAGAAATAAAGTCTAGTCCTTCTGAAAGTCCCTTGATGGAAAAAAAGAACAGCTTGAAAGAAGACCATGAAGAAACAAAATTGTCTCTTGATGTTGAAAGTAGGAGTCCTGTTTCTGATGTAGGGTCTGCCACTGTTCCCCTCCGAGCTGTGGTGGAAGAGAGGACAGTTTCATTCAAGCTTGGAGACTTGGAGGAAGCTCCAGAACGAGAGAGGCTTCCCAGTGTGGATCTGAAACAGGAAACTAGCATAGACAGTGCCATGAATGGTGAGTTGAAATTCCTTGAGTTGGGGGGAGTAGATTCATTTTGTTACCTGTAGTGGTAAAGAAACTTAGTGTTTTGGTCTTGATGTTCTTTGTATTCAATGTTACCTTTTTGGCCTTGGGTAGGTGCAGTGCAGTTGCCTAATGGGAACCTTGTTCAGTTCAATCAAGCAGTCAGCAACCAGATAAACTCCAGTGGTCACTATCAGTATCACACCGTGCATAAAGATTCTGGCTTGTACAAAGAGCTCCTTCATAAATTACATCTTGCCAAGGTGGGAGACTGCATGGGAGATTCTGGTGACAAACCCTTGAGACGCAATAATAGCTATACATCCTATACTATGGCAATTTGTGGCATGCCTCTGGACTCATTCCGTGCCAAAGAAGGTGAACAGAAAGGTGAAGAAATGGAGAAACTGACATGGGCTAATGCAGACACCAAGAAGCGAATTCGCATGGATAGTTACACCAGTTACTGCAATGCTGTGTCTGATATTCACTCTGTGTCTGAGATAGACATGAGTGTCAAGGGAGAGATGGGTCTAGGTGACAGAAAAGGAAGTAGTGGCTCTCTAGATGAAGAGTGGTATGACCAGGATAAACCAGAAGTGTCTCTCCTCTTCCAATTCCTGCAGATCCTCACGGCCTGCTTCGGGTCATTTGCTCATGGTGGCAATGACGTCAGGTTAGTAGACATTGAATCTTGGCGATGCTTATCCTTCTCATAGCTCTGGTGGCATAGTGCCTAAAGGCATTTGACTGGTAACCAGAAGGTTGATGGTTCAAACCCACCAGCCACTCCTCAGAAGGAAGGTTGGGCAGTCTACTTCCATAGTGACACTGCCTCAGAAATCCAAGGAGAGGTTGCTATGAGTTGGATCCGACTCGACAGCAGTGTGTTTGGTTTTGGTTATCCTTTTTATAAAGCCAGAAGAACACAGTGGCAGTGGTACTCGGACCATCCAGGGGGTGTTGAATAGTATGGATAGGATGAGGTAATAGGAGTTATTGACTTAACTAATACATAAAGTCTTTTTTTTTTTTTTCTTGTGATAATAGCTTTAATATAACAAAGAAAAATCTTATTCTTTAGAGAGGTTACAAAGAATGTTTTTGTTTCTGTAGATGACAAACATATCTTTCACAGAAAAACCTTTGTCTATGGAGAGTTGAACGAATTCTTTTTATAGTAAATGGTGGGGTGTAAGATGAAAATTTAAAACAACCACCCTGTAGAATGATTCTGTATGTTGTTAGCCTTACTTAGTTCTGTGATGTATAAACTGTTCACTGGAACTCAAGAGTTGTTCTAGGCCCCCTGTAGAAGGAGAGAGGTAACCTAACACATGGCCATCCCCTCCATCAAAGCACCTCATTTTTTTTTCTGTTGTGTATGTTGGCGTTCCATATATTTCTTTTGAAAAAAATATTTTCTTGCTAACTAAGATTGAAAGGTGTGCTTTAAACAACTCTAGTATGTTTAGCAAATTGGATCTTCCTAGTTCTGCCTGAAAAGCCATCTGTGCCCTTTTTTTCCCCCCAGCAATGCCATTGGTCCTCTGGTTGCTTTGTATCTGGTTTACAATACAGGAGATGTTTCTTCAAAAGTAGCAACACCAATATGGCTGCTACTCTATGGTGGTGTTGGAATCTGTATTGGCCTATGGGTCTGGGGAAGGAGAGTTATCCAGACCATGGGAAAAGATCTGACACCAATCACCCCCTCTAGGTGAGTTGTTGAAGCAAACCATAGTGTAATAAATCAGATGATGTAATATTATATAGTGCTAACACATAAATCACTTTTTAGTTGAAGTAAGCAAGTTTGTTGAGGAAGGGTTTTAAATTTTACTAACTGTATGACCCTTTAATATAATTTTGATTTCAGCTTCAATGGTCAGTCAACCTAATAATTTTTCTAAACCTAAATAACTTTTCTAAGAAAGATTTGTGTGCAAAGAGTGAAGAGCTGTGAATACTTGGCTTTTATTGGTCTTTACTTGGGAGCAAAAACTGATGTTTACCAAATTCTTTAAAATAAAAATGCAGACAGATTTAATGATGGGCTTCCAGGAAACTTAAAACCTCAGTTAAACAGAGGAGAGGGGAAAGAGGAGTAATCGGATGGCCCAATTTGATTTCAGGGGTTAGAACAAATAAAGATGTCAGTAGACGTTTCGTCACCAAGTAGAGCAAAAAGCAAGATAATTTTAACTTGAAGAGCTAGTTTATCAAAAGATCGAACTAAATTAATCACTGATATTGTTTTGTATCTGCAGTGGCTTCAGTATTGAATTGGCATCTGCCCTCACTGTGGTAATTGCATCAAATATTGGCCTTCCCATCAGTACAACACATTGTAAAGTAAGTCTAAAGTAAATGTGGTGTATCTGATAAATGGTTCTAGTAATATGTAAATTTTCATTTCTTTGATAGTTGGAATTTTGAAGAATCTGAAGGTTTAGAACAAGTGCCTGTAAGAATGTAAAAGCTTACATTGTACATTTTTTTGTGTGTCTTACCCATTCTTAAGCAGTTAATTATATTCTAAATGGCATAAAAGTCTTTCCATTCTATAGAGCTAGCTGTGATTTTTGGCTCATTATAGTTGCTTTGTAATTTTTTGGATCTCTGAAGTGAGTTCTGCTTAGCACTGTTAACGTGCTCTTTTTTGGGAAGCCATTCAGAATAGTTGGGTTGTGTGCTAATAAACTGGCCAGCTTTTTATAGTTCTGGCTTTGTGGGTTATTGATACCAGTTTGTGGTGGCTGAAGCCTTGGCTTTGCAAATCTGAGCTCTTCTGGATAGGCAGTTTATTTACAGAAAGCATGTTCAGAGCCTATCAAGATTGAAATACTGGAGGTTGCCTGATGACCATATAATAATAGGAAAAGGAAGAAACTGGCTTCCTTAAGGAAATTTAAGTTGGGTCCATCAAGGCTAGGAGCCAGCCTGATGGGTCATTCTTTTCTGTGAGAGTATCTCTCCAGGTGATCAGCTATGAAGTCTAGTAGCAGCTTCCCTCTAGACTAATGTTTGGAAAACCTAAAATTTAAAATAATTTCACATAATTTATTGTCAAACAATGTAGTTAATACAAAATTCTAGTAGCTAGCTCAGGAGGGAATAAGGAAGTTTATTTTTTCATATCTCATTTTACTCCAGTTAGCACAGATTTAATGTTTGGATTGTTAGAGTGCCTTGACCTTTTCAGGAGTAATTTTCTTAACCTGTAATAAACCAGTTTTTATAGAATCAGTCTTGCCCAGTAGTCCAGGGCTGCTTATTTAAATAACTTCACATGTTTACCAAAATATCATTGGCACTTTAGGAACCATTTTCCTTGATCTTTTTCTCTGTGTAGGTGGGCTCTGTTGTATCCGTTGGCTGGCTCCGATCTAAGAAGGCTGTTGACTGGCGACTGTTCCGCAACATTTTCATGGCCTGGTTTGTCACAGTCCCCATCTCCGGAGTGATTAGTGCTGCTATCATGGCAGTCTTCAAATATGTCATCCTCAGAGTGTGAAGCTGTTGGGATTAAGATTTGTGTCAGTGTTTGGGGCCACTTTACACATTCCTGCTCCCTTAAAGAATGGCTGCAGTGTTATAGAAGACTGACTAGTCTTTAAAGCTTGGGAGCTGTGGGAGGGAAGTGTTACTTGTGCTATAATTGCTTTTGTGCTAAATATGACTTGTCTCAAAATTAGCTATGTAAAATAGCCAGGTTTCCACTGGTTCCTATTGAAGTCCCATTTCCTTCTGGGCTGTGAATTCCTGTACATATTTCTCTACATTTTGTATCAGGCTTCAATTCCATTATGTTTTAATGTTTAAAAAAAAAGAAAAATCGTAAGTTATCTTCAGAGACAACAACCATTCAGAGCCATTTGAGAGTGTGTGCTCTGTCTGCTTTATTGATTTCACCAGCTTCTGCCCTAACATGCACAGGGATTTAACAACACAAAATTAAACTGAAGCTCCCCTTGTAGTCTCTTAGAGAAATTGAGTCATTTGTACTCTGTCCTCCTGTCAAAGTAGTGGCAGGTTCTATTGGCATATGTGGGAGCGTCTTAGAGGGATAAAGTTCTTTGGACACAATAAAAATTGTAGTAATAACGTCTCTGCAATCAATTTATCGACTTATTGCTAAGAAATAGGAAGACAAAGCTTTCTGGAAATCTTGGTTATTTCTTTAAAATTTATGGCAGTGTGGGATGGATGAATGAAGTGGAATATGAATTTGGACAAGTTAAATGGAACAGCTTTCCATGTTCATCTGTCTACCTCTTAACTGAATAAAAAAGCCTACAATTTTTAGAAAATGTGTTATGGTTTTTGTTCATGTGTTGCATGTTGAATGATCTCGGTTCCTGATGAGGTAGCTATGCATGTTCTTTGGCAAGGTGAACATCTTCCAAGTGAGAGCTACTGTACAAGTTGTCGAATTGCTGACTCCTTGTGTTTCTTGTGATTCCTGAAGTTTCTGTGTACATTGAAGAACACAGATGACATTACTTCATTACAATTTGGCTTTTTTCCCTTACATAGTACAGCCTGGACATTTTCATATTTGCACATACAAATCTCAATTTTAAACAGCCAACAAGTTTTCTGTTTGGCTGGTTTATTAGTTGTCGCCGAGTCTGACTCATGATCATCCCAGATGCACAGAGTAGAACTGCTTCATAGGGCTTTCAAGGCTGTGACTTTTTGGAAACATCACCAGGCCTTCCTCCCAAGGCTCCCCTGGGTGGGTTTGAGTCGGCAGCCTTTCAGTTAGTAGTCGGTCCAGTGTTTAACCGTTAGTGCTACTCTGGGACTCTGTTTGACTAGATAGACCCTTATTTAGATTGTTGCTAGTTTTTGATATTACAAAGATTGCTAAAATGAGTGTGTGTGTAGCAATGTCATTTAAAATTTTTCAGAGATCTTCAATGTTGATCCATAATCTTTTTACTGAATAGTTAAATGAAAGTGTGTCTTTCTTTGCGAATTAGGTTGATGGTTCCTGTCATGAGGATTGTAGGTCAGTGCTTAGGAATTTTTTTGTTAGAGAATAAGTTGATTTACAGTGTTTCCACAGATGCCAGCATTAAAAATATAACAAGGGTAAGGCTATGCCTAGCTTGAACTGTTCGAGAAGGATTAGACCACTTAGTGGGTGATTTCCAGTGGATCCTGTTAAAGTTTTATGGTCCCACGGAGTAGTTCTCAATAAATGTTCATTTATTGTTAGGCACTGTACTGAGCTTGCTTGCTTGCTTCCTTTTTTTTTTTAAATAGGCATTTAAGTCTCTTGACCTTTTGTAGTAGGTAGGTCCTATTTACAAATGACGAACTAGACCTGGAGAACTGTAACTTTCCAAATATTTTATGTTAGCAGATAATGAACGTTAGTTGTAGTCTTTGGGGCTGGACGTTAGTTGTAGTCTTTGGGGCTGGCTGGAATAGCACTTGGTGTATGACCTCATGAGCCTAGATTCTGTCATAGCCCTGTAATTAAATGGGGAATGGTGGTCTCCCCAACATTTTCCCTCTTGGTTCAGAAGACGACAACTAAGGCAGTAATTGAGTCAAGAAAGTGTTTGTCTAGAAAGAGTTGTCTTCTTAGAAACAGCTTCTTCAGAAAGGGTGCTTGGGGAGGGCTTTCTTTTCGAGACCTTGTAAAATGTCTTTATTCTACCTTCACATTTAATTGGTAGTCTAAGTATAGACGTCTAGGTTAGAAATAATTTTTCTTTAGAACACTGAAGGTACTACTTTTTTTTTTTTTTTTAACCTTCCAGCCTGAAGTCTTTTGTAATGCCTGATCCTTTGTATGAATGTGACTCACTCGTCTTTCTGAATGCTTGTTGGGCTATTTAATTAGTCTTCACTATTGGAAACTTGACAAGGAAGAGTTGATTTATTTTCCAGTGAACTGGGTACTTTGCTCTTTTAATTCATATCTTGATATCTTCCACATCTTTTCTGTTCTTTAAGCTGCTTTTCTGAGCTACTGGTCTAGTCTTCTAATTTCCCCTCCATTTTTCTGTTTTTCTGATACCCTTTTTTTCAGAATTTTCCTCAGCCCTATCATTTTACCCTTCTATTAAGTTTCTGATTTCTGCTTATTTTTTATTATTTTTAATTTTTAAGAATATATCTGGGAGCTCTGGTAGCATGGTGCCTAAAGGCACTTGACTGCTAACCAGAAGGCTGGCAGTTCAAACCCACCAGCCACTCCTTGGAAGGAAGGTTAGCCAATCTACTTCTGTACTGATCTTGTTAATGTGCCGTCGAGTCGGACTGACTCATAACGACTTCTCTCTGGGTTTCCAAGGCAGTATCACTAAGGAAGTATACCGCCTTGGAAACCCAAGGAGGGGTCGCTATGAATCAATCAGGTCCGACTTGACGGCACATAACAACAACAACAACAAGTCAAGAACATATCTAAAAAGTCCCTGTGTGACACAAATGTTAAATGTTTGACTACCAGCTGAAAAGGTTGGCGGTTTGAACTCATCTAGAGGCACCTTGGAAGACAGGTTGGTGATCTGCTTTTGAAAGGTCACAGTCTTGAAAACCCTTTGAGCAATTCTACTCTGCACACATGGGGGTCACTGAGTCTGAATTGACTCTGTCAACTAACTATTTAAAAAATAAAGTCCTATTTCATAGATGCAGTATCTCTTTGAGAATATGAATACTTTATTGAAGTGTTTTTCTTTTTTATGCTATAGTTGACTTTTTGGTTTTGGTTTGTTTCTCATGGTAAAGGCTTTCCTTTTCTGTTTAGTGATCTTCAGTCATCGACTCATGAATACAGCATTAAAATGCTTATGAGAAGCTTTCTGTGTGGGTGTGCTTTTATAGGACTGTGAGGCCTTTGTCTAGGGCAGTGGTTCTTAACCAGTCGTGATGTTTGTCTTCCTCCTCCCATTTCCCCAGGAGGGATATTTGACAATACAAACAAAAAACCAAACACATTGCAGTCGAGTTGGACCCAACTCATAGCAGCCCCTCCTTGGGTTTCCAAGGCAGTATCACTACGGAAGTAGATTGTTCAACCTTCCTTCCAAGGAGTGGCTGGTGGGTTTGAACCGCCAGCCTTCTGATTGGCAGTCAGATGCCTTAGGCACTATGCCACCAGAACTCCCTATGTGCCAGAATCTGAGAAATTTTTGGTTGTCAAAAATGAGGAGTGCTATTGACATTCAGTAGGCAGATGCCAATGATGCTGTCTTAAACATCTTACAATACACAGGACAACCCACAACAAAGAATTTTCTAACCTAAAACATCAGTAGTGCTAAAGTTGAGAAACCCGGTCTAGGGTGACTGGCTTAGGAGCCATAGAGAAAAATAAGAAAGGTAAAAAAGGCTGACTGCCCAAAATTCTGGGGCTCAATGGTAGAAGAAATTAGCATGCATTTTAACATTGTTTTCAGTACAGACAGTATTTGCTTTGCTTGGTTATGATACACAGGAATTTCAGTTACCACAGCTTGAGCAACACCAGTCGCCCAAAAACGTGGTTTGAATTTCGGTTACTGTGGTAGGTTAACTGTGAGTAAATTGGCATTAAGTACAAACTTACTAGCTAGTTCTCTAGTGCATACATCACTATATAAGTAAGAGATGTACATCATAGTCAATGACCAATTATGTCACTTCTTTGAGGGTCTTGGTGATTAGTCACTGCACATCAATTAGTTCATGCACAGCAAAACTTCTGGCTGTATTGCTGCTTAGTAGTAGAGAGTATAGGCTTATTTTTAGAACTATTGTTGGGTAATGTTCTAGGTCATTCTGATTCTCGGGGATTGAATGAAAATGTGTAAACGCCAAACCACATTAACCCAGCCAGCGGACAGAGGAGTTAACTCCAATTTGGAGAGCCTAGATGGATGGACTTTTGAACAGATTATTGATGCTACAACTGGGTAACTTGTTTCTTTAGCTGAGGTCTGGGAAAAATACAACAGCATGCAACTGAAAACACTCAAGCATCATAGCAAAAGGTAACAGAAATATACAGTGTGGCAGAAAATTATGCTACACTGTAATTTTACAGGATTCAAATGGGACATTAATGGAGTTACAGGAGAAATACTATATTTTTTCACAAGTAGCACACCCACATAAGTGACATGCGCATGTATAACAAATGATGAAATTATGTAAAATATATCTGGCATAGCATTCCTAAGTATATATTGCACATGTGGCATTTCCAGAAGTGAATTTTGGCCTCATTCACCCTCCATTCCAGTCTGAAAATTTTACTTTTGATCATATTTGTATATTAAAGGTATAAATCCATAGGAAAGAAGTCATGGATGAGTTTGGTAGTACCCTGGTAATTGGAAAATAAACAATTGAAACTTTGTTGCCATTAATTTGATAATTACATCCCTGTCACTTTTGAGTTATCAATTGGAACCCTGAACCTGCTGAACCTTGTCCATAAATCAATAGGAATTGTAAAAGCAAAGCCTGCAGTAGCATAAATGGCATTGAGTAGCTATCAATAGGCATCCAGATTCAGTCTGCATTGATGTAATTATCAGTATCATCCTCTGACTCTGGCTTTTAACTGAAGGAGCAAACAAAGCAAAACTAATAAAGCAGCTGCTCTTGGCTCAGCAGTTGAATGTGAAAATCTTACCAGATTATCTTAAGTGAAGACATTAAGCTATTTTAGGTCTGTTTATTTCATAGTCTATTTATGTTGTATTAGTGCCAATATCTTTTATCAATGATCATGAGTCACCTTAGTCATGTGCTTGCAAGCATATAAAACGACCCTTGCTGCTTCTGTGCCTCACGTGAACTTTGTGACCTCTTTACTCTGGTAGCATAGTGGATAAGGCATTTGGTTACAAACCAGAAGGTCAGCAGTTCAAACCCACCAACCACTCCATGGAAGGAAGATGGTGTGATCTACTAAATCCAATGGGGGTTGTTATGAGTAGGAATTGACTCAATGGCAGTGGGTTTGGTTTGGTTTTTTACTAGAACTAGCCAGCTATCGATTATATTGTGCACATTTCTCAGTTTGTAAAGTCTAAGGCTTAAAACCTTTTAGGATCATGTTGAATTAAATGCAGGTCCTACACCGCCACTTTCAAACTGAAAGTCGTTGCATGGATGGAAGAAAAGGGCAGTTTGAAGTTGGAGAGTTGTCCATTTGTGAATGAAGAAAGGAGAAAAAGGAGTTCAGAAGTCACAGAAGACCGTTGCAGGCAGCTTAGATATTTCAATGATGGTAGTGATGAGGGCTTGGACTTTGAAGAGTGCGATGATGATGCTGATGATAATGAATGAATAAACGAAAATGGCCTATTTTAAGATGAAAACACAGTTTCTTCTAGTGACTTTTATTTGTTAATTTCAAAGACTGGTTATCAAATACTATGTTTTAGTTTAAGATTCATAAAAATAAATTTAAAAAATGCTTTTTCTTGTAGTTTTAGTCCTAAAATAATTTCTTTCTAATTTCTAGCTTTTCATGCATTCATAATCTGATTTCAGCATGGCATTGCATTTCCATCCATGAACTCAGGTGTTAAGTGGTTAAAGTGTGTGAGCCCACTATCCGCTCCACAGGAGAAAGGTGTGGTGGTGTGCACCTGTAAAGATTGCAGTGTTGGAAACTATGGGGGCAGTTCAACTCTTATATAGGGTTGCTGTGAGTTGGCATCGTTCGTTGCACTTGCTTAGGAAAATAACTAAAATGAAATTTCCATTAGATCAGTTTTATCCTAGTAACATTAAATCTGTTGGGCAGAAAAAAAAAATTGAAATAGAAGTTGGCACATGTAAAAAATAGCAAGATAGTACACTTGTGAAAATAACTTGTGAGAGTTGCACAACTATAATGTGAGTGTTATATGTATAAAATCCAGTAGTTGACCGTGGGAATGTTGACATTGCTGCTGTTTAAGAGATTCTAGATATGCAGCAAGAGGAACTTAGTGAAGGTGAACTTGTCAACAAAATTGAGGAAAGTGATTGTGATGAAAAGGCTGCAGAAGTGTCCCACAGGAAGTGATGCTAGCAAAAACCTCACATTACGGACCCTCTTAAGAGTTACTTCATACCACTGAAAACATAAAGGGTAAACTGTTGGAAGTTGTTCTGGTTACCTAGAACCGCTCTGGCAAGAATATACCACAAATGGGATGCTTGAACAAACAGGAGTTTATTCTTTTACAGCTTGGAGGCTTTAAGTCTGAGTTCAAAGTGCCAGGCTGTAGGGGGCTGGGTGAAAGCCCCTCAACCTTGGGCTTTAGCTCTGCCTTCTGCTCCAGGCCCACTGAAGCTAGAGAGAGGCATTTCTTCACTTAGCTGCTGGCTGCTGAGGCTGACAAACCCAAGGTTGACAAGTAAAAAGACACAATCCCAATATTACCAAACCACATGGCAGGCCGTTAATTCAAGTCCATTAAAAGATCCAAGGTTGGCGAGCATAGCAGGCTGCTGAACAGCGACTCAGCTACATGCAGGATTCAAGCATGCCTTAGGGTAGAGACCATTCCCAAAGCTGTTTCTTATGTACAGGAAGCAGATCACATACCCAAAGGCAGCTACTAAGCTGATCACAGTAGATTCCACCATGGAGTTGATTACCAGTCTCATCATAGGGAATACTACATCCAGCTGCCCAGCCACTCAACCAGGCCCAGCCAAATTGACACACAAACTTAACTACCACAGATGTGATGCCAAAACACTTTAATGTCTGTATTTCTAATGTTTACAATTACCAGAAGGCTAGCAGTTCAAACCCACCAGCCACTCCTGGGAAGAAAGATTGGGCAATCTACTTCCATAGTGATACCACCTTGGAGACCCAAGAAGGGGTCATTGGGAGTTGGATCTGACTCGATGTCAGAGTTTTAATACATTTATAACCAATACCTTTTAATGTTTTGAGAAATTTAAATTCATGGGACAACCATAATTTTCCTCATTAATTATTAGATTGCTTTGTGTGGTGTTCTGGTTACCTAGTGCCGCTCTGACAGAAAATACCACAAATGGGATGGCTTGAACAAACAGGAGTTTATTCTCTTACAGTTTAGAGGCTTTAAGTCCAAGCTCAAAGTGCCAGGCTTTAGGGCCTGGGTGAAAGCCCCTCAACCTTGGGGTTCAGCTCTGCCTCCTGCTTCCGGCCCACTGGAGCTAGAGGCTCTTCTTCACTCAGACAGCTGCTGGCTGCTGAGACTGACAAGCCCAAGGTTGACAAGTAAAAAGGTACAGTCCCGATGTTACCAAACCACACAGCAGGCAGTTAATTCAAGTCCATTGAAAGTCCCAAGGTTGGCAGAGCATGGCAGGCTGCTGAACGACACTGCTTCATGCAGGGTTTAAGCGTGCCATAAACTAGAGACCATTCCCAAAGCTGCTGCTTATGTATGGGAAGCAGACCACATACCCAAAGCAGCTACTCAGCTGCTTGTGGTAGATCCCACCATGGAGTTGATTGCCAGTTTCATTATGGGGAATAACTACCACCAACTGCCCAGCCACTCAACCAGGCCCAACCAAATTGGCACACAAGTTTAACTGCCGCATCCGGTTTCAGCTTACATGGTCATTTTTATGGTTCCACATCTACCATGCCAAGTAAGAATGGGCTTGCTCTTGCTCTCAGTTCTGCAGTTTCCCAGTCCATGGACCCTCTGCTGTACCCTTTATAAAATAAACTTCTGTTTAATACCACATGGTAGATAGATGCCTGACTTTGTAACATGGAGAAAAAGATCTGGAGGTTTAATTGTTGCTCTTTTTGAAAATAGTTTTTTTTTTTTTATGATGGAAAATCTCAAACATACATGAAAGTAGAAGAGTATAATGAAACCTGTGTACCACCTACCCATTATCCAGCTCCAAGAACAATTACCAATCTGCCATTCTTGTTTCATCTATTTCTTCCACCTTGCACACTTAAAATTTTTTAGTGCTTTAAAGCGAATCCCATATATACCGTCTTACCTGTAAAATACTTCAGGATATAATGGAAAGAAGGCTTTTTAAGTTACCACAATACTGTTAGAATATCCAATAAAATTAATAAACACCCACAGCCATAGAGTTGAGTCTGACTCAGAGTCAGATAAAATTAGTTCTTGAATATCAACTAATACCCCATCCATGAACTCAGGTGGTAAGTGGTTAAAGTGTGTGAGCCCACTATCCGCTCCACAGGAGAAAGGTGTGGTGGTCTGCACCTGTAAAGATTACAGTGTTGGAAACTATGGGGGAAGTTCAACTCTTATATAGGGTTGCTGTGAGTTGGCATCGACTTGACTTTTTTTTTTTTTTTTAAATAAACCATCTGTCCTAATTGCTTTTTAGACTTTCAAGTGGTCTTTCTGGTTTTAGCTTCTCTTTCATTATCTCTTCTAGAAGTACCTGGGTTCCCAATCTTGAGCCCTGTAGTGGCCAATCTAGCTTCAGAGTCTGCCAAGCATGTTTCCATATGCTACCTAGAAAATGATGGTCAGACAACAATTTTGTGGTTGTCTCTCCTCTCTTGTGCCTCTGTAATATTCCCTTACTGCCCATTTGGTGGGAGCTCAGGTGGTGTCATGCCTAAGGCATTTTTGCCCATTTGGTAGAGTTCCAGAGGTTCATGAGGGTCAATGTTTCAACCTGCCTCTACCTAGAAATTCTTGGGTACTTGCTATTTTAGTAATTTTCCAAAAAGTGAAAAATGTGTTAGAGTATTTAAATGGCATTTTTTGGGGGGAACAAATCAGTGTAGAAGGTAAAGAAGAATAGAACCTCTTTTGCTTTCCCATTACCCAAAGGTAACTGCTGTCAATAATTTGCATATCTTCTTAGGCGTTTTGTCTACCTCTGTGTTCTGGTTACCTAGTGCCGCTCTGACAAGAAATATACCACAAATAGAATGGCCTTAACAAACAGGAGTTTATTCTCTTACAGTTGGGGGGTTTAAGTCTGAGTTCAAAGTGCCAGGCTCTAGGGGCTGGGTGAAAGACCCTCAACCTTGGTGTCCAGCTCTGCCTCCTACTCCCGGCTCTTTGGAGCTAGAGGCGTTTCTTCACTCAGACAGCTGCTAGATGCTGAGGCTGACAAACCCAAGGTTGACAAATAAAAAGGCACAGTCCTGATGTTACCAAACCACACAGCAGGCCTTTAATTTAAGTCCATTATAAATCCCAAGGTCAGCAGAGCATGGCAGGCTGCTGAACAACAACATGGCTACATGCAGGGTCCAAGCGTGCCATAGGCTTTAGGCCATTCCTAAGGCTTCTCCTTATATATAGGAAGCAGATCACATACCCAAAGGCAGCTACTCAGCTGCTTCCAGTAGATTCCACCATGGAGTTGATTACCAGTTTCATCATGGGGAATACTACATCCAGCTGCCCAGCCACTCAACCAGGCCCAGCGAAGTTGACACACAAACTCAACTACCACACTATGTGAACATGTATGTACACATACACACACACACGCTTGTAGGTTTGTGGGTTTTTTGTTTTTTTTTTGAGAGAGATGAAGCTGTTTATTCCTTAGTAAAGCCATCTGATGTCTAGAAGTTAAACCATGTCATTCACAGAGTAAATGTCAACATTGAATCACTTGGTTAATCTACTACAGTAGCTGAGAACTAGATAGATACATGTTACATAATCATGCATGTGTTTGCTTGTAAGTTGCCATCAATTTTTCAAACTGAACTCAGCTAGTGCTTGCTAGTGCTTTCAATAGTTCATTTACTGATTGGCAGGAAATCAAAGAATTTCTTCTCACTCTATCTCACTCTTTCCCCTTCAGGCAATATGAATCTGCTTAAAGCCAAAGATGACAAAGTTTATGACTCTTGCTCATTCAAAGCTGGGTTGTGGCATTCCTTATAAAATCTGGTGGTATGGGGATACCTGGTCTATTAAAACTCTACACTGTAATGTTTGTGCCAAACATTTGCCAAAGTTAATTGCCAATGGTTTTTCTTGGTTCACTACAAAATTTTGTTTCGTGCTCCAAGTTTTAATAGCAGTAATGAACTCATACCCCATAGAGGGGAAGTTATTTTTTCCTAACACGGTTTCCTATCTTTATCTTTCTTCTACCTGAGAGAGATGAATTCTTCAACTTCCCATTGTTTCACCTGTGATACCACGAGAAATCAGATATATGAAAAAAACTGAGAAAGATCAGCTAATTTGAGGTTGCTGAGGTTCTCATGGTGGTGTAGTGCCTAAGGCATTTGATTGCTAACCAGAGGACTGGCATTTCAAACCCACCAGCCACTCCTTGGAAGGAAGATCAGGCAGAGCACAGCAATCTACTTCTGTAATGATACCTTGGAAACCCAAGGAGGGGTCCCTATGAGTTGGAGGTTTTTTTTTTTTTTTTTTGGTTCTCATACCAAACTTACTTTTGTGACAGATGGAGACTTTTGAGACTTCGTTAATATGCCCACTCCTACTTGTTGACACAGCTAGGTTCCAAAGACCAGGTTATTATGTGAAATAGTCATTGTGTGAAAATGGAGGATGACTACATCAGATCACAAAATGGAGGATGGCTACATCATTATATAACTGCCAAATTGTATTTTTACATAATTGCCAAACCACTGAGAATCCTGGCCCAGCCAAGTTGACATTTAACCTTACCCATCACAGTCAATGTTACACTCATCTCAAAACTCAGTGTTCATTACTGCCGCAGATGTATGTTGTTAATGTGCAAAACAGTTGGATAAAAGATCTTTTACTATTGTAATAAATACAAAATGTTGGGTTCCTTGAATAAGGATCAGCACAAGGCTAGTCCATATGAAGCAGATGTTAAAGGTGTCCTAAATGTCCAACTTTTCCAAACTGCTGTACCATCCATCATCTCTAACATCAACTCTTTCTCCTTCTTTCAGTACTCTCCCTCCTGTCTTAGGGTTCCATCTTTCACTGTGATGTCTCACAGAACTCACAAAACTGCCAAGGAAATGGCTCATGTGGTGGTGGAGACTGGGAGGCTGGCAAGTCCCAAGTCCATGAGTAGGTCTGGAAGATTCTTCTTGTTTGTGTGGTTGCAGGGGCTGGTGAACCCAAATTGACAGATCAGATGACCAGCTGCTGTCTTAAGTCCAGGAGTGAGATGATGACAAATCTAATTCAGGACTGAGCCAGAAAGCAAACTTTCCCAGAACATTCATTTATTTACCCTCAAGGAAACTAAGGGTGGTGACTTGAGTCACACCCTCCAGCAAGGTGGGACTCAGGATACATCCCACTCTAAACAGGCATAGAGACTAGGGTTTACAATACATCACAAAATGCAGGATGATGGCTAGAAGGGTCATATTAAGAAATTCACTGCACTGCATGGATAATGAGATAGTCAAGAAGTGAGGAATAGGTGTAGATTTTTAACTTAATTACTAAAATAAAACACTAGAGCTGTTCACTGGCAGTAGTGCTTGCCTGTCCAATGATTGGACTCTCATCTAAGTCCTTTTATTTAATATTCAGAGATGATGCTGGATTTCTTCATCTACTGTGGAGGAAGTGCAGAATGCTACCTATCAAAAAGAGCAAGGTGATTATTTTCTGTGGGCTACTGAAATTGTAACAAGATCTCCTTTCCCAGGGTGTTATTGCAGAAGGCCTAGATAGCAGGTCTCTACTTCCCATTTATTCTATTTCTAGAAGCAAACAAATGTTCTCTAATTGTAGGCTTGGGCTGAATGCCTCAGCAATGTTTCCCACTGTGCTAATTGGAAAAATATAATCTTCAACTGTGTCCTGGTTTGAAAAGAATAGTTGGCAGCTGAGTTACCCGTTTGGATCCTAAAGTGAATCAGTACTCTAAAGTTTAGCACTAAAGATAATGGATCTTTGGAAATCCCAGGGAGAGCATGTGCTGTGTACAAGGACCATTAGAGATCTAAGTTCAGCTTATTAGAACCAAGTGCTCATTGACTTGATGTCTTTTTCTAGGATCCTTTATTACACTTAATTTCAACTGAAAAAAAAATTGGGGGCCAGGTTCTGGGAATGTTGGTCAATATGGTCTATTAGTCCAACAGTCTTATAACAGGCCTGTGTGCTCCTTATTGATTTGGAAGGGAAGTAATTTTCTTTTAGCCAAGGTCATTAGATAAAACTCTTGGTTTCTGGCAAGTTCCTCATCAGCCTAAATATGGATGAGCTTGCCAGCTTTTTGGAAATACTGTCAGCTTGGGAGTATAGAGTTGGTAAGGTGACACTTCTGTTTAGATTCTTTTTTTTTTTTTTTTAGAGTGGTTCAGTGTGTTTCACATAGAATCATTATCTAGCATAGGGAACAGTTTAAATTCAAAGTTTCCATTGGAATCAGAGATCTTGAAGTCAGTGATTACCTTCTCTGCATTGTATAGTGTAGTGGTTAGGAGCATAAGCTTTGGAACAGATCTACTTAGTTTCTAATTCTAGCTCTAGCACTTGTTAGATAACCGTCAAGAGGTTATTTAATGTTTCTAAACGTTATTTCCCTTGTCTAAAGGTTGTTGGCTCAAAAGCATCTAACAACAACACGTTACATACCACTACCCTACTGTCAGTTTGTCATACTGTGGTGGCTTGTAAGCTACTCTGATGCTGGTAGCTATGCTATGCTACTGATATTTCAAATACAAGCAGAGTAAGCCATGGTGGATAGGTGTTAGTAGAGCTTTCAGACTAAGACAGACTAGGAAGAAAGTCTTGGTGATCTACTTCTGAAAATCAGACAATGAAAACTCTGTGGATCACAAGAGAATGTTATCTGATAAAATGTTGGAAGATGAGGCCACTAGGTTAGAAGGCACTCAAAATATATAGTGACCTTAACAGTGAACTCAAGCATACCCAATGGATCAGGAAGATGGTGCAAGACAGGATAAGGTTTCCTTTTGTTGTACATGTGATCGGCATGAATCAGAGCCAACACAATGGCAACTAACAACATGTCACTGGATTTTGATGAGGGTGAAGTAAAGTAACACATGTAAAGTATGCAATGCCTGACACTTCTTAACAGACACTTCATAAATGGTTTTTATTGATAGCATTCTCCACATAAATACATGTAAATTTCTTGACATGGTAATATTCAACTTGGCATTGATTCCTTAGTCACCTTTCCCTAATAGTGATGTGGCGAGTAATTTTCCTTAATTGTAACTTTGTTAAATATGAAATGGGTGATTTAATTTTGGTTTATTGCCTTTGAAGAAAAATGTTTAAGACCCTGTGTCAGGATTAAGTTAGAGAAGAAAATTTATTTATCTTCCAAATCAAGGAAGTGCAGGGCTGTTACAGTGGTTCTGTGGTCATCAGGGGAGGATTGGCTCCTCCTATATTTTTCCATCATCCTCAAAATGTGGCTGCCACTTTAAGACCCAAAGATGTCACTGTTGGTAATGTTAGGTCTGATAACTTGGGGTTCTGATGAGCAAGAAGTAGCTTTTAATGCCTTAGACATATGCACACCAGAGGATGGGATATAAATCCCACTCCTGGTACTAATTTTTGCATCAGGTTCCAGTCAGGAGACAGTAATCATGTTAGTTGTTTCACAAAGGATTTAATAAAAAGAATTGTTAACTAGGTGTAAGGTGTTAACCAGGTAACTGAAATGGCAAAAAATGAACACTAATACATATCACTAATATATCATAGAGGTAGCAACTACAGAGAATGGAGGAATAAAAAGAATTATTAAAACTTCAGGAGCTTCACCCCTGTGAAGGTGAAATTCAGACCTCTCAGCAAAGGTCATTGCTTTGCTGGTGTTGATGCCTCTGACCTTGGAAAAGAGTCCCCAGAGCCCGGGACTCAAACCACTGCTAGCATGCTTGTAGCTGGCAACACTAAAATGTATGTGGAGAGGCTGATTCTCTGAGAGCTAAAAAACTATAAACAAGATTCAACTGCTATATAGGAAGGAACTGCTACTATCGGAGTGAAGAAATGTGAGGGTGACCTGACAGGAACAGAAAGCAAACAGTGAGTAAGTTCCTTTTCCTTCCTCCAGCCTTGTAGTCTCCCCATGGCTCCCCCATTGACAGAACACATCAGAGAAACCAAAAAAATCAAACCCACTGCCAACAAGTGGGTTCCAATTCTGACTCAGAGTAACCCTATAGGACTCTATAGTAGAACTGCCCCACAGTGTTCCCAAGGCTGTAAGTATTTATGGGAGCAAACTTTCTCCTCCTGGCAGGTTTGAACCACCAACCTTTAGGTTAGCAACCGAATGCTTTAACCACTGTGCCACCAGAACTCCTGAAAACAGAGAAGTAGTTGGGAAAAAAATATGGTTAGTTAGAGGCCCAACATCACAGCAAAGTATTGTATTAAGGGTTGGGTTGGAAGCTACGTTTCTTAGGTCCTGACTGTGAATATTGTCAAATTCTATAGATCAAAATGAATACAGAGCCCAGGTGGATTTAAGGAGACACTTCAATTAATGCCACATGGAAAAGAGAAGAGCAAGAAAGGTAAGCCCTTTCCAAATTCATGATCCCCAAAATCGTGAGTAAAATAAAATGCCTGTTTAAGCCACTAAATTTTAGGATAGTTAGTTATATGATAATAGATAACTGGAACTTTAGCTAAAGCAAAAGCTGAAGAGATTTTTTTCCCTTCATGGATATTGCAACATATGTATATTTAATGCATTTCAGAATTTAAAATCCACTGAATATGATTATTTGGGGTTTACTACACCCATGTTATTCAAATGGTACATTATGAAATTACCTACCCTTGACTCCCAACATACTATTTTCATTTTTGCATTTTCTGTTCTAGACTTTGCTTTTACTGCATATTCAATTTGTATTTAAATATGTAATTTTGGAATAGATGCAATTTAGATTTTCTGTGTCGTGTGATTTTTAAATAGTGTTGGCCAAAGCAAATCAGACAAAAAGTAGGATGGGGCAATATTCGTCATTGCTCACATTAATTTAACACTCACTTTGCTTTGACTCATTTAATCTTCACAGTAACTCATTCAGGAAGTTGCACTTTACAGATGAGAAGACTAAGGCATTATGTTGTTGTTATGTGCCGTCAAGTCAGACCCGACTCATAGCGACCCCTCCTTGGGTTTCCGAGGCAGTATCACTACAGAAGTAGATTGCCCCATCTTCCTTCCGAGGAGCGGCTGGTGGGTTTGAACTGCCAGCCTTCTGGTTAGCAGTCAAGTGCCTTAGGCACTATGCTACCAGAGCTCCTAAGGCATTATAGAGGTGAGGAAAACAGTCCAAGGTCACACAGCACAGTAGGAATTTATCATTACAACAGTAGAGAAAGTTACAAGTAAAGTTGGTGGTAGTTTATCTGGTGCCCACAGAAAGAGAAAACATTCAGCCAGTAAGGCAGCAGCACTTCCAAATCTGAGATGTGTGCCAACTGGACTGTTCCTTCTAAAATGAGTGAATGCTAAGAAAATTACTCAAGAAATTTTGAAACGTTTGATGTGTGCTTGGCAATAGCACCTTCTGAAAACTATGCAGTCATCAGATCAGAGTATCAGAAAGACTATGAAGACCATTGAAACATCTACATGGGCTTGGGGGTAGAAACCTGTGACTTGTGTTTTGAGGTCATCAAAACCAATAAACATAAGTGTGGGGTGATTGAAGGAGAAGGGGGAAAAAAAACAGAGCAAGAAAAGATTATTTTTGGCTTTGTAGATGGTATTTTCTGCCTATGTTACACATGTCTGGAATTTTGTTGGGGTCTTGCACTCTTTTTTTTTTTGAATTGTGATCTGGGTGAAAGTATATACAGCAAATTCATTTTTCATACAACAGTTCATACACATTTCATCTCATGACATTGATTGCAATCCCCGTAATTTAACAGCTTTCTTCCCACTTTCTTCCTGTGGTTATTTTTTCCCTGTGTCCTTTCCTATGCATCCCGACCCTCTGAGCTATCTCTCTGTGCAAATACTGCCCTTCTGATCTACCATGGTTGACTGTTCTAAGGACTATATCTGTTGTGTTGTTGTTATATGCCGTGAAATCAGACCTGACTCATAGCGACCCCTCCTTGGGCAGTATCACTATGGAAGTAGATTGCCCAACCTTCCTTCTGAGGAGTGGCTGGTAGGTTTGAACTGCCAGCCTTCTGGATATCAGTCAGGTGCTTTAGCCACTTTGCTACCAGAGCTCCTAGAACTATATCTACCTGGTGTAAATGTTCACCTTATATACCTGACTATTGTTTGGCTGGAAGCCATGGGAGTGAGTTCAATTCCAGGCCTGAAGGGTGACAAGGGACCATGTTCTTGGGGGTTTCATCAGTCTCTATCAGACCAGTAAGCTTGGTCTTCTTTATGATTTTGAGTTTTGTTCCACATTTCTCCCCTATTCTATCCAGTATCTCCTATTTTGATCCCTTTCTGAGTGGTTGTCAGTGGTAGCCTGGCCCCATCTACTCTTGTGGTCTCAGGGTCATGTAGACTGAGGTTCACATGGTCCACTAGTGGGGTCTTGCACTCTTGGTAAGATATCCCCATATAAATAAGCCAAAGAGGAGTGTAGAATTAAAAACAGTCTGGTTTTCAAGTATAATTATAATGATACTGATAATGCTGCCATTTTCTGAATGGCATTCCCAGTGCAGCCCCATGGTCTGTGGCAGCTTGGTCCACACTGACCACAGAGAAACCTGAAATATGATGATGCTGTAACCAGGCTAAGCCTGGGTTTGCCCCCAGCCTGGGTGAAAGAGGGAGCTCATGTAGCTCTACTCACATTACCCCACTTTGCAGAACTTTTCTGTCAAACAGAACAGAGTTCATGAGTAGAAGCCACTGGTCTAGTTGATGGGGAGGATGATGGAAATCTGCTGGAAATGCAAATGAGAACCATGTTGTAGAGAGATAGTGAGGCTATTCCCAGAAAATGCCTTTGCAAAGCTGCTGGGTTAACACCAGCCTGTTATTGTTATGTGCCCTCGAGTCGGACGTGACTCATAGCGACCCCTCCTTGGGTTTCTGAGGCAGTATCACTATGGAAGTATATTGCCCAACCTTCCTTCCGAGGAACACCAGCCTAGGACTTCCTTTCTTGCTTAGTTCCTCCTGAGCAGCCTTTTGGCACCAAGGAACAACCGAGAGCATCTTAGGAAGGGCAGTGGCTATTGCAGGCCAGCCTGAGTCAACAGGGGACTTTTAGCCGTAATAGCTACACATTGTTTCCCAGGCAAAACATTATTACAAGGCCCCTGTCACTTAGAGCTTTGTGTGTAACCTTCATGGAAGGCCTGGCCAGAATGTGTGATGAGAACCTGGTTCTTCCTAGTTTTGAGGCTCTCAGTCACATGCATTTGCTGTTCTTACGTTTCTTTAGCCTTACCTTGGACTAAAGTTTGAGCTTAGTTTAAGGATGAGCTAAGCCTTACTCTGGGGTTGGCAGTTTTTAAATCCTGAGCTTGGGAAGAAATTTTAAGGATAAGTCTCTTTATGTTCAAAAATGTTATGCATGTACCGTAGATGTTGGAGGTAAAATTTCTCCAGTGATTCAAGATCTTGGCTCCAGGCTCTTCCCCTCCCCAGCCCTTTCAGGAAGCCTGGTGCAGTGGACGCTTGTTGGTGTCCCAGCATCTGTTTCTTCTTCCCAACAGCCTCAGATTGCTAGTTGGGGACTTAAGTGGCTTCAGCTCTAAGCCAATCAAGACATTCCATCCTCCTCCAGTCATCAGTTCCAGGATGGACATGTGACCAACAATGGTCTAATCAGAGTGAATCTGAGGATTTTTGCTAGAAATTCTGGGGCAAAGAGGATCTCTCTTTTCTAGTGCTTGTGAAATGGAAGCACAAGGTCCTGTTGTATATGAAAGATGACACTAACAGTGAGGAAGACGGAGCAAAGCCAAGGAAAGACACAGGTTCTTGACGACATCATTGAGCTGCTGGATGAAAGCTCTTTGTTGACTTTCTGTTACGAGACTTTATAAATTTCTTTCATGGTTTAATCCAGTTTGAATTGTGTCTTCTGTTTCTTGCAACTGAAGCTGTTCTAACTGGTACTCTTGGGATTCTGATTTCTACTTCGATCTGAGCTGTTTGACAGCCAGAGATAAAACCCAAGTCCCTGCCATGGAGGGAGACAATTTGGGAAAAATAACTTAGGCTTTTCCAAGAATACAGGACGGGAAGTGCTGGAATCACAGGATTCAGCTCTGACCCATCCATCACTATAGTCCCTGGCAGCAGGGAGAACTCTTCCTGCTCCAAGATGAGGGGACCTAAGGTCCCTGTGCTGAGGGAGTTTACCATCAAGCAGTCATGTCCGTGAATATGATGTGTCCACTTTAACTGAGTGTTGATGGGTTACGTTCATTCCTTAGAGGGCTATATTCAGGTCTTCTCTGGAGCACCGGAAGTCTAGATAGCCTGTAAACAATCACAGGCATTCTGGCCCCCATTCTTCTTTGACTCACACTTTGTAATGCCAACAGTTCAAAACACTGTCCCCTCTTCCTGCTTTTGTTTTCTGTAGCTCCTTGCAGCTGGGCCCCACCAGATGATTCTAGGGATATGGCTTCTAGTTCCTATCAGGCGCCTTTTTTCCTATCAGCTCAAGCAGCCATGTGCCTGCTGACCCCACCCACACTTTGACACTGAAGATGTAGCCTCCCTTCCCTGGAATCTACATAGGTCTCTCTTGCTTCTTTCCCATGTGATTAATCAAAAAGACTTAAAAAAAAAAAAAAAAAAAGGCAAACTCACTGCCATTGATCCAACTCATAGCGACCCCTCCTTGGGTTTCTAAGGCTGTATCTCTATGGAAGTAGATTGCCCAATTTTCCTTCCTGGGAGTGGCTGGTGGATTTGAACTGCCAGCCTTCTGGTTAACAGTCAAATGCCTTAGGAACTATACCACCAAAAACCAGGCCACCAGAGCTTCCCAAAAGACTAAATATCCTCTTTGAAAAGAGCCCTGTTGGAGCAATCCTTAAGTGCTTGGCTGCTAACTGAAAGATTGGCTGTTTGAACCCACCCAGCAGCTCTATGGGAGAAAGACCTGGTATTCTGCTTCCATAAAGATTACCATTTAGGAAACCCTATGGATCAGTTCACTCCTTGGAAGGAAGTTTGGGCAATCTACTTCCGCACTGCCTCGGAAACCCAAGGGGGGGTCGCTATGAGTCGGGGCCCACTCGACCGCACATAACAACAACAACATGGATTAGTTCTACTCTTGTCACATGGGGTTGCTATGAGTCGAATTAACTCACGGGACCCAACAACAATAATGCTCTTGAAGGATAAAAAAGAGAAAGACTAGGAGAGCAAGAGCATAGACTGATTTTAACGTTAATATAAAACTACAATAATGAAAACATTTTGGTACTGCTAGTCTAAGAATGGGAGCTCTGGTAGCATAGTGGCTAAGACACTTGCCTGCTAACCAGACGGCTGGAGGTTCAAACCCACCAGCCACTCCTCGGAAGGAAGGTTGGGCAATCCTACTTCCGTAGTGATACTGCTTCGGAAACCCAAGGAGGGGTCGCTATGAGTCGGGGCCGACTCGACGGCACATAACAACAACAACAGTCTAAGAATAGATATCAAATCATTGGAATTGTATCAAAAGTCCTGAAACAGACTCAAGTGTATAGGATATGTAAGAATTTACTGCTCGGTGAAAGTGGCATTTCCAATCAAGAAGGGAAAAGATAAACCATTGGTTCCCAATTGGAGGGTAACTTAGCCTCTACTCGGCAGTGCCTGGAGACATTTGTGTTTGTTCCAACTGGGAGGATGCTAGATGTTTGGATTCTACTGGAATCTAGTAGGCAGAGGTCAGGGATGCCGCTAAACATCCTACTATGTGCAGAACTCCCATAACAAAGATTATCCAGCCCAAAATGTCACCAGTGCCACTGTTGAGATACTACTCTAGGATAAATGTTTTGGCTAACCATTTGGGAAAGAAAAATGAAGTTAGAGTCTGAATCACAGTACAAATAAAAAATTTCAAGTTGATGGAAAATATAAATTTTATTAAGTGGAACAAAAAATGTGTAAGAAAAAAACACAGATAAATTTTTATCCTGATGGTGGAGAAACTTTTACTAACCACACAAAGCAAAAAAAATAAAGGAAATACTAATAGGCTTAACTACATTATCATCAAAAAACATCATGAACACAATATAAAAACTACTAAGAGCTACATCATGTGTGACAAAGATTAATATTGTTAATGTACAAATGTTGTTGTTGTTTTGTGCTTTTGTTGTTGTTATGTGCCGTCGAGTTGGACCCGACTCATAGCGACCCCTCCTCCTTGGGTTGCCGAGGCAGTATCACTACGGAAGTAGATTGCCCAGCCTTCCTTCTGAGGAGTTGCAGGTGGATAGCTCTTAGAAGTAATTAAGAAAAAGACTAACACTACAAAAGAAAATGAGCCAAGGAAATACATGACTATAAGAAATAAACATATAAACAATGTTCAAGTTCAACAGTAAACAGAGACATGCAAGTTTAAATTTGTGTTTACCTAAGAAGCTGACAAAGATGAAAAAATTATAAAACCCCATCTGTGTTATGGAGGACTGAGGAAGTGAGTATTCTCATATATTGTTGGAGGCGTGTTAAATAACATTTTGGGGGAATAATTGTCAACATTATGAAAATCTTTAAAGAGGAATCAATCATAAAAGTATGCAGTCTCCAAGAATTCTCATTGTATCATTGTTATAAAAAAGAAGAAAAACTAAATGTCTGATAATTGGGGGTCTGTTAAATTTCCATTAATGATCATGAAACAACAAGTGAAGAAGATATTTGACTTGGAAAAATGTTTACTATTTATTCAAGAGGAAAAAGAAACAAGTTACAGCATATTGTACTAGCATCACATGTGGGTGGTGCAGATGCTTGATCATTAGCTGAAAGGTTGTCAGTTTGAACCTCCCAGAGGCACCTGGGAAGACAGGCCCCACGATCTGCTCCTGACAGGTTGCAGTCTTGAAAACACTGTGGGGCAGTTCCAATCTGCACACATGGGGTTGCTGTGAGTCAGAATCAAGTTGACGGCAACTAACAAAACCATGACGTTTTTGTAAAAGAAAAAAAAAACAACATATATATTCACATGAGTAGCTAAAGAAGTATTTAAGACACCAAACAGTTAATGAGATTATCCCTGATTGGGTATTTATATACTATTTTTTCTGTATTAAAAAAAAAAAGAAAAAAAATATATTTATATATCTAAATGACACTGCTTTTGTGATAAGAAAACAACATTATTTCAAAATGTCAAGACAAAGTGGTGTAAGAGTACTAAGCAGGTACAAATTGCTCTCCACTATGGACATTGGCCCAGCAGCTTCTCTTCCTCCTTTGTGGCCATAGTCTTCTCATCTGTAAAATTCGGGTGTATAGTCTTAGACTTGGGAGCTCTGGTGGTGTAGTGCCTAAGGCATTTGACTGCTAACCAGAAGCCTGGCGGTTCAAACCCACCAGGCACTCCTTGGAAGGAAGATGGGACAATATACCTCTGTAGTGATAAAGCCTTGGAAACCCAGGGAGGGGTTGCTATGAGTTGAATCCGACTCCACAGCGGTGAGTTTTTTTTTTTTTTTTTGAGTCTTAGACCCTCAGATGCCTACAGTTTGCAGCTGCTGCTGTTGAAGGCTGACAAAGCCTATGGGGATTTTGTGCCAAAACATTTGCTCATTCTTCTTATCCATTAATGGTTAGTAGTGTGGGCCTCACAAGTTTCTGACAGATAATTTACCCACAAAATACTGGCAAGTATGTCTCGTTACTCAGTGGACTTTTGCCCCAAAGTACACACAGGTAAGGAGGTGAACGGGCACATTAGAGCAAAGCGCAAGCTGATGCCCAGGGAGAGGGACATCTCTGATGTCACTGGGTCAGGCCTGTCCAGGGCCACTGTAACTGGCCTCTGCCAACCCCAGGGTCTTTGTGTAGGTGGGGAACCAAGGGACCCTTTAGTATTAGGTCACTTAGAGGAGTTGGGTAGAGTCTGAAAGGGAGAGAGAATCTATGAGTGACAGAAGGCTGGCAGTTCAAACCCACCAGCCACTCCTCCTAAGGAAGGTTGGGCAATCTACTTCCGTAGTGATACTGCCTGGAAAACCCAAGGAGAGGTCGCTATGAGTTGGGTCTGACTCCACGGCACATAACAAGGACAACATGAAGTTGTCCCAGTGGCTGCTGGGTCAGAAAAGTCCTCAAACTGGGAAAGGCTTATCTTGTTGGTGAATCATCAGGGGCTATCATTTAATCTCTTCCAGATCTTAGTTTCTTTGTCATGCAGGGATGCTGCCCCTTTTTTTTTTTTTTTACAGCTGGAGAAAGAGGCACTGAGAGGGCCTACAGATAGGTATTTCCTAGCAGAGCTGAGACAGATTCCAGGCCTTCCCTCTCTTTGTTAGTTGCTCCTTCTGTTACACCCCAACCCCCAACGCTCCCCACAGCCTGACGCTCCGAAGAGTGGGAGGAGAAGAGGCCAGTTATCTTTCAACAGCAGAGCAGCTCCAGCTGTGGCCCTCGGTGGGTAGTTTCCCTGACAACCTGGCAAGCTGCCCAGTCCGAAAGATTCCCTGAGAACTTTAGGACCCACCTGCCAACTCTCCATGCCTTTGATGTGTGGTGTTCATCTGCACGTAGCATTTTGCATTTCCATGAGGCTTGGGTCCTTCAGAAAGGCTGAAAGTGCCCAGCATAAGGAAGACAAGACATCCCTAAAAATAATGATGATAATTGTTGTTTTTGTTCTTAGGTACCTTGAGTCAGTTATAACTCATGGCAACTTTATGTGCAATAGAATGAAACACTGTCTGGTCCTGCACCATCCTCACAATCACTGTATGTTTGAGACCATTATTGCAGCCACTGTGTCAATCCATCTCATTTTTCACTGATCCTCTATTTTGCCAGTCCTTCTCCAGGGACTAATCCTTCTGACAAGACCAAAGTACTTGAGGCAAAAGTCTTGCTCTCCTTGCTCTTAAGGATTTTTTTTTCTTCTTTTAAACTTTTTATTGTGATTCAACTGAAAGTTTACACAGTACCTTGGTTTACCATTCAACTGTTCATACATGTTTTGCTTCATGACATTGAATGCAGTCCCCACATTCTTTCCTGTGGTTACCGTTTCCATTTGGCCTCCTTTCCTATCCCTTCCTGCCCTCTGAGCTTTATTCCAGGGCAAATGCTGCCCTTTTAACCTCTTATGATTGATTGTTCTAAGGAGTATATACCTCCCTGATGTTATTGTTCACCCTGTTAGTCCGTCTATTGTTTGGCTGAAAGTTGAGCCACAGGAGTGAGTTCAGTTCCAGGCTTGAAGGGTGACTAAGGGCTATAGTCTCAGGGGTTCCACCGATCTCTATCAGACCAGTAAGTCTGGTCTTTTTTTTTTTTTTTGCGTTTTGTTTCACATTTTTCTCACCCTCTATCCAGGATCTCCTATTGTGATCCCTTGATTGGAGCTTTGGTGGTGCAGTGCCTAAGGCATTTGACGGCTAACCAGAAGGTTGGCAGTTCAAACCCACCAGCCACTCCATGGAAGGAAGAGGGGACAAACTTCTATAAAGATTTACCATGTTGAAAACCCAATGGGGGTCACTATGAGTTGGAATTGACTCAATGGAAGTGGGTTTTTTTTTTTTTTGAGTGGTTGGAAGTGGTAGCTGGGCACCATCTAGTTATTTCTGGTTTCAGGATTCTGGAGGCTGAGATTCTTGTGGTCTGCTAGTCTCTTGGACTGATTGTTTCCATTCCTCTTTGAGTTTTTTATCACTCTTCTTTGTTGCTGAGGATGAGGAGAGACCAATATTTATCCCTTGATGGCCATTTTCAAGCTTTTAAGACCCCAGTCACTACTCACCAAAATAGGATGTAGAACATTGTCTTCGTGGACTATGTTATGCCAATTGACCTTGAAGTCCCTTGTGACGTGGTTCTGAGCCACCAGTGTTGGTTTGAGAACACTCTCAATGTTTTTGGTTAGACTGAGTTTTCATAACTTTTCTCCCTGTTAGCGCTACTATATACATGGATATTTTTATAGCACATACAAATACATATGAAGAAATATTGTCTGCAATACCTATATATGGTTGTGGGTATAGTCCTATTTGCCTACCCATATCTGACTCATAGGAATGAGGTATGGATCTTACTCCATTTTTCTGCAAATGAAAATCCAGTTTTGCCAACACTATTTGTTAAAGAGACTACCTTTTGCTCCATTTAATGGATTCTGGCCCTTTGTCAAGGATTAGCTGTCCATAAGTGGAGAGATCTACTTCTGAGTTCTCAATTCTGTTCCATTGCTCTATGTGTCTGTTGTATCCATACAAGGCTATTTTGACTACTATGGCTGTTAGTAGGTTTTGAGACTGGAAAGTGTGAGACCACCTTCTTTGTTCTTCCTTCTCAGTAGTGCTTTGCTTATTTGAAGTCTCTTTCCTTTCCATATAAAGTTAGTGATTGGTTTTTCCATCTTAAAGAATGTTTATGGAATCTGGATTGGTATTTCATTGTATCTATAGATTGCTTAGAGTAGTATTGACATTTTCACATGTTCAGTCTTTCTATCCATGAGCAAGGTATGTTTTTTTGTTTATGTAAGTCTCTTATACTTTCTTGCAATAGTGCTTTATAGTTTTCTTTGTATAGGTCTTTAGTGTTTCTGGTTAGATTTATTCCTAATTATTTTAGTTTTTTAATGGCTTTTGTAAATGGTATTGTTTTCCTTGTCAGAGATCTCTTTGTTGATGTAGAGGAATCCAACCGATTTTTGTATGTTGTTCTTATACTCTGCCACTTTGCTGAACCTTTCAAATTAGTTCCAGAAGTTTTCTTGCTGAGTCTCTGGGATTTTCTATGTATAGGGTCATATCATCTGCTAATAGGGATAGTTTTACTTCTTCCTTACTGACTCGATGCCTTTTATTTCTCTTTCTTGCCTTATTTTCCCAATTAGGACTTCCAATACAATGTTGAATAGGAGCAGTGATAGAAGGCATCCTTGTCTAAATTCCATTCACAAGGGGACTGCTTTCAGTCTCTCTCCATTGAGAATAATATTCGCTGTTGGTTTTGTGTATATGCCGTTAATTATGTTGAGGAGTTTCGCTTCAATTCCTATTTTGCTGAGCATTTTTATCAGGAATGGGTGTTGGATTTTATCAAATGTCTTTTTGGAATCAATTGATATGATCAAGTGGTACTTTTCCTTTGTTTCCTTTATGTGATGGATTACATTGATGTTTTTCCTATGTTGAACTGTGCTTGCATAACCGGTATGAATCCCACTATTATTACATTTTATTGTGGTTTGGGTGAAAGTTTACAGAGCAAATTAGTTTTCCACTCAAAAGTTCATACACATTTTGTTTCGTGACATTGATTGCAATCCCCAGAATATAACAGCTCTCTTACCACTTCCTCCCTGTGGTGGTTACCTTTTCCCTGTGTCCTTTTTTCCTACACATTCTTGCCTTCTGAGGTTTCTCTTTGCATAGATGCTGCCCTTCTGATCTCCTATGGTTGATTATTCTAAGGAATGCAACTCCCTGGTGAAATTGTTCTCCTCCTAGTCCCATCTATTGTTTGGTTGGAAGTTAAGCCAAGGGAGTGAGTTTAATTTCAGGCCCCAAGGGTGACTAAGGGTCATAGTGTCTTGGGTTTCATCAGTATCAATCAGACTGGTAATACTGGTCTTTTTTATGATTTTTGGGTTTTGCTCCATATTTTTCTCCTACTCTATTCTATTTTTTGCCTTGAAGTCTATTTTATCAGAAATTAATATTGCCACTCCTGCTTTTGTTTGGTAACCATTAGCTTGATAAGTTTTTTCTTTTTTTTATAATTAATTGGGGTGAAAGTTTACAGAGCAAAATCATTTTCCATTCAACAGTTCGTACACATTTTGTTTCATGACATTGACTACAATCCTCATAATGTAACAGCTCTCTTCCTACTTCTTCCCTGTGGTTATCCTTTCACCATGTCCTTCTTTCCTATACTTTCCTGCCATTTGAGGTATCTCCTTGTGCAAGTGCTGCCCTTCTGATCTCCATGGTTGATTATTCTAAGGAGTGTATCTACTTGGTGTAAATGTTCACCTTATAGGCCTGTCTATTGTTTGTCTGGAAGCCAAGGGAATGAGTTCAATTCCAGGCCTGAAGGGTGATTAGGGGCCATAGTTTCAGGGGTTTCATCAGTCTCTATCAGACCAGTAAGCCAGGTTGATATATTTTTTTCCATCCTTTGATTTTTAATTTATTTTTTATCTTTCTGTCTAAGGTGAGTCTCTTGTAGTCAGTATATTGATGGGTCTTGTTTTCTTATCCATTCTGCCACTCTCTTTCTCTTGACTGGTGCATTTAATCCATCACATTCAGTGCAATTAATGATAGATATAAATTTAGTGCTCTCATTCTTTTGCATTTTTTATCATGATATTGATGATTTGTTTGTTCTGAATATTTTTCTTTATTGAGTTCATTTTGGTATCAGATTTCCTTCTCATTTTCTTCATTGTTGTTGATTTTGTCTTGACCGAGTCCTTATGATTTTCTTCTTTCTCATTTTGTTAGAAGGCTTATTAATTTTCTTTGTGGTTACCCTGTAATTAATTTTTATCTTCCTAAGTTTGAAAAGATTGAAGTTGTCAAGGATTTCATTTTACTTGGATCCACAATCAATGCCCAAGGAAGCAGCAGTCAAGAAATCAAAAGATGTATTGCATTGGTCAAATCTGCTGCAAAAAACCTCTTCAAAGTGTTTAAGAGCAAAGCTGTCACTTTGAAGACTAAGGTGCACATGACCCAAGTTGTTGTCTTTATCAGTAGCCTCATATGCATGTGAAAGCAGGATAATGAATAAGGAAGACCATAGAAGAATTGGTGCATTTGGATTATGATATTGATGAAGAATATTGAATAATGCAGAATGAGGAGTTCTGGTGGTGCTGTGTTTACAGCTGCTAACCCAAACAAAAGTCAGAGTTTGAACCCACCATCTGCTCTACAGGAGAAAGATGAGGCAGTCTGCTTCCTAAAGGCTTACAGCCTTGAAAACCCCATGGGGCAGTTATACTTTATCCTATAGGGTTGCAGTGAGTCAGAGTTGACTTGAAGGAAGTGAGTTTGGTTTGATTAGGCCTGAAAAATGAACATATCTGTGTTAGAAGAAGAACAGCTGGAATGCTCTTTATGAGTGAGAATGTCCAGACTTCATGTCTAGTACTTTGGTCATGTTATCAGAAGGGACCAGTTCCTGTTGAGGGATAGCATGCTTGGTAAAGTAGAGGGTCAATGAGAAAGGGGAAGACTCTCATTAATATGGATTAACACAGTGGCTGCATTGATGGGCTCAAGCAGCAATTGATTGCGAGGATGACACAGGCCTAAGCAGTGTTTTATTCTGTTGCACATAGGGTTGCTTGAGTCAAAACTGTCTTGACACCTAACAACAACAACAACAAACCTGGAGGCTATAAATGTTGGTTGTTTGGAGCTCTGGTAGCATAGTACCTAAGGCATTTGACTGCTAACCAGAAGGGTGGTGGTTCAAATCCACCAACCATTCCTCAGAAGGAAGAATGGACAATCTATCTCCGTAGAGATACTGTCTCAGAAACCCAGTGAAGGGTCAGTATGAGTCAAAATCGACTCTATGGCAGTAAGTTTGGTTTGTTTTTATAATGGACTATTATTATTAATTTTCTTTTAATCTAGCTGCAACTGATAATTCATCTTTGAAGCTTCTGAGACTCTTGTCATCTAAAATCTCCTGCAGTCTTAAAACCCCTGGGTAAAAATATATGTTTGCCTTCAGCCCAGAGCCTACCTTGCATTATGATGTATCTAAATCTACTTTTATCTGCCAGGAGCTTACTGCAGCTGGAACTCCCTGTAACCTTACACTTTGGACCATTCCTCTTTTTTCACAATCAGGGTAAGGTGTTCTTCTTGACCTCCTGCTCCTGTGGTGGCCTTTCTTTTTGATGGTTAGGAGTTACAACAGTTACTGCTGGATTGACTTGACTTTCACCCCAGGACTGATGATTAAGGATGGGAAGAGCCCTGGCTCAAGACTCTTGCCCTAGAGTGAAGAGAAAGGGAGTGGATAGAGGGCAAGGGTCAGGGGTCACGTTGGTGCCTCTCGCTGCTCCTAGGGTGAGAACCTGGGTGGAAGGTCAGGCCTGTGCCCTAAGACTCTGCTGCTCATTGGCTTTAACTCTTGTAGGGCAGAGGCACTGGGTAAGTCGCCCTGGGAGACAGACACACATATCTGTCAGCTACTGCCATAGGTATTGCTTTCTTGAGTCTGCTTTTCATGATATTGCTCATTTGTTTCCACTGAGGAGAAACATCAAATCCTGAAAATAAAATAGAACCACCAGGAAGCTCACATACTTGGTACTTTCCTGATGAAGGTATCCCAAGCTCAGGGTCATCCAAAAAGCCCTTGGCTAAACTCAGAGTGATGATGGGGAGCATGTCATCACTGTCCTGTTCCAAGCCTCCCTGGGCAACATGGAGGGCAGGGAGAGGAGGACTATAATCCCTGCTCACCTTTGCCTGCCCTTCTTTAGCACCTATACAGAACATGTGGACAGAAGGACAGGGGCTCTGTTTGCTCTTTTTTCTGACACTTGAAAACTTTGGCTCAGCCTAGTCATACCCTAAAGCCAATTGGATAATTCTGGTCATACTCTTACATCTAACTCTTACATTATCCATTCATAAATACCACCAAGCATACATACAAGAGCAAATGTAGCCCAGCACATGAGGTTCTCACTCAAAGCCCTTTCCTCTGTTTAAAAAACAAAACATAACAAAAACCTAATGAACTTTAGAGAAGTACAGTTCTCATACAATAAAATGCACCCATTTGAAGTACACAATATGAAGAATTTGGCAAATGTATATACCAATGTAAACACCAGCATAATTAAGTTAAGAGAAAATTTCCACCACCTCAAAAAATTCCTTCTTGCCACTTTATAGTCAATCTCTCCCACTCCCGCTTTCTGTTAACTGTAGTTTTGTCTTTTTTTTAGAATGTCATATAAATGGAATCATATAATATGTATTCTTTTGTGTCTAGCTTCTTTCACTCAATGTGTCTGTGAGATTCTTGTGTGTTGGCGTGTATAAGTAGTTTTTTCCTTTCTCTTGCTGAGCATGATTACATTGTATGGAAATACTAGGGTCCTTGGGTGGCACAAGAGGTTTGTGTTCAACTGCTCACCTAAAGGTTGGGGTTCAGATTCACCCAGCAGCATCATGGAAGAAAAGTCTGGAAATCTATAAAAGATTATAGAAAACCCTATGGAGCAACTCTACTCTGTAACACATGGAGTTGCCATAAATTGGAATCAATGGCAATTGGTTTTTTTTTTTTTTTTCTTTTAACATTGGTATACCACATTTATAAAAACTCTCCTCATTTAAAAAAAAATGTATTTTTTTGTTGTTGAAAATATGCACAGCAGAACATATACCAATTCAACAATTTCTACAAATACAGTTCAGTGACATTGATTACATTCTTCAAGTTGTGCAACCATTCTCATCCTCCTTTTCTGAATTGTTCCTCCCCAATTAATGTAAATTCACTGTCCCCTAAGCTTCTAATCTAACCTTTTGAATTGCTGCCGTCAATTTGACCCCTAAGGATAGTTCTTTAGAGGAGCACAATGCTCAGGGCAGACAGTCTTTACTAAGTAGGCAAACTACCGTTTGGTGTGAAGAAGACTTCAGGGGATAATTTTTGGTTTAATGTTTAAAGATTATCTCAGGGTGATAGTTTAGGGGTTCATCCAGCCTCTCTCCCTCATTTTTGACTTTTCAACAGATGCTCTTACCATCTCTGCCCGTTCACAATGAGAGTGACCTTGTAGGCCTCTAGAGGTCTTCTATCTGGATTCTATCTCCAGCCTCTTCCTGCTAATTGGGACCCATTCTCTACCCATTCCTGTCCTTTCTTTTGTACTAGGTCTGCTGCAAAGCAGAACTACATCTCTTCTCATTGTTTAAGATTGTCATCAGACTATTTATTGCACAAGTAACATAAAGCAACATCAAGGAAAAAAAAATCCTTAAAAAAAATGTGTAGCCCTGACATCCTACCAAATTAAGATTCTCAACTGACTTTAGCAGACTAGCAATTATTTTGCCACCTGCTTCTTAAAAAGGCTTTGCCTTTTGCCAGAATGCATATTTTATCTTTTCTATATGCAGATACTCTGGTTTGACATATTTGTAGATGTATCACATTTCTTCTTTTAAATAATTATTTTAGACTTCTAAAAAATTTTAAAATAATATATGACTATGGTAATTTAAATTGTTAAAGAGCAAATATTCACTTTGAAGACTAAGGTGCACCTGACCCAAGCCATGGTATTTTCAATAGCCTTATATGCATGTGAAAGCTGGACATCAAATAAGGAAGATCTCAGAAGCATTGATGCATTTGAATTGTGGCTGTTGGCAAAGAATACTGAAAGTACCATAGACTGCCAGAAAAAATGAACAAATCTGTCTTGGAAGAAGTACAGCCAGAATGCTCCTTGGAAGTGAGAATGGCCAGACTTCGTCTCATGTACTTTGGTCATGTTGTCAGAAGGGACCAGTCCCTGGAGAAGGATATCATATTGAGTAAAGAAGGAGGTCAACGAAAAAGGGGAAGACCCTTAATGAGGTGAATTGACACTGTGGTTGCAGTGATGAACTCAAACATAGCAAGGGTTGTGAGGATGGTGCGGGACCAGGCAGTGTTTCGTTCTGTTGTACACAGGGTCACTATGAGTTGGAGCTGACTTGATGACACCTAACAACATAACAACTGGATTCAGAAGAGGATGTGGAATGAGGGATATGGATCTTGGCTCAAAGCAAAGAATACCAAAAAGATATTTACTTGTGTTTTATTGACTATGCAAAAGCATTTGATTGTGTGGATCATAACAAATTGTGGACAACATTGAGAAGAATGGGAATTCCAGAACATTTAATTGTGCTCATGAGGGACCTGTATATAGATCAAGAGGCTGTCTGTCGTTTGAACAGAACCAGGGGAGACTGCATGGTTTAAAATCAAGAAGGGAGTGCATCAGGGTTGTATCCTTTTCCCATACTTATTCAATCTATATGCTGAGCAATAATCTGAGAAGCTGGACTCTATGAAGAAGAATGTGGCATCAGGATTGGAGGAAGAATTATTAACAACCTGCCATACACTGACAGCACAACTTTGCTTGCTGAAAGTGAGGATGACTTGAAGCACTTACTGATGAAGATTGAAGAATACAGTCTGCAATATGGATTACATCTCCATATAAAGAAAACAAAAATCCTGACAACTGGACCTATAGGCAGTATCACAATAAATGGAGAAAAGATTGAAGTGACAAAGACTCCACATTGCTTGGTTCTACAATTGACGCCAATGGAAGCAGCAGTCAGGACGTCAGACGACATATAGCACTAGGCAAGTCAACTGCAAAGGACCTCTTTCAAATGCTGAGGAGCAAAGATGTCTCCTTAAGAACTAAGGTGCACCTGACACAAGTCATGGTATTTTCAATCATCTCATATGCATGTGAGAGCTGGACAATGAGTAAGGAAGACCGAAGAAGAGTTGATACTTTTGAATTGTGGTGCTGGTAAAGAGTGCTGAGTACCATGGACTGCTAAAAGAACTAACAGATCTGTCCTGGATGAAGTACAGCCAAAATGCTCCTTGGAAGCAAGAATGGCCAGACTTCATCTCACATACTTCGGTCATTGTGGTAGTTATGTTTGTGTGTCAACTTGGCTGGGCCTGGTTGAGTGGCTGGGCAGCTGGTGGTAGTTATTCCCCATGATGAGATTGGCAATCAACTCCATGGTGGGATCTACCACAAGCAGCTGAGTAGCTGCCTTTGGTATGTGGCCTGCTTCCCGTATATAAGCAGCAGCTTTGGGATTGGTCTCTAGCCTATGGCACGCTTGGATCCTGCACGTAGCCGTGTCATTGTTCAGCAGCCTGCCATGCACTGCCGACCTTGGCACTTACAATGGACTTAAATTAATGGCCTGCTGTGCAGTTTGGTAACATTGGGACTGTGCCATTTTATTTTTCAACCTTAGGCTTATCAGCCTCAGCAGCCGTCTGAGTGGAAAAACGCCTCTAGCTTCAGTGGGCCAGGAGCTAACCAGAAGGAAGGAAGGTTGGGCAATCCTACTTCCGTAGTGATACTGCCTTGGAAACCCAAGGAGGGGTTGCTATGAGTTGGGGCCGACTCGATGGCAAACAACAACAACAACAACAAAAGAGGGGTATAGAGCATGTGTACATGTGTCTTAGAATTCTTGGTTGTAAGCAACAGAAATCACTTTTCTATTTGATTATATTGGTTGCTCACAGAATCTCTGGTTAGCTCACATCTGGGAGGATCTGCAGGCAAAACTATCCCCTGAACCATGCTGCAGAGATGGTCTGGTTACAATGTCACACTACTTATGTGGGCACTGGAGGCTGCAGTGTATGACACCATGATGCCCACTCTGGACCCTGCTTGTTGCCTGTGAGGACTGCTGCACTTGCCACCCTGGAGACTGGATGTACTGCTGCCACTGCCAACCTGTCTTCTGAACAGGTGTTACAGAGTCCTGGTTGCTTCATATTACTAATTTCTGATTCACATTCTGGGTGAGCATCTGCTTGGTATAGATTATGTGTCCACACCCTACCTGTACCGGAAGCTGGGAAAATGAGTCTCTGGAATCTTCAGCAACTATTGTGAATGGTCTCTGCTTCATAAAGAGGAGGTTCCCTCAATATTGACAGGGGGTCTGTTGTTGGATGGCCCAAAAGAATGAAAGCTGCCTACTGTAATACAACCCTGCAAAACTTCTTAAAAGTATCTTCTCATCTAACTCCCAAAGTCTCTCTCTCTCTTCCAGACTGTCTTCTGACTCTCCATCTCACTTATCCAATGTTGGATTACCCAATAAGCAAGATAAGCATGGGTTTACTTACAAATCTGTAGTGAACATTTCACATTTTATCACTATATCAAAGATTCTGCTTCTAGGTATGGCTGGCATCTGTCTCTCTCCCAACGTGATAGCTCCTTCCTACAGAATCAGAAGGAGCTCTGGAAGCATAGTGCCTAAGGCATTTGACTGCTAACCAGAAGGCTGGAGGTTCAAACCCACGAGCCACTCCTCGGAAGGAAGGTTGGGCAATCTACTTCCGTAGTGATACTGCCTCAGAAACCCAAAGAGGGGTCGCTATGAGTTGGGTTGACGGCACATAACAACAACAACAACAGAATCAAAGTGTCTTTTCAAATCTACAATCCCTGCCAGGGACAGAGTACCCAGTAACTGCAAGTAAGCACAGACTTACTTGTGCTTATTTACTGATCTGTAGTGAACAGTTTCACATGGATTTCACCATGAAACTCTTCACTACAGATCAGTGTTGTTGTTGTTATGTGCCATCGAGTCGGACCCGACTCATAGCAACCTCTCCTTGGGTTTCTGAGGTGGTATCTCTATAGAAGTAAGATCTTACTGAAGATAATTCAAAAACATTTGCAGCAGTATATTGACAGAGAACTTCCAGAGGTACAATCTGGATTCAGAAGAGGACTTGGCATAAGGGATATCATAGCTGTTTTCAGATGGATCATGGCTCAGGACAAAGAATACCAGAAAGATGTCTACTTGTGTTTTATTGACATGCAAAGACATTTGATTGTGTGGATCATGACAAATTATGGATAACATTGAGAAGAATGGGAATTCCTGAGCACTTGATTGTACTCATGAAGAACCTGTACCATGACTAGGAGGCTGTCTTTCGAACAAAACAAGGGAACGCTGCATGGTTTAAAATCAGGAAAGGAGTGTGTCAGGGTGGTATCCTTTCCCCCATACTTATTCAATCTATATGCTGAGCAAATAATCCGAGAAGCTGGACTATATAAAGAAAAATGTGGCATCAGGATTGGAGGAAGAATCATTAACAACCTGAGATACACAGACAATACAACTTTGCTTGCTGAAAGTGAGGATGAGTTGAGGCAGTTACTGATGAAGGTTGAAGAATACAGTCTGCAGTATGGATTGTTGTTGTTGTTATATGCCATTGAGTTGGCCCCGACTCATAGCGACCCCTCCTTGGGTTTCCAAGGCAGTATCACTATGGAAATAGGATTGCCCAACCTTCCTTCCAAGGAGTGGCTGGTGGGTTTGAACCTCCAGCCTTCTGGTTAGCAGTCAAGTGCCTTAGGCACTATGCTACCAGAGCAGTATGGATTACATCTCAATATAAAGAAAACAAAAATCCTCACAACTGGACCAATGAGCAGCATCACAATAAATGGAGAGAAGATTGAGGTTGTCAAAGAATTCATGTTGCTTGGTTCTACAATTGATGCCAGTGGAAGCAGCAGTCAGGACTTTAGATGATGTGTAGCACTGGGAAAGTCAACCGCGAAGGAACTGTTTCAAGTGCTGAGGAGCAAGGATATCTCCTTGGGGACTAAGGTGTGCCTGACACAAGCCATGATACTCCCAATTGCCTCGTATGCATGTGAGAGCTGGACAATGAATAAGGAAGACTGAAGAAGAGTTGATGTTTTTGAGTTGTGGTGCTGGCGAAGAATGCTGAAAGTACCATGGACTGTTAAAAGAACTAACAGATCTGTCCTGGAGGAAGTGCACCTGAAATGCTCCTTGGAAGCGAGAATGACCAGACTTCGTCTCACCTATTTTGGTCATGTTGTCAGAAGGGAAGGATGTCAGAAGAGAAGGATGTCATGCTTGGTAGGGTGGAGGGTCGATGAAAGAGAGGGAAGCCTTCAACGAGATGGATTGACACGGTGGCTGCGATGATGGCAAGTATAGCAGGGATCGTGGAGCTGGCGCGGGATGGGGCAGTGTTTCATTCTGCTGTGCATGGGGTCACAATGAGTTGGAAAGGACTCAACGGCACCTAACAACAACATCTCTATAGAAGTAGACTGACCAACCTTCCTTCTGAGGAGCGGCTGGTGGGTTTGAACTGCCAGCCTTCTGGTTAGCAGTCAAATGCCTTAGGCACTATGCTAACAGAGCTCCCACAGATCAGTATGTAGGCATAAGTAAGCCCCATGCTTACCTTGCTTATTGAGTAATTCACCCTTGCATTCATCATCCCTGTTTTCCTGCTGCCTTGTAGAGCTTCCTTCTTCCCCAGGAAACCAAAAATCAAACCAAAGCAAAAGCTGTTGCCATAGTTGATTCTGACTCATGGCGACACCATATACAGAGTCTAACAGCTCATATGGTTTTCATGGGTGTGATCTTTCAGAAATAGCTTTCTAGGCTTTCTCCCGAGGGACTTGTGAATGGGTTTTAATGCCAACCTTAGTAGCCAATTGCTTAATAGTTCGTGCCATCCAGGGACTCTTCCTTAGGAAGTGACGAGGAAACTGAATGCCTACACATACTTTAATAGTTTTATGCCTACTACATACACATGTGATGCGGCACATATGATGGGCTCAGACTGTCTTCTGATTCTCCACCTCACTTATCCAATGTTGGATAGCAAGGATTGTGAGGATGGTGCGGGACCGGGCAGCATCTGGGTCTGTTGTACATAAGGTTGCTATGAGTTGGAGCTGACTCACCGGTACCTAAGAACAACAGCACATACACATGTGACAGGGATGAAAATATGCAGGTGATGACACATAAATTATATCACACTCTAAACAATGTTTGCATCTTGCTTTTAACAATGTAGATTACATTTATTCTATTTTAATACATACAAAGAACTGCCTCATTCTTATTGATGGCTAACCAATGAATGAACCATGATTTATGCAATAAGTCATTTCCTGATGGACATTAGGTTGTCGCCTATCTTTAGGAATTCAAACAATAGTGCAACCTTGTGTGTGGATTTTCCCACCTATGTGAGTAGGGATAAAGTAGACTCTACCCTTAACATGTGAGGTTGATGGTGGGCTGGACCTTCCGGGGGCTACTTCCAGTGCTATCTCCATATATTGGTAGAAACCTGAGTGAGGCTTGGCAGAAAACTACAGTGATAAATGCCACAGCCCAGATGATAGCAATATGCACATAACTTTACATTTCTCATTCTATCATTATCAGTAGCTATTATCTGGATCTGAAATACTTATGGAAAGCTCCAGAAATGACTGAGTAGAGGAAGTGCTTAGGACTTGGTGGCAATTTGGCATGGCATATTTTGGACATTCTAAAAGCCACTGAACAATTCAAATCATTTTTAGGGATAGACTTGGAGATTGCTTCTTCTACTATTGCATTGAAATGAAGAGTTTTGGTTTCTTAACCTCCCAGTATTCACTTCTTTTTCTGGACACATCAGCCCCATTTCCTTTCCAAGGTCAGCCGCATTCCTAAGGGAAGCATCCTGCATCAGCCAGGGTTTGGGCATATGACTCAGGTATGTGAGCCAACCAGACCCTCTCTCTTAGGACTTTGACTCCTGTGTGGAGTGAGGTTAGAAGCAGAGACACATGGCTGGTGCTGACTCATTCCAGAGGCACCTGATAGATGTCTGATCCCTGTGTCCCTGTGGCTGCCCTTTCTCTGCCTTTTCTGCCTTTCATTTCTGGTTGAATCATTCTCAGATCCCACCTTCTCATAAATTCCTTTTTTGCTATGTTGTCTGTGTTTGCTCTGTTGCAAGCCTGAACTCGCCCTCTGGCTTTTGAGAGATATGGGCTCTGCCCTAGAGAAAGGTAGCAACAATAACTGCAGGAAGCTCCCTCCTCCAACTCCTCAGGGCCTCGATCAGCTTTGGTCCAGCTTGGTCTGCATTCACCTCTACTGGCCATCAGCCCCTCCACTATGTTCATCTTCCTAGCAGTGGGCCCTGCTAGGCCTGTTCCATACCTCTCTCACTCCCACACCCAATCCGGGAGCTGGCCTTGGCCTTTCCTCTCTTCTCCTCTTGCCTAAACCCTTTTATTCTCTCTTTCAGAGCCCCTGTCTCTTGGACTTCAGTCAGCAGTGCCAGAACCATCTAATTCAGAGAGTTTGGGACCAATTTCTCACCTCTCCAGTGTCTTTGCCCCAAGTCACCTTGAGGGTAAGAGGGCCTGGGTGTGGTAAAGCTGGGTAGGGAAAGTGGGCATTGAAAAGGGAAGATAGGGGAGAGTGAGTCATTGGAAGAGAACATTGGAGCTAATAGGGAAACAAACAAAAAAACTGCCGTCAAGTAGATTCTGACTCATAGAGACCCCCATTGGGTTTCCAAGGCTGTAAATCTTTACAGAAATATATTACCTCATCTTCCTCCTGTGGAGCAGCTGATGAGTTTGAACCACTGACCTTCTGGTTAACAGTCAAATGCCTTAACCACTATGCCACCAGTGCTTCACAAGGAAGGAAATGTTGAATATTGGCCTGGTGGACTCAGTTGGGGAGCACAGAGATTCTATGCTTTCAGGGTCCTAGAAAGTTCTCCCAGCTTAGCATTAGCTCTTTTTACCAGCCTGAGTTAGTATAGGATCTCTAGATCCCTCATGAAAATGAAAATATTTAAATTGTGAACCCATCAAAATTCAGACAGTCATTTGGATTTGTTTATCATTAAGACCTAGCAAAGAGCAAGTACTAAGAGGATGAGACACAGGCCTCATGTGTCAAGAAAAAGAACAAAACCCAAAATATCAGAAAATCTAGAATTGAGGCCCAGCTGCCCGTTTACAACTGAGCACTGATTTTCTCATTTATAGCTGGATTATGATAATTACCCCTGTTCTGTACTTCGTACAATACTTGAAAAAAGAAGTCAAAGGATATAGGTGTTTGAACAGCTTAAACAGCAGTGGAATGAGATTAGTCATTGCTGTTATTTTTCTGCTGGGAAGATATATAAAATTTACCAGGATTAGGTGCACCAACAGCCCTTGGGCTTGTGTCTGGGAAGGGGATGAGATAGGGAGAAAAGGGAACAAAGGGACAGGCTTCTTTAGACAAAATTGAGAAAGAACTGGGACCTGAATACACACTGAAAACCTACGACAAGATCGCAGGCTGAGAGCCACAGAAACCAGTGCTTTGTGTGTGTCTGTTGATGCCCTCCAAACACTTTCTTTGGTTGGTTTCAGTTTCCTAGGATCGGCTGAAAAGATGTCAGTGGGCCCTGAAGGCCCACAAAGGGAACACGCACATGCTGATATTAGAAGGACTTTCAAAAGTCCCCTCTGCTCCCAATTTTGTTTGGAGCTTTAGACTAACGCTGGCTTCCCTCACTGTACAGAGAGAAGTATCTGTTTCTTCTGGGACAAGATGGAGGCAGAATGCCATTCAGAGATCTGGGAGGGCACAGCAAGCGCCCAGGCGAAGAACAGGAAAAAGGTGGTGATTTTGAAGAACAGAAGAGGCCAGTGAGGCTGGACAACAGTGAAACAGTGAGCAGTGGGAGAAGGGGTGATGGGATCAGAAAGGTTGGCAGGGACCCTGGGATGAAGGAGCTTGAAGCCAAGCTTTGAGGTGAAGGGTTTCAACTAAGTAGATGGTGAGAAGATCTTCATTAGGTTTTGAAAAGGCTTGGTCTGGAAAATTAGCCAGAGTGTGTGAGGGAAGTTCTGACTAGGTGGGCGACTTGGAAGTGAATCTGGAGGAGATATGGGATGGGAATGGAATGTTAGTGACCCCTGATCCTCACAGATAGGGTCAATCACTCCCCATACAGCCCCTACACTCACTTCCCCAGCCCCCAATCACCCTCCATTGGTGGCTCCACGGAAATTAAGCATTTAGCCCTGACAGGACCTTTCAGTTTTTGTTTTTATGTGGCTGCTGCTATTGCTTAGAATGAGAGTATGATGGTCCCAGGAGGCTTATGCTTGTCCCCTGGGAGACTGAGACTCATGTGACCGAAAAGGGCTGAAACAATCTCCTATTTAACAAGAAATCTGGCCTGACTGGCAATGGAAATCCACTGGCTTCTAGTCGACCTTAAGCAAAGAATCTTTGTGAACTCTTCAGGCCTTAGGCTGCTCCAGGGAGCTCCTAGTTTTCAAATCAAATCATGTCCTGTGCTCTAGAATGCCTGTGGGGCACTCAAACACTCCTGCTCCCACCTTATCAGGGAGCAGGACGTCTAGTGTCCTGACAGTTGCCTGATGTGGGCTGGGAGGAGGTAGGTGCCAGTGGGTGGCTGCTTTCAGGAGGCGATGGTGCTACCCGGCTTTGCTGGGGCTTTCCTCCTCCTCTGGGAGGCCTCCACTGACTGCACAATTTTTAAACAAATGGCTAATGCATTGAAACAGATTGGTCCCTGCCCTCCAGGAATTTGTGATCTGGCAGTAGTTTTAATGAGAAAAATAAGAAAAAATTAGAGACCATTTTACAGAGTTTAAAGAAGTGAGATTTTGAAAATACAGTGTGCTTTTTAGTTATGAAAGTGATACCGTCACATGGTGAACACAATTCATTTTAAAAAATCATTGTTTTGTGAGTAGTCTTCCCAGTCTTACTTCCCAGAGGTACTCATTGTTAGCAGATTCTGGTGGATCCTTCCAGACATTTTCTATACACCTGCTGTCCTTTATTGTATTTTCTCTTTGTGCAAATAGAACCATGCTGTTCACTATACTGCAACTTGTTTTTCCTGACTCAGAGTTTGGACACCTCTTAAATCCAGTGGCTGCCAATTTGACTCCGACTCACAGTGACCTCATGCATGTCGGAGTAGGACTATGCTTCATAGGGTTTTCAATGGCTGACTTTTGGGAAGTAAATCACCAGGACTTTCTTCCAAGGCACTTCTGGGTGGACTAGAACTTTCAACTTTGGTTAGCACTGGAGCATGGTAACTGTTTGCATCACACAGAGGCTACAGCTTATTTTTTCATTTGCTAAAATCATGACCTGGGAGCTCTGGTAGTGTAGTGCCTAAGGCATTTGACTGCTAACCAGAAGGCAGTTCAAACACACCAGCCACTCCTTGGAAGGAAGGTTGGGCAATCTACTTCCATAGTGATATTGCCTCAGAAACTCAAGGAGGGGGTCACTATGAGTCGGGTCCAACTCAATAACAGTGAGTTTGGTTTTGTTTGATTAGTATCATGACCAAGGAGCTCTTGTGGTGTAATAGGTAAGACATTTGGTTGCTAACCAGAAAGTTGGTGGTTCAAATCCATTAGCAGGCTCTGCTGGAGGAAGATGAGGCAATCTACTTCTGCAAAGATTTACAGCCTTGGAAACCCAACGGGGTTACTATGAGTTGGAATCGATTCGATGGCAGTGGGTTTCATTTAGTTTTGGTTTTAATATCATGACCATTTTTCTATTGGAGACATACATATTTACCTCAGTCTGCAAAGCATTACATCTTAGGATAGCCCATAATTTAACCAGTTCTCTGTTAATGACCATTTTGAGTGTTACTAGATTTTTGTTCTCTAAATAATGCTGCATTGTATATCTTTATACATTTATCTTTACATAGTCATGGAAATATACCTGTTGGGTAAATTCCCAGAAAAGGAATTTCTGGGTCAAGGGCATGTGTGTTAAAAATGTTGATAGATATTGCAAAACTGCCCTGCAAAAAGGCTGCATCAATTTACATTCCTACCAATGGGGCTAACTCCTTTCCCTTCCTCCCTCATTCTTTCCTTCCTTCTTTCCTTTTTCTTTTTCTTTCCTCCCTTTTTTCCTTATACCTAACAAACAGACAAACAAAACCATTTTTTTTTTTTTAGGATCTATTTTACTTTTTCCCCGATTATGTTACTATAGAAAAAGTAAAGTTTTTCTTGTCTGTTGTGTTCAGAGTATAATTTTGTTTTTGACTGTAATGACTTTCTTTGGATTATGATTTCCCTGCATTTTTTAATGCATTTTATTGAAATACATTTTATGTACAGTGAAATACACAAAATAAAGTGACATGGGTCAATGCATTTTTTTTTTTTTGCAGTGTTCCCTCCCCTCCCCTGCTTCCCCCCCCACCCCTGGCAACCAACAAAGAAAGTTTCCCTCCATATAAACCTTTCCTTCACCCTCCACAACAATGAACTAATACTATATTTATCCTTCTGTGATTGACTTATTTCACTCAGCATAATGTCCTCCAAGAACATCCATATTATGTGGTGTTTTGCAGACTCTACCTTATTCTTTAATGTTGCATGGCATTCCATTATGTGTATGTACCATAGTTTGGTCATCCACTCTTCTGCTGATGGGCATGTAGGTTGTTTCCACCTTTTTGCTATTGTAAATAGTGCTGTGATGAACATGAGCGTGCATGTATCTGTTCCTATCCTGGCTCTCACCTCTGTAGGATATATACCTAGTAATGGGATTGCTGGGTCAAATGGTATCTCCAATTCCAACTTTCAAAGGAATCACCATATTGCTTTCCACAGTGGTTGTGTCACTTCACAGTCACACAAGCAGTGTATGAGAGTCCCAATCTCTCCACAGCCCCACCAGCATCTGTTATTTTCTGTCTCATTGAACCTTACCATCAGTGCTGGGGTGAGACGGTATATCTCATTGTTGTTTTGATTTACATCTCTCTGATGGCTAATGATTATGAACATCTTTTCATGTATTAGCTGACCACCTGAATATCCTCCTTGGTGAAGTGTCTATTCATGACTTCTGTCCATTTTTCAAATGGATTATTAATTCCTTTGGTGTTGAAGCGTTGGAGTTTTCCATCAATCTTAGAGATAAGTCCCTTGCCAGATATGTAATTATCAGCAAATATGAATTTGTCATTTTTGTCATGTGCTTTTTCACTGTGTCCATTTCTTTGTTCCATATAATTTTCTATGCTGAGCTTGTTTTGTTTATGAATTATGTTATCACTCCCTTCATTGCTATTGTTTTAGTATTTGCTGAATATTTATGCTGGTCCTCCTTTTTATTTTGATGTGAAGGTTTATCATTTTTCTTTGAGGTTACCCTGTGATTTACAGTTTTCTTCTCAAGTGTAGAACAGTCCATTCTATCTTGTAGTTGTCTTGGATTTCTCTGCATTTTTTAATTTAAGTTTTTGACTAGATAATACATTTGCATGGTTCCTAATGCAAAAACTAGGAGCTCTGGTAGCATAGTGCCTAAGGCACTTGACTGCTAACCAGAAGCCTGGCTGTTCAAACCCACCAGCCACCCCTCAGAAGGAAGGTTGGGCAATCTACTTCCATAGTGATACTGCCTCAGAAACCCAGGGAGGGGTCACTATGAGTCCGAGCCGACTTGATGGCACATACCAACAACAACAATGCAAGAACTAGGGGCCAGTGTACTGTGAGAAGTTTCTTTCTTTCATTGTCCCTCGTGTCTAGCTTTCCCTGTTCTCTGGAATCCTGCTTTTTTTTTTTTTCACATATTCTTCTAGACTTCCGGCAAATACAAGAAAATATGTATATAACTCTTACCCTCCTACCCTACTTCTCACACAGAATGCATTACATTGTATATTGTAGTTTTTTTTCTCTCTCTCTCTCTTTTTTTTTTTCCCAGTGATTGTTATCCATTGGAGATCTTTCCTGATTGGTAGATGGAGAACTTCTTTGTTCTTTTTCATACTTGGCATATACATAAGATAGTCCACTGGGGGGTTGGGGAAGGGACCTTACCCTTTGTAACTAGGCCTTTATTGGTGGTGTGTACTATTTATTTTACCATTGGAAACAGATTTGTACTGAAACAGCCACAAGCTAGAAACAATATAGATGTCCATCAAGAGATGAATGAGTGAACAAAATGTGGTACATATATACAATGGAATATTACTCAGCCTGCAAGAAACAGTCCTGATACATGCCACAACATGGACGAACGCTGAAAATACAGCTGAGTGAAGTAAGCCAGTCACAATAAGGACAAATATCGTATGACCTCACTTATGTGAAAGATCTAGAATAGGCAAATACAAAGAGACCAGAGTTTATTAGTGGTTACCAGTGCCTAGGAAGAAGGGTAGGAGAAAGTCATTGTTTAGGAAGCAGTGAGTTTCTGTTTATGGTGAAATTTGACAATGATTATGAGTGATGGTTGTACAACATGATTAATATAATTAGTGGCACTAAATTGTACATGTGAAAAATGTTGATTTGTCAAATGTAGTGTATATATATGAATATGAATATTTAAGGCACTCCAGTGGTGCAGTGGATAAGGCATTTGGTTGCTAACCCAAAGGCCGGCAGTTCAAACCCATCAGCTGCTCCTTGGGAGGAAATCTACTTTTGTAAAGATTTACAGCCTTGGAAATCCAATAGGCATTGCTATGAGTCGGAGGTGACTCGATGGCTATGGTTTTGTTTTTTAAAATATATATCTACCATAATAAAAACAAAGGAAAAAACAGTGTTGCAGTGAGCAACCTTGTATGTGTGGCCATTTTGAAAATGTACAAGTCAATCTCAAGTGTAAAAGTGGAATGGCTAAGTCAAAAGATTTATCTTAATTTTGATAGATGTTGCCAAATTGCCCTCCCACTGGGGTGGTACCAATTTACACTCCCACAGAGAATGTATGAATGTTCCTCTTTTTCACAGTTTCACCAACAGAGTGTATTATGAACTTGTTGGATTTTTACCAATGTGATAGGTGAAAATTGATATTCTGTGCTTTTAATTTGCAGTTCTAAGTGAGTTTGATGATCTTTTTTTTATACGTGTAAGTGCCATTTGTAATTTTTTTCTTTGAATTATTTGTTGATATCCTTTCTTCATTTTTCTCTTACTGCTTCACGGATCTATTCTAGAAGTTATTTCTACATGGGGGAGATTAGCCCTTTGTTGTAATATGAGGTGCAGCCCCTTCTCCCTGAAATTTGTGACAAGTCTTTTTGGCTTTACTTATGGTACATTTCATCATTGATTTTCTTTGCTGCTTTTTTTTAAAAATTGTAAGTTTTGAAATGATTTTAGACTTAGACTTAACGAAGATAGTACAGAGAGTTCTCTTACATCATTCTCTCAACTGCTCGAGATCTTTCATAAACATAGTACATTTAGCAAAATCAGGAAATTAACATGGGTATAGTAGTATTAACTAATCTATAGATTTGATTGGGTTTTCTCTAGTTTTTCACCTAATGCCCTTTTCTGTTTCAGAATTTAATCTTGAATCCCATTTTGTATTTAGTTGTCATATTTTTCTAATCCCTTCCCATCTGTCATATCTGTGTTTTAATACTGAGTGAAATAAACAGGACACAGAAATATGTATCTTATATATGGTTAGGCAATCTACTTCTGTAGTGATGTTGTCTCGGAAACCTAAGGAGGGGTTGCTATGAGTTGGGTCAGACTCGATGGCACATAACAACTACAACAACAATATATGATCTCATATATGATTATGATGTGATCTTAATTTGCATAACAAATTTGAGGTCATACTGTTTATAGTTTTGCATTTTTGTCATATGTATTATGTCAATAAGTGTTTTCCCACCCCAAGTAATCAAATATGTACATATGTGTGTAAAAAGACAATGAAGAAATAAACTAATGATAAACAGGAGACAGAAATATATGTCTTACCTATTAGCTCTCACAGTATTTTCTTTTTTGTACTTTGTATATTTTCCAAATGATCTGTGATGGTTATGTACTACTTTTATCATCATAAGTAACTGCTATTTAAAAATGAGAGTGATTCTGGCCACTTCTAGGGCTGTGCCTTTGTGCTGTGGCTGTCCAGGGGACTTAATTGGGGCTCCTTGTCTAAGAATAAGCCTGTGTCTTTAATTAGGTCACTCTCCTGCCGACCTAGAATCTTTGCATAGGGCTTAGCTTGTGCTACCCGGAACCCTGAGGAGACGCAGCTCCACTGGGCTCTGAGTCTCTCACAGGCAGGCCCTGCGTTTCTGTGTGCATTCAGCTTAGTCTGAATTTGAGAAACTTGTGATCTGTCACCCTGATGGAACCTCCATCCTCCTGCTTCTTTAACATACCTTCTTTAAGAATTACATTAGAAATAGGCTTTATTGTAAAGAAAACAGGCTTGTGAAATAAATACTTTAACCATGTTTGGATGACAATAATCCATTAATTCATACGCCGGCTGTTCTATGCCACTATTGTTCATTATTCCTTGTGCTCTTCCTGGAACATCCTGTGTCACATACTAAACATATCTACCATTTAAGCCCTGGAGTGGCTAGTGAGTGGATTGGGGAGGGGAAGAATTCTTAGAAGTCTAAGCATGGGCCTGAAGGACCTCCCAAGAGAGAACTCATCAAGTAGCCAGGCACAAACACTGCCCCTATAGCAAGGCTTTGGGAGCTCTGGTAGCATAGTGCCTAAGGCACTTGGCTGCTAACCAGGAGGCTGGTGGTTCAAACCCACTAGCCACTCCTCAGAAGGAAGGTTGGGCAATCTACTTCCATAGTGATACTGCCTCGGAAACCCAAGGAGGGGTCGCTATGAGTCTGGTCTGACTCGATGGCACATAACAACAACAACAACATTGCAAGGCTATAGGAACCAGACAGGAGTGACACTCTCTGGCCCTCAGCTTATCTTCTGGCCTAGTGCCTCCACATTCTGTTTCACTGAAACCTTTAACCAGCTTTGGCCCTTGTGAGGGTGTATGTGTATGTATGTGGTGTGGGGTGTCTGTCTTTGGCACAAGATGGGCATGTCCAAAGTGGTGCCCTGTGGGAATCTGCGGTACAGTTGGGTAGAATTAGGGACAGTCCCCCAGAAAAGGACAGCTGGGAATGGCAGCCTCAGTGAGGGTCAGATTGGAACAGAGCCCGTAAATAATAGTTTGTGTGTCTGTGTGTGTGCTGTTGAGTGGATTCTGACTCATGGTGGCCCTATATGACAGGGTAAAACTGCCCCCATAGAGTTTCCTAGGTTGTAGTCTTTATGAGAGCAGTTTGCAGGTCTTTTCTCTCATGGAGCCACTGGTGGGTTTGAACCCCAGACTTTTTCATTAGCAGCTGAGTGCTTAACCATTGCACCAATAGGGCTCCTTGTGAATAATAGTGTAACACTGTAAAAAACAAACCAAACTTGCTGTTGAGTTGATTCCAACTCATGGTGACCCCATATGTTATAGAGCAGATATGCTCCCTGGGGTTTTCTTGACTGTAATCTTAAAGAAAGAGATAGCCAGGCCTTTCTTCTGAGGTGCTGCTGGGTGGGTTTGAACCACCAAAGCTTTCTGTTAGTAGTCAAGCACAAACTGCTTGTGCCACCCAGCACCTTTGGGTGGCTATACCACCATTTATTTATTCATTCTGGTGCTGACAGACATTTGAGTTGTTCCCAGATTGAAATAATTAAGAATAAAGATCCTACAAATATTTTGATCCATGTCTTTTAACTTCTGACACACCTCATTTAACCTCATTTCCTTCCTTCACTCTATTTCCCCAAATCCCAGGGATCATTCATCCAGACCTCTGCTCTCTCAGCTCCATGACATTTTCTTGCTTGTCTAGCTTCCACCCAGTCTTATTTCTTTCTTGTCAAGACTCTTGCAAGAAGAGCTTTTCCCGGGCTGCTCTCACTTCCCTGCTCTCTGCTCCTATCCAACTCCTGCCCATCTTGCCAATGAGGCTGTATTGGCCAAGGTTGCCCATGACCTACATGTTACCAAACTCAGGAGACATAGGGCCTTCTTCTACTTGGCTTTTCTGCAGCACTTCCCCCTAGGGGCTCACAGTTTCCTCTTTCCTCCTGTTTCTGGGACATCCCTTTGCTACTTCTCTCCTGCTTCTCTGACTGCTCCCTATCTAGCCTCCTTGGCTGGATCTCCTTCCTGTCTCTGCCCTGACATTGCTGTTCCCTGGGGCTCTGGCCTCAGCTTTCTTCTTTCTCTCCCAAAGGGCCCTTCTGCTGCTGGGTCTTTAGCTGTCACTGATATGGGCCAACATCCTTCATCTTCAATCTCTAGCTCCAAAAACCAAAAATGCTTTCCAAATTCATTTGGTGGCAAACTTTGATCTGACCTGACATGAGATTATTTACTGTCTTCATGTACCTATTTCCTGAGAATGAATATTCATACATTGCCTGCAGGAATGGTAGTGTGTTTTACTATGGGCCACTGCCCCAGATACCACCAAGGGTGTGATTATGCATGTATACAGTAAATTATGTATTACCTTCTAAAACTGAGAGAAAAAAAAAAATCTGAAATACATCTGGCCCCAGGGTTTTAGGTCAAGCACTGTGGACCTGGAACTCCCAAATCTGCCCCCACTTCAGGCCTCTCTCTTGAGGTCATGAACAGTTCCACTCGAGTGCTCCATGACCACTCAGGCGTATATGACATATGGATATCTATCTAGCCAGTTAGAGTCGACTCAATGGCAGTGGGATTTTTGGTTTTGTATCTCTAGCCATATGATATCTCTGGATCTCTATTAGTTGGCATTGAGTCAGTTCTGACTCATGGTGACCTCATGTCTGTCAGAGTAGAACTGTGCTCCATAGAGTTTTCAGGGGCTGATTTTTTAGAAATATAGTCATGCATGGCATAACGTCTGTTCAGGCAACATCTGACTGCATATACATCTGTGGTTCCAATCCATGTCAACCCTATTATATTAAAAATTCGAGGTACATACAATGGTTTGTAATAACAAATGGATGCTACTTTGTCATGCACATCAAAAGATGTGCCTAGTCATTGAGGAAGAGGAAGACATAGAGAGGTGCACTGGAGGTACAGACAACAAAGATGAACTATTTTGCACACAGAATACTGTGTTGTCAGTGATGGCAAACATTGATCTACAGGTAGCTAGATGGGTGGACAGGCTGAATGATTAGGTATGTCTATGCAGGGAGGAGTGTGCCCATGATCATGTATAGGGGTGGCAGACAATTTTGCTATAAGTGTATTTGTATGTTGTGCAAGAATTTCTAGGTATATGGAAGAGCTGACAAGGGACAGGTTGTAGTCACTTTTTGGCCACAGCCAGGTACCCACAGGGAGTGAGTAGTTGGACCTATGGACTCAGGACCATGGTCACAGGGCACATCGAGCTCAATTGGCATAACATGCTACACAAAAACATTGTTCCACATCCTTCTTTGGCGAGTAGTGACTGGGATCTTAAAAGCTTGCAAGTGGCCATCTAGATGCAATAATGGGTTTCTCCTTGTCTGGAGCAAAGAAGAATGAAGAAAACCAAAGATGCATGGAAACAATTTGTCCAAGTGACTGGTATGCCATGCAATCCTCAGCCTATATGACTATGAGACCAGAAGAACTAGATAGTGCCCAGCTACCACTGTCAACACTCAGAGAGGAATCTATGTAGGAGATTCTGGATAGAGTGGGAGAACAGGGAAGAAGTGGGAAGAAGAAACTCAAAATCATTTAAAAAAAAAAATGGGGTGGGGACCAGTTTTGCTGGTCTGATAGAGCTTGGTGGAACCCCTGAGACTATGGCCCCTAGCTGTCCTTCAGGTGTGGAATTGAACCCACTTATGTGGCTTCCAGCATATGAGGCATATGAGCTGAACATTTACATTAGGTAGATACAGTCCTTGGAGAGATCAATCATGGGAAAATAGAAGGGCTGTGTATGTAGAGGGAAACAGCTACTGGGGGGCTGGAATGCATGGGAGGGAAGGACACAGGAAAGAGGTGGTTATGGTGAGGAAGTTGGAAGAGAGTGGTTGCATTGTGGGAGATGACAGTCAATGTCATGAGACAAAGTATATGTGAACTTCTGTACGGAAAAGGTATTTGCTCTATAAACTTTCACCCAAATCACAATAAAATTAAAAAAAGTAAAAGTGTGTCTAGTGGTTAAGAGATCCTGGATAGAGTGGGAGAACAATGTGCAACAAAACTCAAAATCATAAAAAAAGACTGGGGTTACTGGTCTGATAGAGCCTGGTGAGACCCCCTAGACTGTGGCCCCTAGTTACTCTTCAGGTCTGGAATTGAGCTCTCTCTTGTGGCTTCCAGCCAAATAATAGATGGGCATATGGGGTGAACGTTTACATCAGGTAGATACACTCCTTAGAGTGATCAATCATGAGAGAACAGAAGGGCCGTGTTTGCACAGGGAGACAGCTTGCGGGGCAGGAGTACATGGGAGGGAAGGACACAGGGAAGAGGTAACTACAGGGAAGAAGTGGGAAGAGAGCTGTTACAATGTGGGAAATTGCAGTCAATGTCATGAAACAAAATGTGTAGGAACTGCTGTGTGGAAAATGAATTTGCTCTGTAAATTTTCACCCAAATTACAATAAAAATTAAAAAAAATATTATTACTATGTTTGTATGTCAGCTTGGCTAGGCCTGGTTGAGTGGCTGGGCAGCTAGATGTAGTATTCCCTTATGATGAGACTGGTAATCAACTCTATGGTGGAATGTACTGGGAGCAGCTGAGTAGCTGCCTTTGGAATGTGGTCTGCTTCCTGCATTTAAGGAGAAGCTTTGGGAATGGTCTTTAGCCTATGGCATGCTTGGACCTTGCATGTAGCCGTGTCGCTGCTCAGCAGCCTGCTATGCTCTGCCAACCTTGGGACTTACAATGGACTTAAATTAATGGCCTGCCATGTAGTTTGGTAACATTGGGACCTTGTCAACCTTGGAACTTCTCAGCCTCAGCAGCCTGCCGCTGTCTGAGTGAAGAAACACCTCTAGCTCCAGTGGGCTGGGAGCAGGAGGCAAAGCTGGACCCCAAGGCTGAGGGGCTTTCACCCAGCCCCTAGAGCCTGGCACTTTGAACTTGGACTTAAAGCCTCCAAATTGTAAGAATAAACTCCTGTTTGTTAAGACCATCCCATCTGTGGTATATTATTGTCAGAGCAGCACCAGGTAACCAGAACACTGTATTATTATGTTAAAGATGTTTTGTATATCTAAAAGTGTTTCTTTAATATTTTTTATGCACAGAAGCTCTGGTAGCGTAGTGCCTAAGGCATTTGACTGCTAACCAGAAGGCTGGTGGTTCAAACCCACCAGCCACTCCTCGGAAGGAAGATGGGGCAATCTACTTCCATAGTGATACTGCCTCGGAAACCCAAGGAGGGGTCTCTATGAGTTGGGTCCGACTCGAGGGCACATAACAACAACAACATATACTTTATACCAAGGCAAACATTTGATTAACTGACATTAGATATGAACTGTACCTAATTGTTCCAACTTGTGCACAAATTCAACTTAAAAACAGATTTTGGAATAGGATTTGTTGGTAATCTGGGGACTGCCTGTATATAATATGGTAAGTATTTCCCAAAAACTGGAATATTGTCTTACATTACTATAGTACAGTTATTAGCTTCATAGATTTGCATTGATATAGTACTTTCATCTAGTCTAACATCCATATTCGAATTTTATTTGTTGACCTAATAATGTCCACTATAGCCCGCTCCAGTACTGGATTCAGTATAGGGTGGGGTACTGCATTCACTTGTCTCTTTAGCTCCTTTAATCTGGGATACTTCCTCAGTCTTTCTGTGTCTTTTATGATGCTCAAAAGTTAAGGAGCTTTCATAAGAGACTATGGGCAGAGGTGGTCTTGCCTAGTGGTTGAGTATAGACATCAGTGCCAGGCTGCCTGGGTTCAATGCCCACTCTGCCATTTATTAGCTGTAAGGGTGGGCGAGTTGCTTAACCTTTCTGTGCGTTGCTTTTGCCATTGGTGAAACCAGAAAAACAGTAGGTCTATGTCATGGGGCTTGATTATATGTCCAGCAGCTTCTACTGGTATCTGGTAAAAGCAAGCAAGCAAGCATTCACTTATTGTTATCATGGCAAACCTCTCCTTGAAGGACTCGGGAAATGCAGCAAGCCCTATAGGTGTGCCCCGCATCAGTGGCACAACAACAGGGCCAGGGGAGGCTCTGTGGCAGCCTGGTCCTCCGTGGCTGGGCCTGCAGTTAGCCACGGGGCTCTGGTCTGGACAAGCTGTCAGTGTTTTTTATTTTTAACTTTATTTATCTGTTGTTATTTTTGTTGAGAATATACATGGGAACACATATACCAATTCAATAGTTTATACATATACATTTTAGTGACATTGATTACATTCTTTGAATTGTGTAACCATTCTCACCCTCCTTTTCTCAGCTGTTCCTCTTCCATTAGCTTCCTGTCTTATCTTTCCAGTTGCAGTTGTCAATTTGATCCTTTACAGAAGGTTCTTAAAAGAGTATAATGTTCAAATCAGACATTCTTCACTAGTTAAGCTAAACTATTTTTTTGTTTTTAAGACTTCAGGGGATATTTTTGGTTTAAAAGATTTCTCAGGGCAGTAGTTTCAGGGGTTCATGCAGCCTCTATGGCTCCAGAAAGTCTGGCATCCATGCAAATTTGAAATTCTGTTCTCCATTTTCTCCTTTTTGATTAGGATTCTTCTATAGAATTTTTGATAAAAGGTGTACAGTAATGGTATCCTGGTACAATACTGTTCTTCCGGTCTCATGGCAAAGGAGGCAGTTGTTCCTGGAGGCAATTACTCACACATGCCACTTCCTTCTTCCTGGCTCTCCATCACCCTTTGTTGCTCCAGTGAAGAGAGAACAATTGTGCTTGGATGGCTGCTTGCAACTTTTAAGACCCTAGGAACTCTGAAATGAAGTAGGAGGTAGAATGGAAGCACTATACCCGTTAACTAAGATCTCCCATGAAACCATGACCCTAAACCTGCAAACCAAGGAACAAAATCCCATGAGGTGTCTAGTTGTACATAAGCAGGGAATGCTCTGCTTTTCGATACTGGCTTTTATACTTTTATCTAATTCTGACATGCCAGTCAGCTATTCCTTCTTATAGCTCTTGGCATGCTTCTAGCAATTACTTCTTTAAATGGCTCTGGGCTGGAAAGTTGATAACCAAGTGTGTTAGGATTGTGTATAAAGCAAGAATCCTGAGTTCTTTATTTATTTATTAAAGACATCACTTCTATTTTTAAAGTACACAAGTGTCCTGCCTTTTTAACAGCTGTGTTTGCTTCTTTCTGGGTTCTCTGCTACATTCCAGTCTATTGAGGTCATTGGATACATAAGCCCTAGACACAGAGCAGGGATAACCAAAAACCAAACCCAACCCACTGCTATTGAGTCGATTCTGACTCATAGTGACCCCCATTGGGTTTCTAAGGTGGTAAATCTTTATGGAAGTAGATTGTCCTGTCCTACTTCTGTGGAGTGGTTGATGGGTTTGAACTGGCAACTTTCTGGTTAGCAGTCAAATGCCTTAGGCACTACACCACCAGAGCTCCTTTTATGGAGTTGGCATAGTGCAGATGAATTGTTGTCTCTCAATTGTTACTGCTTTCTCTCTTGAAGAAGGAAGGGGATACCAGAAAGTGTCCTGGCTGACTCCTCCCTCAAAGGGGTGGGCTATGGGGGCTTAGGGTGGGGTCATCTGGGTCAGTGCTGTCTGAAGTTTCTGAGGAGAGGTGCAGCTGGGCCCCACTGATAGTGTGGAGGTGGCTGGAGGAGAGACCATTGCCTCTTGCCTCACTCCTGGTGGTGATGGCCAGTGGGGACAGAGGACAATCAAGGGAGCCCAAGGGCCTGGTCCCCTCCCAAGGCCTGAAGCAGGACTGGCACCAGCGGTGAGATGGGCACTTGGGGTGGAGATGGGGAGACCTCAGCTTGTAAACATCCCCATTTCATGACACGTACCACACAGCATAGCAGCACTGAGAGTGACTTGGTGATACCCCAAAACATAGATGGACACTTGTACTTGCAAGGGTATGACACCTTTCTGAAGGTGGTCAGTGATCCATGGAAATACTGACAAGATGCTCTGATCCCTTCCCTCTCTTCCACAAAGATCTCTCCCTCTCGCTCACATGCTGACATGGTGACATGTGCTGTCCACTTGTGACAAACAGATCATTTCTGAACTTGGACACAGTGAGCCCACTTTGGAAGGTGATACCCTCCCATGCTGACACTCACACATCCTCACTGATGGCGATGCCCACCCACTCCCATATGGTGAGACAGTGAGCAACTTATTCAAGGCAACTCTCCACCCACACTCATGTGAATACTGCACACATTCATACATGCTTACCCGCATGCTCACACACACACACACACACTCAAATTCTCCCTCAAGTGCACACGATGGTTACACACATGCTCACATACTCTCACATGCATGCTCTCACGTGCTCACACTCCCATACACACAATACATGACACTCACATACATGCTCACACACATCCTCACACACACTCACAAATGCTCACTCATGCACACATATGCACACTGACACATGCATGCACACACACCCATGCACACCCATATGCACTCAGACAACACTCAGACAGACAAAGCCTTGGCTTAGCCTGATTTGCCTGTAGACCCAGAAATACGGGCAGAGGGGTGCTCTGCCAGTTTTCCTGACTTTCTACCTCCCTCCCGCCAACCTTCCTTGCCATCCCTCATCCTTCCTTGGGCCTTGGATTTTGTGGGGGTGGAGTAATCCCAACACCTTCCTCCCTCCCCCAGGATTTTTGTGAACCAAAGCCTGGCACTAGGGAAGATTCGCTGCTTTGGTTTTTTATTTTTATTTTTATTTTTTTTTAGGATTTGGGTGAAGATTTACAGAGTAAATTCACTTTTCCTACAGCAGTTCACATATACTTTGTCTCCTGTCATTGACCAAAATTTACAATGCAGCAGCTCTCCTCCCACTTCCTCCCCATAGTTACCTCCTCCCAGTGTCCATCCCTTCATACTCTTCAGCACCCTGAGCTATCTCCCTGTGCATAAGCAGCCCTTCCTTCTCCCATGATTGTATACCCATGTTTGCTTTCACTGACAACTCAGTACTGTATATGCAAAAGGGTTCATATTTGTTGTCTGTACTGCCCATGTAACTCTCTATGTCTTTCTCATCCTCAATGCTGCCATATTGGTCACTCACATTTGGTACATTGCCCTTCTCTTCACCCAAATCAATATTTATCTCTATCTATCTAACAGCATTCCCTCCCCTCCCCTCCCACCCCTGGTAACCAACAAAGAAAATGTCCTCCAATATATAAACCTTTCCTTAACTTTTACAATAACGGACTAATACAATATTTGTCCTTTTGTGACTGACTTATTTCACTCAGCATAATGTCCTCCAAGTTCATCCACGTTATGCGGTGTTTTGCAGATTCTACATTATTCTTTAGCGTTGCATAGTATTCCATTGTGTGAATGTACCAAAGTTTGGTTATCCATTCCTCAGTTGATGGACATCTAGGTTGTTTCCAAGTTTTAGCTATTGTAAATAGTGCTGAGATGAACATCGGCGTGCATATATCTGTTCTTGTTATGGCTCTCACTTCTTTAGGGTATATACCTAGTAATGGGATGGCTGGGTCAAATGGTATTTGTATTTCCAACTTTTTAAGGAATCGCCATACTGCTTTCCACAATGGTTGTACCATTTTACAGTTCCACCAGCAGTGTATGAGAGTCCCAATCTCTCCACAACCTCGCCAGCATTTGTTATTTTCTGTCTTGTTGAACTTTGATACCAGTGCTGGAGCAAGATGGTATCTCATTGTTGTTTTGATTTGCATCTCTCTAATTCGCTGCTTTGGTTTTGACATGGACTACACTCTGGCTGGTAGAGAGGACAGGACTGCAGGGCATTTGGAGGCTGTGGGGACAGGAGTCCCAGCTGAGCCTCCATGTGCCTGGGCCTCCCTGCAGCCTACAAGTCCCCGGCCTATGAGGTACTAGCCTTTGAGCTGCTGCTGGAACACCTGGTGTGCATTGGGTACACATGAGATCCTGCGCTACACTTACGACCCTACCTTTCCCACCAGGTGCGGGGCTTGGGCTGGAGATGGAGGGGCTGTCACAGGTCCTGAGCACCCGATCCCCCATTTGTAGCCTCTGTGCTCTCTTACCAGGGGCCTGGTGTTCGATGCACTCTACAGGAACCTGCTGAAGGTGGATGCTCACGGGAATGTGCTGCTGGGCATCCACGGCTTCACCCTCTTATCTGAGTAAGCGGCAAGGGGTGTGGTGGGGGAGGATGAAGCAAGGAGGTGGGAGAGGATGGATAGAGAGAGGGAGGGAGGAATGACTTGAGCTCATAGCATGAATGAAGAAGGGAAAAAAGGGACGAGGGGGGGGAGGCAGCATGGAAAAGCCAGGGCCTGGGGCCTCTAGAAGGCCTGGGAAGGGTGGTACTGCACGCAGCCCACTCCTCCTCAGGGCCGAGATCTGGAGCTTCTACCCCAGTGAGTTCATTCAGAGGGACGACCTGCAGAGGTTCCACATCCTCAACACACTCTTCAACCTGCCTGGTGAGGGGTGGATGGGGAGGTGGGGTAAGGGATCCTCAGGGCTCCACCTTTGGCCTCAGGTGCTGCTGCCTGGTCCTCAGGGCCAGCAACTGACCGACATCTCTGCCTCAGAAACCTACCTGTATGCCTGCCTGGTGGACTTCTCCAGCTGCTCCCGCTATACCAAGTGTGTCCCCGCTCCCTGCCAGCCCTGGGTGAACAATGCTGGGTGACACTGCAGCTGTCCAGGGGCCAAAGTCAGAGTGGGAGCCTCACCTAGAGGCAGAGTTTCCTCCTGTGGGGTTTGAGGGGCTCTCAGAGTGCAGGGAAAAGTCTTCCACTGCAGAGTGCCACCTTGACCAGGAAACCAGTGCTGCCCCCAAGGGGTGATCCTTGGCACAGTGTGGCACCCTTCCCAGAATGGCTGTGACATTAGCCCCAGTGTAGGCCCCAGTGTGGCTGGTGGCATCACCCTGGTCCCCTTGTTGGTCTCCCTGTGCCCTCTCCGTTCTCCCCAGCTGCGACACTGGCTATCAGCATGGGAACCTCTTCGTGTCCTTCCGAAGCCTCTTCCAGGATGTGACCGATGCCATGAATAATGTCCATGAGTCGGTGAGTGGACCATGGCTCCACGACCTGTAACCTGCTTGTCCTTGGCTCTCCTGGGCCAACACGCAGGTCACCAGCCCCTACGAAAAGGGTATCTTCTGATCTCCTTCAACCTCACAAGGGAGAAACAGAATCACCGTCAACAGCCCAAGGCTTATTCCTGTGAGACTAGACACGTCCACCCTCCAGCCTTTTTACTATTTCTGACACCAACTGACCCTCCCACAGCACTCACTACTTCTCTGCTGGGTTCAATAATTCGTTGCAAAGGCCACACAGAACTCACAGACAATACTCACTATTATAGGGTTTATTAGGGAAGTAACAGGCTGTAAGTCAGGTTCAGGAAAGCCTTCAGGATAGAGTTCTTCATTCAGGACAGTCTCCCCTCTGCTATGCCCTCAGGTACACCTCTCTGGTCCTTGGCTTCTCAGCCTGGCCTCTGCCCTGTTCAGGCCAGCATTACAAAGCTCTTTTAGCTCTGCCCATAGGTACACTTACATGCGTCCCACTTCACCAGCAAGCTTCCTGTCCAAGGGCACTCAGCTTTCTTGCTCCGTGGGCTGGCAGGGTTGCCACTCTGTCTCATACCTCTTGGTTCCACTGCTGCCATCTCTCAGTTGGGCATCTCTGCCCAGGTGTCTCCACCAGGGAGGTCCAATGCAGGGATCTTGGGTCCAAGGATGTGCTCCATTTCTACCTCTAGCTCTTCTCTCTCGATGGCAGTGAGATCCTCCTTCCCACTTCTAGGAATGCTCATTGTAAGCCCGGTAGAGTGACAAAACTAACCAGTCCCAACACCAGAGTGCCGTATACCTTGTTTTCATGGTCCCACCCTGTCCCATCCCGCGGGACAGTCAACCTAGGACCTGGAGGAGGGGGTGGAAATGGAGGGGACAAGAGACGCGAAGAATGGAGACAAGTCGAAAGCCCGATCAAGTCTCGTTTATTGAATTTCAAACAAATACTTATATATGGTAAAGGAAAGGGGCAGGATCAAGGAATGGGGTGATGTGACGTTGCTGCTGACGGTGAAATAGGGAAACCTATAAAAAATAGATACGTGGCAAGAGGCGGGTAAATTTAAAAGTGCTGAATCACTTCTATACAGAAGTGAAGGCTCAAGACAGGTCTTGAAACTCAAACTTAGGTCTGAAGATGTCCAACAGGCCCAAAACAAAGAAGGGATGTATTGTGACCTTGTTAAGATGAATAGAATGCCGTGGTGCGGCTCTCCACACCACCCAGTAATCTGGTGGGAGTCACAAAGATCATGGCTAGAAAAGACACACCAAGTAATTCACTGTGCCACTGTCCCCTTAGAATTTCCATCCCTCTTCCTACTGAGTAGTTTGATGGTCTTGGTTCCCCAGTGCCATTCCTGCCATCCTGGACACACACACACACACACACACACACACACACACACACCTATGCTCCCTCCTGCAGGGCTGTCTCAAGGAGAAGACCCTGGAGGACTTGGATAAATACGTGGAGAAGGATGTGAGTGATGGCAGACCCAAGGTCATGATTAGGCTCTGCCCCTTTCTCCCTTGGACTCCTTTCTCAAGGCTTAGACAGAGGCCTGGGGCCCACCTTCTCTGAGAGGTTGAGGCCTAGGTGGGCTCCCAGGGCAGCTGTGGGAGGCTTACCCTTGGAAGTCACTCTGTTGTTTCCCAGGTGTGAATCCCCATCCTGCTGGGCAAGATGAAGGAGGTTGGGAAAGTGTTTCTGGCCACCAACAGTGGCTACAACTACACTGATGTGAGTGTGTGTGTAGAGAGGGAGGGGACCCTGAGCCTCTGAGCCCAGAGAACTGCTTCCTTCCTGACCCCAGGGGAAAAAGGGACCCTGTAGGAAACAGTGACAGGGTAGCAAAGAGTCAAGACCCTCCTACCCTCATCACCTGTCATCTTGGTTTTGATTTCTTGGCCTTTTAAAGTCTTAGCAGAATGAACAACTTTTCCACCTTCATATCCCGTGGTAGCTTATCTGCCCTGAGGGAAATAATTGGGTGAGAGGCAGAAGTGGGCAGTGGCCCCTGGCCCAGTCCAGGCCCGGTGCCCTGACCCCTGTCCTGTCCCTGCCAGGCCATTATGACCTACCTGTTTGGCATTGGTGAGGTGAGTGTCACATGCCCGTGTGTGTGGGGGAGCAGCATGGCAGCCCCACTGTGCTAAGGGCAGGGAGGGCCAGACCACACTGTGGTGCTGTGGGCTGCAGTGGGTCAGGGTATGTCTTTCTGTTCTGGCCTCTTCTATCATTTCACATGTGTGGGGAGCTCTGGTGGCGTAGTGCCTAAGGCATTTGACTGCTAACCAGAAGGCTGGCGGTTCAAAGCCACCAGCCACTCCTCGGAAGGAAGATTGGGTGATCTACTTCTATAGAGATACTGCCTTGGAAAGCCAGAGAGGGGTCCCTATGAGTTGAAACCGACTCAATGGCAGTGAGTTTGTTTTTTGGTTATTTTGTCCTCACTGAAACCTCCCCATATGGGGCAGCTGCCTGCATGGGTGGCCCAGAGTGACCACTCCCTCAGCCGGGGCATGGAAGGAGCCTGGGTGTGGAGGGGGTAGAAATGACCACTTATGGCCTCAAATAAAACCATAAAGTAGCAAGCAGACATTTGGGGAGGAGTTGGGAGAGGGTGGAAAGGGGGTGAGAGGAGGAAAGGATGGGGCAGCCTAGGCCCAGAGAGCTCAGTGTGTCATGCACAATGGCTTTGGGTGTGACCAGGAGCCACTGGGCATGTGAGCAGGACTTGAACTTGGTGATTGCTCATGTCACTGTGTACCTGGGGCCCACTGACTATGCACCAGTGAGTGGCTCTGGAAGCTGACATAAGGCACACACAATATCCAACACAGACCTCCACAAACACATTTCTAGCACATTCGTGTACGATTCGTGTACAACCAAGCAATTAGCTTGGTTGGTGGGGTTTGGGGAATGAGACCCACTGGTTTCTGGGCCTGGGATGTCTCATCCATCTGGCAGCAGGACCAGGGCACATGGATGACACAAGGTCTGGCAAGTTTTCATTGAGCTGGATGGAGCTAGGGCTGGTGGCTTAGCCAGAGGAGACAGGGTGGGGAGGTGGCTGTGGTGGGGTGACTGGGCTGAGGCCATGTCAGCTTGCTGCAGGGTCAGATCTTCCAGGCTGAGTGTGCATGTGCCTTGTGTGTCTGTACAACCTCCTGCACCCTTGCTCCACAGGTGGGGGCCCCAGCCAGGCCCTGGAGGTCCTAATTTGACCTGATTATAGTGGACACACAGAAGCCCCGATTCTTTGCAGAGGGAACGGTACTGAGGCAGGTCAACACGGTAATGGCAGGTGCTGAGGCCTGGTCCACTTTCACCCCAGGGCTGCGGTGCGGGGAGAGGAGCCTGCTCTGGGAGACTGGGTCTGTTTCTTCAACTTGACCTGCTCTTGGTGGCTGCCTGCTCTGCTGCTCTGTCTGTCCCTGGAGTCAGGGGATGAAGGGGACTCCTTCAGGTCCTCTGCCACCTCTTCCCTTCCACACACCCATGATTACCTTTGCTGCACCCAGCACCCAGCTTCTATCACCAGGGATAGAAGATAAGGTTCTCCTGACTCCAGGGCACCTCTCTACCCCCTCAGGACTCAGGGAAGCTCCATGTGGGCACCTACACCGGGCCTCACCAGCACTGTGCTGTCTACTCTGGAGGTACCCACTCCCAACCCACTGCACCTGGTGCACTAGGAATCCAGGTCTCTGACCTGCCCAGCCAGGAGAAGGAGGGGCTGTGAGCATGCTTCTCTCCTCTCACGGTGAGGCAGGCTCTTCAGACGTGGTGTGTGAGCTGCTCGGGGTGCAGGGAAAGGACATCTTGTACATTGGGGACCACATCTTTGGTGACATCCTCAAATCCAAGAAGCAGCAGGGCTGGTGGACTTGTCTGGTGGTTCCTGAGCTGTCTCGGGAGCTGGGCATCTGGGCCCGGGAGAAAGGTGAGCTGTAGGGGTCAGGAACAGGTAGAGGAACATTGCCACCAGTGCAGAACCCTGCCCCATTGTCACTTTTCCTCTTTTCCCAGTGGGGGATAATAATGACTATGCTAATCTTGTCTACTCCGTGGTTTATGAAACACTGTTACCCCAGAGGGAGGATCTCTTTTATACTCAAATAGAAGCAGACTCAGAGAGGTTCAGTGACTTGCCCAAAGTCACACAGGCATTAGGGACAAAGCTGGGACTCAAATTCTAGTTTCCTGACTTCAGAGTCCTGTACTGGTTCAGTGCACTGGGCAAACTCCAGAGGAGCCTCCTTCCTCACCTTACCCCACCCACCTCACTCATTCTGAGGTACAAAGTCCCTGACCCAGGAATGACGAAGTAATTCTCAGGGTCTGTGGTTATTGTAAGCCCAGCAGTTCAGGCTTTGTTCTAACAGCTGCATTTGAGTCATTGCTGTGTGACCTTTGAAAGGTCACTTGAGTCCCTGCATGGCTTCCTCCCCTGCTCTAAGGGTCCTACACTGTCCCTGTTTCACATGGGCTCAGGTAGGCCTAGGGCTGACTAAGGTGGGCAGGCCAGTGGGTGACCCAGCTGTCCCTCCCTCCCCTGTGCCCTGTGCGTTTTTTCAGACCGGTTGGAGGAGTTGCAGAGGCTGGACATGCGCCTGGCTGACCTGTACCAGTGAGAGCCCTGATCCCTGCCTGGGGAGGGGAGGGATGGAGGGGTGGGCCTCCTCTATGCCTGTCACTGAGAGCCTGGCCAAGGTTGTCAGGATATCACAAAGATCTGTTTCAGGGTGGGCTTTCCAAGTCCAGTTTACACCCCCAGCCTGTGCTGGGATCAGGCCAGCACCCCACTGGAAGCCATGAAGTGCCCCCCTGCCATGGGATCTTGAGAGGCTATGCCTGGTGCTTGGAGGCCTGGCTTCTCTTTTCCTGGGTCATGTGGCCATTTTTGTACCAGGCACATGGATGGGAGCGTTGTGGACTACAAGTCATCAACTCTACCAAGAGGGAGATTCAGGTAAGAGCCAGGTGGTGAGTGAGGAGGGGACAGGATCAGCAGTGGGCCTGCCTAGACTTACCTTGGTCCTGTTGTTGTTGTTGTTATGTGCCATCGAGTTGGCCCTGACTCATAGCGACCCCTCCTTGGGCCTAGGTCCTTCTTAAACTGATTTTCCCCAACCTGGCTGGGCTCTACCTGTTCTTGTCAGCCAGCGCCCCCTGCTGGCCTGAGTTCCACATGACAGCAGTATGCTTGCAAGGAGGTTTTGCCTGTGGGGTGATTTGTGGGCATGGCACCTGCCCCACAATGCCCCCTAGTAAGTCTTCTTGAGAAGTGACTGCCTGCCCAGTTGGGTCCTCCTGTAATCAACCAGCAATCTATGATCAGTATTGGGGTTCAGCCTTCTGGCTGGAGAGTGAGCTTGAGATTCTAAGGGGTCTGAGAAGATAAGATTTCAACCCACTGAGCTGATACCCAAGCAAACCCAACCCACTGAGGTTGAGATGATTCCCAACTGACAGCAACCCCATAGGACAGGGTAAAATGCTCCATAGGGTTTTCAACTGTACATCTTTATGGAAGCCGACTGCCTCCTCTTTGTTCCATGGAGAGACTGGTGGGTTTGAATTGTTGATTGTTTGGTTAGCAGCTGAGTGCTCTAACCACTGTGCCACCAGGGCTCCAGTGAGCTGATGGGTCGTGGGAAGAGAAGAAAGAAAAAAAAAAATCCCTTGGGCATTACTGACAAGCCACTAAAGTTGCGAGATTCCCACAGGCTGGATCAAAGGGCTTCAGGCTACTTGGCATTGCAGGCCCAGCTGGGACCCATCATGGGGGATCTTTGCAGAGCTCCTTGCAGGTTATGAAGCTCTTGCATAGTCATGTGACTCTCTGGACAGCTCTGTGAGATGGGCTGTGCAGCAGTTGTCACCCTTGTTTTACAGATGGTGAAACTGATGCTCAGAGGGGGGGAACAGCATGCCCTTGGTCACTCTGGAGTAAATGTCCTGACTAGTTCTCCAGGCTCTGAAAAGTGGGCCTGGTGGTGGGGTAGAGCCTGCTAGTGAGGCAGGAGAAGGGCTGGATGTGGGCCTTTGTTAAGCCGTCGTGGGGAGAGAAGGCAAGTGACACTGAGGGCTGAGAGCCAGTGCTCACTCTCCATGACCAGGCAGGTAGCTGGGTAGGAAGCTAGGGAATGGGGCCTATAGCAAATAGCCATTCCACATCCAAAAGCAGGTATGTGCAGTGTCTGTGCTTAGAAAACCCAGCTCCTTCCCTACAATTGGGAGCTCTGGTGGCATAGTGCCTAAGGCATTTGACTGCTAACCAGAAGGCTAGCAGTTCGAACCCACCAGCCACTCCTCGGAAGGAAGATTGGGCAAGCTACTTCCGTAGAGATACTGCCTTGGAAACTCAAGGAGGGGTCACTATGAGTAGGAACGGACTCGAGGGCAGTGAGTTTGGTTTTTGGTTTTTCCTACAATTGGGCTAAAGCTTCAGTGTCCTCAGGTGACAGAGACCCAGGGAGGGTCATTCAGGGATGGAGTAGGTGAGGGCTGAACTGGGTGTGACCCCAGCAGGATGGCCTAGCTCTCATGGTGGGTGGTGAGTACCGTGGGGGGTATAGGTGCTGGGTAGGGTGGGGTATCCACTCAGCATGCTTCCCACCTGTCCAGAGGGTCACCCGGGAGCTGGACCTGTGCTACAGCACCACGGGGAGCCTGTTCCGCTGCGGCTTCTGCCAGACGCTCTTCGCCAGCCAGCTGATGCGCTACGCTGACCTCTACACTGCCACCTGTCTCAACTTCCTGTACTACTCACTTGGCTCACTGTTTCGGGCGGCCCCGGAGCTGGTGGGTCCCTGCAGAACCTTCTGGGCCATCCTTACTCTCCACCCGAAGGACCTTCTGGTCCCCAGACCTGCCAGGAGCTTGTTGTGAGGTCACCAGATCCAAACTCCTCTCTCCAGACACAGTAGTTCAAAGTCTTGTAGATAAGTCTTAAGTCTTAGGTAGATAAGATTAAGTCTTCACCTTTAAAAAAAAAAAAAATGACACAAGATAAGGGAGTATAGATAAGATAACCTCTGCTGGGGAAGCTCTTCCTCAGACCCATTCTTAACACCTGCTTGAAATCAAGACCATGTTATCTCATTTTTATGTCTTCAGGTAGCAATGATACTGGTGGTTCAGTGGTAGAACCTTCATTGAGTTCCACGGGAGACCTGGTTTGATTCCGGCCAGTGCACCTCATGGACAGCTACCACCCATCTTCCAGTGCAAACTTGAGTGTTGCTATGATGCTGAACAGGTTTCAGTAGAGCTTCCAGACTAAAATGGACTAGGAATGTGTTCAGCCAGTGAACACCTTGTGAATCACAACAGCCTGATCAGCAACTGATCATGGGGATGGTGCAGGACTGGGAGCACTTTGTTCATTGGGCATGAGGTCACCATGAGTTGAAGGCTGACTTGATGACAGGTCACAACTGTAACAGCAACAAGAAGAAATTATACCAGTTGCAAGAAGGAAGGCTACAGTCTTTCTGCCTTCAGTAAACATACAGTGACTTCAAAGGAGGTGAAGGAAGCAGCAGATGATACAGTAAACACTCCAGCTGGTCTTCCTCTGGCTGTGATCCTTGGTTAAGAGTAAGAGCAAGGAAGTGGAGGTGGTACGGGGTGGGTTAGGAGGAGCTGTGGCACTGAGCAGTGTAGACCTCCCATGCAGGGTTTTCAATGGTTGACATACCAGTTCTCCCAATGAAGCATCATTTTGCTTTCCTCTGATAGCATAGTGCCTAAAGGCACTTGACTGCTAACCAGAAGTCTGGTGGTTCAAACCCACCAGCCACTCCTTGGAAGGAAGATTGGGCAATCTACTTCTGTAGTGATACTGCCTCAGAAACCCAAGGAGGGGTCGCTATGAGTTGGATCTGACTCCATGGCAGTGAGTTTGGTTTGTTTTTCAGAGTCTAAATTAAGGATCTGGACTTGAAACTAGGTCTTCATGGCTTCTTCCCCCCTGCTTTCCCTGTTACCTTCATCTGCCTTCTAGATGTTCAAAAGGGGCAAAACCATTTATTGAGTGTCTGCTGTGGTCTAGCTCTTGGTTGGTCTGGGTGCTTTTCACTGATTATATATACTTAATGCTCAAAATAACCTGCCAAAGCAACAACAAACCCAAACCAGTTGCTGTTGAGCTGACACCGACTCACAATGAACTCAACATGTGTGTTAGAGTAGAACTGTGCTTCAAAGGTTTTTCAATGGCTGATTGTTTTTGGAAGTAGATTACCAGGCCTTTTTTCTGAGGCATCTTAGGTGGACTCACACTCCCAACCTTTTGGTTAGCAGCCAAGAAAGTTGGATTTTATTGTCTTCCTTTTACCATTGACAAAATGGAAGTGCAGTGAATTTAACCCTTTCAAGACCAAATTATTTTTTGCTTTGAATTTTTTGTCAAAACCATGTGTTTTCAGTAACAGAAGGCATTTGGAATGAAATGAAAAAATTGTTTTTGAGGTAATACAGATTTTGATGTAATTAAACTCTAAAAACCAAACTCACTGTTCTTGAGTTGGTTTGGGCTCATAGTGACCCTTCCTTGGGTTTCCAAGGCAGTATTGTACAGAAGTAGATTGCCCAGTTTTCCTTCCAAGGAGTGGCTAGTGGGTTTGAACCACCAACCTTCTGCTTAGCAGTCAAATGCCTTAGGTACTACGCCACCAGAGCTCCTTTGATAGAATAAGTGGAACACATATGTTCTGAGTGTTCTCAGTGCTGTGTAGGTTTGGTGGGATGAGTCCCCTTTCTTCAGATTCATGCAGTTGTACAGCCCCCCCGCCAGATGGCAGCATGCACTAAAAGTGGGATAAGAGTTTCCCACCAGATCCCAGTGGCAGAAAAGATAGGTGGATACTATATTTACCACGGACAAGGAAAGGGTTAAGTAACTTGCTATTACACTGCTAATAGACTGCAGAGCTGGGATTGGAATCCAGGGCTACTGAACTCCAGGGGATTAGCTCTGTTCCCAGCACTGAACTGCCACACACTCAGGGGAACTGAGGACTCACTGTGCAGCCCCATCTCATCTCTGGGCTTTTAGATGGGCAAGGCTGGAGAGTTCCAGCCAGACTGGGGTCAGAGTTAACATAATCACAGGTGATGTTAGACGTCATTGCTAAAATAGAGACCAGGTAGGTGCAGAAAAAACACCCTCAAGCTACAGGTGAAGCCTTGAAAGAAATCTGACTTTTGCTTAACTGTGCTGGCCTGCGAGTTTTGGGGAAACCAAGTCCACCTGCCTGAACCTTCTTTCCCCTGATGACCCTTTTGGGTGGGTTCCCTCTTCTGCAGAATCCTTGGACAGGAACCTGGGAGCTTGAGGGTGAGGAGGTTTCAGCATAACAGGTATCCCCGAAGCCCTGACCACTGATGGAGAAACCTCATCTCCTTTTGCCTTTGTCCCCGCAGATGCCGCATGAATCACTTGTGGAGCAAGACCAGGACAATCTGGAGTCCACCTTCAGCCTTCTTTCCAGGGCAGCCAGAGGGTGAGTTGCAGGGAGGTGGTGGTTCTATTCCTGCCGCTGGGTGGAGCTCTCACACTGCAGCCCAGGAGCTCGCAGCTTGGGACTGTCTTGGGCCAAAACAGTGGTTCCTAATGGGGAAGTAGGAGCTCTGGTAGCGTAGTGCCTAAGGCACTTGACTGCTAACCAGAAGGCTGGCGGTTCAAATCCACCAGCCACTCCTTGGAAGGAAGGTTGGGCAATCTACTTTCATAGTGATACTGCCACTGTGAGTTGGGTCCGACTTGATGGCACATAACAATAACAACAACAATGGGGAGGTATCAACCCTAGGGGGTGTTTTGGGGAATTATGGGACTTTATTTTGTCTTTAAATGTGGCCATCTGAGTATTTGCATAGAAATAGATATTATTTTATTGGCCTTGCATGGTGCAAACAGTACTGGACTACTAACTGGAAGTTTGGAGATTCACATTCATCCAGAGCCACCTCAGAAATTGGCCTTGGTGACCTGCTTCCAAAAGTTCCCCCCAAAACCAAAAAACTCATTGCTGTTGAGTCACTTCCTACTCATAGTGACAGAGTAAAACTATCCCAAAAGGGTTCAGAAACCCAAGAAGGAGTCGCTATGAGTCAGAACCGACTGGACTGCTGTGAGTTATTATTATTATTTTTTAAAGGGTTTCCAAGGCTGTAATCTTTATGCACTTAGGCTGCCACATCTTTCTCCCAAGGACTGCTAGTGGGCTGGTGGGTTTGAATCACGGACCTTGTGGCTTGAAGCATATGTAGTGCTTTAACCACTGCACCACCAGGGAAAGCCTTGAAAACCCTATGGAACAGTTTAATTTTGTAACACATGGAGTTGCCATGAGTTAGAACTGACTTGAGGTCAACTGGTTTGGTTGATTTCTTTTTATGTTGTATTTAGGGCATAATATGGATTTAAAAATGATTGTGGCACTAATTGATCTATACCTATTCAATTCAGCATAGAAAGGGAAAAATTAAAATATTTGCTTTGAAAATGGGTCTTTGGGTCTTACAGGGCCAAGAACCACTGGATGTAAGAGCCCAGACTCACGGATTCTCACGTAGGGCCTGACTAGCTGAGTCTGTGCCCTGCACGCTGTTGGCTGATCCATATTACAGCTCACCTTCATCCCAGGAGTAGCTGCAGTAGCTCCCTTGTTGAGGCCAAGGCTCCTTCTCCAACAGCCTTTATGTTATAAAGGCCCCAGTGAGTAGGGGCCCCTACTCCAGACCCCTCTGACAAACACTTAGTGCTGCCTGAATCCTCTTGAGCTGAGTCTCCAGCTTTATGGGTGCAGCTTTATGGGTGCAGCCTGGACTTCCAGCCTGGACCTGCATCTCCAAATCCTGCATGAGATTTCCTGTTTCTACCTCAGCTTTCCTGGGACTGGCTTTTGAACATGTTCATTTCATAAGTTTCGTTTAGTTGGGTGGTACCGGTGTGTAGACTTTCAACCTGGGTTTATAGAGTGCTTCTTATATATAAAGAATATATAACAACAATAAAGAAACTGAATCATCAGCTATTTTATTTACTCTTGCTTAGGTAGAGCTCAACATTCAAGCACATTCATTATCTTTAGTAAGTAGTTGCCAACTAGTCTCCCATCTCAACTCACCAGAGAGCTAGACACACTCTCCTGTAGTTGTGGTTCTCAGGGATGTGTGTGGTTTGACTCCCTCCCCTTTCCTTCATCCTCATCCAACCTCAGCCTGGGGCATCTTGACACATTATCTACCCCTGGTTGGGCATCGCTGGGTAAGCTTGGGAAGAGAGTTAACAGCTGTCTTCATTTCTTGAAGGCTGAGGGCAAAGAGAGGGCTGAGGACCAGGAGGGCTACATGAGGCTGACTGAACCTGGCTGTGGGCCAGCACCACAGGTCATCTTCCAGTTGAGATATATTTCAAATAAAAAGTTGAAATCTCTTAAATGTAACAGATATGGAGTCTAAGAACATTTCTTTTAGGGAAAAGGAAGGGCTATTGCTTTCATTCTAGAAAGCACCCCCATGGCCTTTGAAATGTGTGTTGTCAAGTGGAATTATTTTACCTAGTTCCCATAAGCTGCATTCTGTTTCACATCCAGTTTTACATCTAGACATTTCTTTTTAAAAATCGTACTTTGGTGTGTGTTTGATTCTATTACCAGTAACAACAATAGATCACTATGAAAGGCATAAAATGAAATAGCCCCAAAATCTTTGAACTTGATGTATAAATGCATCACCTCCCACCCCCCTCTCCAAAAAACCCCACTGCCATCGAGTCGATTCTGACTCACAGTGACCCCCATTGAGTTTCTTAGGCGATAAATATTTATGGAAATAGATTGCCTCATCTTCCTTCCATGGAGCGGCTGGTGGGTTTGAACTGCCATCCTTCCGGTTAGCAGTCACATGCCTCAGGCACTGTGCCACGAGAGTTCCTTCATAAATGCATTAAAACATGAAAAAGTCATGCTCATGATGTAAAAACTCAAATCTTCATTTTGGTAGGAGCTTCTCTGTGATATTAAAGCCCTGACTCTTCCTTGTTCTGATGTCCCTGATTTTAATCCACTTTGATAGTTCACTTTTTGTTTGTTAGTGGTATCATCTGGCATTATATGGAGACTTAGAACGAATATAGGTCCCTGGGTGGCACAAATGGTTTGTGTTTGCCTACTAACCTAAAGGTTGGTTGTGCAAACTCACCCAGCAGCTCCATGAAAGAATGGCTTAGAGATCTGCTTCCATAAAAGCTTATGGAGAAGCTCTACTCTGTAACACATGGGGTTGCTGTGAGTCGAAATCGACTTGATGGCAGTGGGTTTTTTTTTTTTGTTTATTTGTTTATGTGATGTTTATATTTGTGTGTCAACTTGGCTGGGCAACTTGGCTGGGCCTGGTTGAGTGGCTGGGCAGCTGGTGGTAGTTATTCCCCGTGATGAGACTGGCAATCAACTCCACGGTGGGATCTACCACAAGCAGCTGAGTAGCTGCCTTTGGGATGTGGTCTGCTTCCTGTATATAAGGAGAAGCTTTGAGAATGGTCTCTAGCCTGTGACACACTTGGACCCTGCACGTAGCCATGTTGTTCCTCAGTAGCCTGCTGTGCTCTGCCCTCCTTGGAACTTACAATGGATCTAAGTTCATGGCCTGCCGTGTGGTGTGGTAACATCAGGACTGTGCCTTTTTACTTGTCAACCTTGGGGCTTCTCAGCCTCAGCAGCCAGCAGCTGTCAGAGTGAAGAAAAGCCTCTAGCTCCAGTGGGCCAGGAGCAGGAGGCAGAACTGAAGCCCAAGATTGAAGGGCTTTCACCCAGCCCCTAAAGCCTGGCACTTTGAACTTGGACTTAAAGCCTTCAAATTGTAAGAATAGACTCCTGTTTGTTAAGGCCATCCCATTTGTGGTATATTTCTTGTCAGAGTGGAACTAGGGAACCAGAACAATTTAGAATGAATATATATACACGTTTGAAATGATGAAGCAAAACCTTGAAAGAATATGTCTGGTAACACAATTCACTAACTTTGTTTTCTGTGGCTAAACAATTGAAACATTTGCAATATCTGAGGATGATTAAGGAACAAGAGGCCACATGTTCAGAGTCCATAGTCACCTTCTATACCCCCTGTACATTTCAGAAATTTCCAGGCCCCAGCGTCTGCAGGAGCAGGTTCTCTGGGCAAAGACCCGGTATCCTTTTGTCTTTAATAGATATCCCTAGTGTCTTTAAACACTAGATTCTTATTCAAGGGCTTGTTGTTAGTTGCCATTGAGTTGGCTCTGACTCATGGCAACCTAGTGAATAATACAGAATAAAATGTTGCCTGATCCTACATAATCTTCATGGTTGTTGACATGTTTGGGCTAATGTTCTAGCACTAATTGTACATTGTTCTGTTGTGATCCATAAGGTTTTCATTGTCTGATTTTCAGAAGTAGACCACCAGGCCTTTCTTCCTGGTCTGTCTTAGTCTGAAAGCCCTGCTGAAACTTGTCCACCATGGGTGACCCTGCTGATATTTGAAATACTGGTGCCATCACTTCCAACATCATAGCAACACACAAGCGTTCGCAAGGGCTGGATGATAGTATTTAATCAGGAAAACTTCTCAAACCCTAGGGCCCATGATTTTCTGGAGAAGTCCGGAAATACAGCATAGTTGTCAGTACTATAATAATCATCCCTTAAAATTCCTACCTAAGGAGGAGAGAATGTAGAAAGGGACTGAGTGATAAACAGCCCAAGGCGTCAGAGAAGATAAAAAATGCCGAGAGAGATGCCGAGGGAGAGAGAAAGCGGTACATGCAAAAAGGAGGGAAGAGGTGGCCAAAGGGCTTTCCTATGCTTTTCTTTTGCCTAGAGGATTCCCCTGCCCATCTCCCCTGGTTAACGCCTGGTTCCCTCAGACCTCAGGAGGCCTCCTCATCTCCCTCTTCTCTTTCCCCTGTGCTTGGTACTTCTCTTTCTTATGACTTTCAAATGCATGATTCTTTGATCACATGTCTCCTCACCAGACTCTTAGCTCCATACGTCCAGGAACCAAGCCATTTTGCCTCACCATTGTGTCTCTGGCATCTATGTGTCCTGCATTTTATTTTGAATGAGCCATGTCACACAGATGATTATTACCCTGGGTCTGCTTGTAGAATGGCAGGGGAAGGAATGTGGCAAAGGCTACACTGTGAGAAAAGAAAATGGAGAAAAAAGAGCTGTGCATTAGAACTGTCCTAAACTCTCTGGGAGTTGGCTGGGCAGTGTAGGGGAGATAGATGCTTCTACTTGAGGGCTGCTCATTTGATGCCATCTTTTTTTTTTTTTTTTTTTTAAATCTGATGTTACTTCTATGCTCCAGTTTTTCTATACCTTGGTATTCCATTTCTCTTGAGATTATGATACTGACAGTCACCCTTCTTTTCCAGTGGAATTTTTAGTTGGGTATGTGGCTACTGCAAAAATTTCCTAGCCTTCTCTGAAGGTGGCTGGAGACATGTGACTAAGTTCTGATCCCTCCATCCCAAGCAGAAGCAATGTGTCCAATTTCCAAGTTATGACTCTAAAAGGAGAGGGCGTGTCTCCCCCTTCCCATTGGCTGGGATGTGGAGTTGGTTGGGACCCATCTTTGGTTATGTGGATGAGGCTGCACCCCAGGAGTGGCAGAGCCACAAGATAGACGAGGCCTGGGCCTGACACAATATTAACACTGAACAGTTTTACTTAAATTGTTGATTCACCAGAGAGACACATTTTCGTTTGGGTCTAGTTATAGCTGCTGAATTGATATCTTAATTCTGGCATCTAGTCTTGACTGGTCAGGAAATGAAGAGAAGGAACAGAAGCAGTGTTCCTGGGGTAGAGCTATTGTGATACAAATGCAATCTCACCACTTTATTGGTAGTACTTTGGCTATCACAGTAAATCCTGTTTGGTAAACCGGAAACAATTCTAGTTCCCTATAATATTACAGTTTGCGTGTGTGTGTGTGGTATGTGTGTGTGTATGTGTGTACTAGTCAGGATTTCTTCATTAGCAACTGACAGAAACCTTGTTTGGCATTATCATTTCTATTGTATTGTGTTTTATTATATTGGCATTATCATTTTGTACTTCAATTTTATGAACCTCATTACTGTAACTCTGATCCTGAAAAACGGATCTGTATGAGTGCTCCCAGTCAGGCCTCTTGGGAAGCAACTGCTCAGTGTTTTCCCAGATAAGCTAGAAACTAGCTTAAGAAAAAAGGGAATGTATTTTCATGTAATAGAAAAGTACAGGAGCTAGACTGGCTCTGGCTATAGTTTTAGCCAGAGAATCTGATGATGTCACAGGACTCGTTCTCTCCAGCTCACAGAACTTATGCCCTGCTAGTGCCATTCTTGGGCAGGTCTTTTTACATGGATAAGATTTCCATCCTATGTTTTCAGCAACACTACTAGGAAGAGTCTCTTTCCAATAAAAGTCTTGGAAATGAGTCTCACTGGTTCCGGCTGAGACATGACCTCATCCTTCTGTTAATCCCTCTGGCCAGGAGATATGGGACTCTCATTGATCAAGTCTGGGTTATGTGCTCACCTCTGGATGGAGTCTGTTCTGCTTAAACTATGTAGACTGTGAGTAGGAAAGGGACAGTCTTAAAGAAATTGGGGTGCTTCTATCAAAAAAGAAGCTACATGTCCAGCAGGCAAAAACCAATGTCCTTTATAGTATGTAAAAAGGCATAGCAGAGTGTAGGCTCTTAATAAACACTAAAAAATGTGAACTATCGCTCCTCTCCTTATCTTCTGGTTCTTGGCCATTTGGCACAATGATGCCAATTCAATCTTTCATCTTCCTTTAAAACTTGCTTTACACTTAACTTCTCTAGAAGGCTTCCCTTAACAATACACTTGATTTCTGCAAAGGCTCGTATCTCTGTTACAATTTCCTATAAATCTCCCTCTTGCCCTCTGCTTTCAGGAACAGCTACTTACTAAACAAGAAAGTTACTGAGTACCGTTGAAGAGGCCGCAACCAGGGTGCAGTTTTCTGCTGTTGCTGTGGTACCCACAATCATTTCCATGTGCTGCTCTATCCTGAAGCCTCTATTTTGTTTGGTATGATTGTTCAAAGTCTTCAGTTTGTCAGTTTGAAAGTATACATTATTAAACTCCAATAGTTCAACCTTGACTATTGTTGTTAGTACTCAGGGTGGTACAGGGAGACATCCTGCAACGAATGGGTGAAAGATATTGTGGTGTTAAGTCTGTATGTCAACTTGGCTGGGCCTGGTTGAGTGGCTGGGAAGCTAAATGTAGTTATTCCCTGTGGTGAGAATGGCAATCAACTCCATGGTGGAATCTACTGGAGCAGCTGATTAGCTGCTTTGGCGATGTGGTCTGGTTCCCATATGTAAGAAACAGCTTTGGGAATGGTTTTTAGCTTATGTCACGCTTGAAACATGCATGTAGCCACATCGTTGTTCAGCAGCCTGCCATGCTCTGCTGACCTTGGGATTTTCAATGGACTTGAATTAATGGCCTGCCGTGTGGTTTGTTAACATCAAGACTGTGCCTTTTTACTTGTCAACCTTGGGCTTGTCAGCCTTAGCAGCCAGCAGCTGTCTGAGTGAAGAAAAGCCTCTGGCTCCCCTGGGCCAGGAGCAGGAGGCAGAGCTGAAGCCCAAGATTGAGGGGCTTTCAACCAGCCCATAAAGCCTGGCACTTTGAACTTGGACTTAAAGCTCCAAACTGTAAGAGAATAAACTCCTGTTTGTTCAAGTATCTCATTTGTGGTATATTCCTGTTAGAGTGGCACTAGGTAACCAGAAGAGATACACAAAGCAATAATACAGATGGCTGGTTTCCAAGGCCTGGGCTGGGAGTGGGAGGTTGGGCTGAAGGATGAATGATTCTGGAAGCCAAGAAATGGTGAATGAACAAGCGAAGGAAGACAGTGTAGGGCCAGCCACCAGGACCTAGTCAATGGACTTCAGACAGCTGGAATAAGGACATTTTAACATGGAGGGCCTTACTTTAGATTTAAATTTGGTGATTTTGAATATTTGATTCCTCTGTGTTCCCATGATCTGATTTTGTGATCTTTAAGCAACTCTCTGGGCATCATTTGGCTTTACAGGTAATTCTGTCTGAAGGGAAGGGGCTGGCTGTGTGGATTCCTGCATTTTGGTTGCAGTAATCATTCTGTTTCTTACTGAAAGCTACTTTATTGGCATTATTGTTTTATACCTCAATTTTATGAACCTCATTACTGTAACTCTGATCCTGAAAAAGGGATCTGTATGAGTGTTCCCAGGCAGGCCTCTTGGGAAATAACCTCTTGGTATTTTCCCAGACAAGCTCTTAATACTCTATGCCAATTCATCATCACTGTTTTCTACAATAAATAAGATAAACGAAGAAGCAGAAACTTTTATAGACTAACAAAAATTCATTTATTTTTTGAAGATAATACTTTTAAATATTTAAGAAAGCTAAAATAAAAAATGTGGTGGCTATGTTTTTCTGTACATTATATTTACATAAGGACTCTGACTTTACTTTGTCAAGAACAGTTGCCCAGGAGGAAGAAAAAGCAACCTATATAGTGGTCTCAGGGACTTGCATTTCCTTCTCAGGACTGGTCTCTGCAGACAGAGCAAGGAATTGAAAGGAAATGCCAAGCATACCCTCCCCATCTCTCTCCCCTACCCACTTTTGCTTTTACTTGGAGCATATCTGAATAACAAATGCAAAATTAGGTTTGGATGGTCACCCTGACCATTCTAACCAATTAGGTATGGATAGACCACCTTAATTTAGGATTTTGTTCCACTAATGAAACATGGCATAGAAAGAACAATAATTATTCCTCATCTACAGGGATACTGTAAATTTAATGCCACGTAAGAGGCATTTGTAACTTCTGAGAAAAGCTATAGGTAGGATAAAGTCATCTGTAAAATGAGAGGGTTTGACAGGATGGTCTGCCAGGTCCCATCCAGCTTGGTGAGTAACTGCAGGCTTATTTCAGAGCTTAAATCTCCCATGCTGAAAGGGCTCTCTCACTTTGCTAAGGTGAATACAGAAATTAAATTCTTATCATATCGTGGCACTAACTTTCTGATACAAAATTATGTTGGGATTAAAGTAGGTGAAAAAAGTGCAAATTTTACCATATTTATGGGGTAAATTAGTTATTAGTCAATAGCTTGAAATTTATGTATGCTGTAGAACTACAGTCTTAAACAAATAAACCAGATATTCCTGTTGGGACAGAGAATTTGAGAGTTAAGTTCAGTGAATCACTTTCAAAGCCCTGACAGTCCAAAATCTGCATCCATGATACCTCTCCATTATCCATGTTTTTCCAGGTAACTCAGACAAGGGCAGTTCTTGTCCCATGGAGGCTCTGGAACACTGGAGACATTTTTTAAGCACCAAGATATTAAGATTCAAGGATCTGAAACCCTAGTGTTACAGGCAGAGCCTCATTTTTTCGGAATATAAAACACTCTGTTTCTTCTACTTCTAATAGTTCGTCAAGGGACGCCACTACTAAATCATGCTCTTGTAGCATTTCTGGATAGCGGGACACAGCTCGTTCGATCCTCGCCGAGCGCCGTACAGGAGTGATGAGCTTCATGTCTTGCACTTCTGGCATTCCAATTAGTCTGAGAGACACAGAGAGAAGGCAAGAGATTCATTCAGAAGCTTATAATTTCTTTGGAAATACTGTTTATTATTTTTTGTTTCTTATTCTAAAATAAAACATGACAGGCATTTCATATAACATGGCAGACACATCAATGTAGGCTGATACAAGAGCTTTGTCTAGGATAGTTCTCATCCTGAGATGGCTTTTCCCTGATTCCAGAATGAACCAGGTGTCCATCTGCTACTGGTGGTGTAAGCAAAGGGATTCATGGAATGAAGCAAGGTCTTGTTTGAAGCCAACTACTTGGCAGTTAGTATTTGTTTATTCCATAAACTTTCAAAAGAGTTTACAAGTTTTGAGTAAATTGGGCCAATCACCAAATGGGCTAGACTAATGAATTCTAAGATTCTTTCTAGCTTTGACAGTAAGTTATTTAAAACGGTGGCCCAAACCACAGATTTAAGCTGGAACAAATATGGCATCGTCCTTGTACTCTTTACAAAAAAAACCGGCCTAGAAGCAAGGATGCAGAAACTTTCCCATGTGCTGGTCAGGTCTGTGAGTCATAAAACCACTGAATACAGGAGCTTAAGCAAAAGTAGCAAGCAAGTCTGCTAAAATCTCTTATAATGAATTCCAGAGCCAATAAGAGGCAGTTTTTAGGTCACATGCCTGCTTCCATTCTTACGAAAACAGAGCTGAACGTAGAGGGGAAATGATGTGTCTGGGGCAGCAGAAGGCCCAGCTGTGATTTCCAGGTAATGCAAATGCAGAATGGCAGTCCTACGGCTCCTGTTTGGAACTCTCCTTTCAAGATCAGGAACAGAGAGCAGTGATGTTACATTAACATTTAAGAAACCGATCTTGAAACCCTGAGATAGCTGCTTAAATTAGTGTGAAGTGTTCCTTAACCTTATACTTAAAAAACACCAAGATTCTGGTATTATGAGCAGTCTTTCACTATGACCTCAACTGCCCTCCCTATTATCACAGGGCTATTCACATCCCTTCTCTCTCACAGCTACAGAGGCTGCCCCTGCTGGGGACTTCTTGACCCCACCCCACCCTATGCCAGCGCTGGCAGGAAAGGTAGGCAGGATCCTCAAGTCCAGGACAAGTGGGGGTGAAGAGAGAGGGATGCCTCCAGAGGGTGCACCCATTCTGCCACCACTCCTGACTCTGGCAGCACCTTCCTCACTGCAGGTCGGGTCTCATCAGGTGGAGGGAGGATGGTGTGTGGACCATCCCCTCACTCGTAGCTCCTTCCTTGAACTTCAAAGATGAGTTAGACTACATGGCCCTCAGAAAAGGGGGAAGGTATCTAAAACTGTTGTAACTCTGGATCTGTAAAGGAGAAATGAGAACTGGGCTTGAATTAGACCTGTGAACACAACGCTTGCTTTAAGAGTTTGCTTACCTAGGGATTGGGGCGATCTGTAATTTGATGCCTGGATGATTATCCTGGCCTGCGTTGATTACTTGGGGTGTTGCTATAACCTGTTCCCTTTCTCCAGGAGAAAGACAAGACTTTTCAGATTCCATCTTCTTGATCAGCTCTTCAGCACCTAAAGAATCAGAGAGAATTCCTGTGTATAAAATGTGAAGAAGAAAGTAAGGCTTAACAATGTAATATTTAAGCTGTAAATCAATAAAATGAAAGAGTATCTAGTGATGTTCATGGACTCCACATACTAAATGAGGAATGGCTGATTGTAAGTGGGACTTATAACTAGTTTTTCTTTCTAAGACTTGTAGCAGTAGCCTGCTATGCCAGGCTAGCCCTCCTAACTAATACTTCGGACAGCCTTTAGGCCTCCTTGCCACTTGAGGAGGGATCCTTGATACCTGTGCAATACTCTGAATGCATCCCTAATCTCTATTCACTTTTGAGAGAGCTCCCTTAGTTACTGGCCTTCGATCCTTCACACTACACCTTGGACTCCCAGGCTTAACTCACTTGACCGCCTGATCTCCTCTCTCCCCAGGGACAACCACATGGCTATCACCTTGGGCAGGGGATGAAAAAAAAAAGTCTCATATTAACTCAATATTCATGATGGCCCAAGAGCAATATCCAAAATGAAAAGGAAATTAGATAGAAGCATCCAGACATTGTGGCTGGAGGCTGAGACTCAAAGAGAAGTCAAGAGGGCCAACAAGTAGTAGTAAAGGCATGACTTCTAACTCTCCTTTTTTCATCTTTTTGAAGAACACCACCATATATGATAACCAAGTATCTGCATTGTAGCACCATTTCCAGCAAGAGTCTACCATTCAGTATAACTATTCTATGACTTTATTCCCAAAAGTAATGTTACTAAGTTTTAATTCCAAATGACTTGATCGTTCCCCAAACTTAAATCTATTCTTAAAGGAAAAAGATTTATTACATTCTAACAAAATAAAAATAAGTCATCTTATTTTCTAATGGTAGCTTGTTTTTTTCCTTTTGTTTTATATAACAAATATTATAAGCAGTTATAATGTGCCACTCACTGTGTTGGGCATAATGTTTACCAAAGGAGACTCCTCTAAAGGCTCTGACCAATGACAGCACTGGTTACCTAAGTGAAGGGCCTCCAGATGGGTATTCTTAATGCGACAACATGAATTTAGATGTGTAAGTGTTGGTGTGTTTGTTATGATCATCCTACATGCAACTTTAACCCAGGCATTCCTCCATTCTGCTTCAGTGTTTTCTGAGAAAGAGCCATTTGTCTTTTCCCACCTAGAACTCCAGGGAAGCAGAACACTCTAGTTCAGTGCAAACAACCTTTATTCAGCATTGACCACTATATTTACTTGTAACAACTGAAACAAACCAGCTGATGACAACAGCTGTAAGGGCCAGGCCACAGAAATCAAGAAGTGACAGGCATTTCAAGAGACTTAAAAAAATAAATCTTTCCCTTTTTCCTTGGATGACTTTTCCTTACACAGCTTGAGGGGATAAATTTAAATATAAAAATAACAGTACCTTCTGTGGTTCTGTTTGGGTCTTGCAAAATATTAAGAATAACTTCTCGTAATTCTAGTATTGGCTAGAAGGAAGGAAGGAAAATACACAAACAATATTAAAAACACTCATAGAAAAAATGAGCTAAGAGACTTTGTTAATATCAAAGGAACTTCTTTGTCTAATAAAAATACTTTCTTATCTCATCAAGCCATAAATATTTAAAAAGTTTTTAAAAATATTTAAAAAGTTTCAGATTTATAGCTTCATGGGAAAAATGAAGGAATAGAGAAAATGATAGTTAAATGTAGGCATACGACTTTAATGAAGAGATGTATTTATGGAAAGTTGTCATTAATAAAACCTCTCTAAGGTAGCATAGTGCCTAAGGCACTTGACCGCTAACCAGAAGGCTGGCAGTTCAAACCCACCAGCCACTCCTTGGAAGGAAGATGGGGCAATCTACTTCCCTAGAGATAACCACCCCAGAAACCTAAGGAGGGGTTGCTATGAGTCGGGTCCGACTTGATGGCACATAACAAGAAGTCAAATCCTATTTTCTTAGTGATTTGCATGATCACATTGAAGATGTGCTCCCATGGAAAGATTGTGACCCAAAGATATAAAGCCAGCCATACAGAAAATGCACTTGTAGTTTTGTCTTAGTTTAATTCTTGTTTTTACTATATGTCATATAGTTCATTACAGGAAAACTGAGAAATAGATTAAACTTAAAAAAAGTTAAGTTAAAATCTACAATTTCATCACCCAGACATAACTTCTGTTAGCATTCTGGGCGACTTTCCCCAGTCTTTCCTTTCTTCTTTTGTTTGGTAATATAACAATATACCTTAACACAAAGAAAGAGACAAACAACACTTCCCTGCCCAAGAACAGCTCCTCCTGCAAAATAAATTTACTTTATAGAAAAGCAATTTTCTGATGAAATGATCTGAGATAGCCTCTCTCTTAGAAATTATGTGGCCCACACCATAAGTAACAGCATCAGGAAGGGAACTACACTTTTGTACCAGAGGAGCATTAGATTTAGAAGCTGCTTTTCCTGACCTGGAATTCTGAAACAAACAAATAATGGATATAAATTGATGATACAGCAGAAAAGCAAAGCCAGCCATACATATTTACCATAAATAAATACATAAAATAAAAGAAATGCTTTAAGCTTAATCAAATGGAAATAAATTACAGGATGTACTTACTATAAAGAGTCCTAATTATATGAAACATTTGTCAAACATATTTTACATTTTTATAGACTTCTGGATAAAGATGGTACATTGAATACCCACTTATTCCTAATCCCTCTTGAAACTCTATTGGAATGATAATAAAAGGATCGATATAAGGCAACAACACCCCAAAAGTAGAAGAAATAGCAGTAAGATATTGGAAGCTGCAATGCAGAAGGTAGAGAAGTAACCAACTTGAGAGGGTCAAAGTGGAAGCTAGCACTGTGGCTGAGAAACAATCTGATTCTCACCACACGGCCCCAGAAAGGCTCATAAATGAGTGGCGGGGCTAAAATCAGGATACTCTGAGTGTTAATTCAAAAAGCAGTCCAAATCCACCCTCCATACGTGAACTGTGCATGCCAACTCTCCTCTTCCAACTTCATCCTAACAGTAAAATGGGAATGTATTCGCCAAGTCAGTCTCTGGGGGTCATCATGCAAGTTTAGTATTCCTATCCTTTGCCTACTGAAAAGGGGATAAATGAATGTTTCCATGTTGAATGTTGAGACTCTCACTTCTCTTGTGTCCCACAACATTGGCTACCTGGTTTATACTTAGGTCCCAGAAGGAGAGAAGAGGAGCCTTGCTTGGTAAAGTGGAGGGTCAGCAAAAATGGGGAAGACTCTCAAGGAGATGGACTGACACAGTGGCTGCAACAATGGGCTCAGGTATAGGAAGTATCATGAGGTTGGCGGAAGACTGGGCAGTGTTTTGTTCTGTTGTACATAAGGCCGCTATGAGTCGGGGCCCAATCAAGGGCACCTAACAACAACATGGTAAAGATCCATCCATGTGTCCAGAGTCTTTCATAAGCTTTTTCAAAACGATCTCTTAAACATATGCAAACAGCCCAATTTCATCAGCATCTGAATAAAACCTTTAATGAATGATAGAGAACAAAAGAACAATAACATGAGCAAGAAGGAAGAGAGAAAGAGAAGAAAAACACTGAAGAAAATAGACAATTCAGGAAGAAAAAACTATCATTAATATTTTATACCTGAGCCCATAATTGCAGCCACTGTGTCAATCCATCTTGTTGAGGGCCTTACCCTTTTTCACCGACCCTCTCACCTTACCAAGCATGATAGCCTTTTCTAGGGAATGGTTCCTTCTGACAACATGACCAAAGAAAGTGACAGGAAGTCTGGCCATTCTCGCTTCCAAGGAGCAGTCCAGCTGCACTTCTTCCAGGACAGATTTGTTCATTCTTTTGGCAGTCCATGGTACTTTGAGCATTCTTCAGTATTCACAACTCAAAAGCATCAACTCTTCTTTGGTCTTCCTTATTCATTGTCCAGCTCTCACATGCATACGTAGTAATTGAAAATACCATGGCTTGGGTCAGGCACACCTTAGTCTTCAAGGAGACATCTTTGCTCTTCAGCACTCTGAAGAATTCTTTTGCAGCAGATTTGCCCAGTGCAATATGTCTGCTGCTTCCAGTGTGTTGATTGTGGAACCAAGTAAAATAAAATCTCTAACAACTTCATTTTTTTCTCCATTTATTGTGATGCTGCTTATTGGCCCAGTTGGGATATTTTCTTTTTCTTTATGTTGAGATGTAATCCATACTGCAGACTGAAGCCTTTAATCTTCATCAGTAAGTGCTTCAAGTCATCCTCACTTTCAGCAAGCAAAGTTATGTTGTCTGCATATTGCAGGTTGTTAATGAGGCTTCCTCTAATCCTGATGCTACATTCTTCTTCATATAGTCCAGCTTCTCGGATTATTTGCTCAGCATACAAGTTGAATAAGTGAAAGTATACAATTCTGACACACTCCCTTCCCTGATTTTAAACCATGCAGTATCCCTTTGTTCTGTTTCAACAACAGCCTCTCAGTCTATGTACAGGTTCCTGATGAGCACAATCAAGTGTCCTGGAATTCTCATTCTTCTCAATGTTATCCATAATTTGTTACGGTCCATCCATAATTTGTTATGATCCATCCAATCAAATGCTTTTGCATTTTCAATAAAACACAAGTAAACATCTTCTGTTATTCTTTGCTTTCAGCCAAGATCCATGTGACATCAGCAATGATATCCCTCATTCCATGTCCTCTTCTGAATCCAGCTTGCATTTCTGGAAGTTCTCTGTCAATATACTGCTGCAAATGTTTTTGAATTATCTTAAGCAAGATTTTTCTTACATGTGATATTAATGATATTGTTCCATGATTTCCACATTCTGTGGGATCACCTTTCTTTGGAATGGGTACAAATATGGATCTCTTCCAGTCAGTTGACCAGGTAGCTATCTTCCAAATTTCTTGGCATAGCCAATTAAGTGCCTCCAGTGTGGCATCTGTTTGTTGAAACATCTCAATGGGTATTTTGTCAATTCCTGAAGCCTTGTTCTTTGACAATTCCTTTAGTGAAACTCTGATGTCTTTCTTCAATACCATTGATTCTTCATCATATGCTACCTCCTGAAATGGATGAACATCAACCAATTCTTCTTGGTACAGTAACTGTGTATTCCTTCCATCTTCTTTTGATATTTCCTGCATCAGTCAATATTTTGCCCATAGAATCTTTCAATATTGCAACTCAAGGCTGGATTTTTTTCTTCAGTTCTTTCAGCTTGAAAAACTCTGAGCATGCTCTTCCCTTTTGGTTTTCTAACTTCAGGTCTTTGCACATTTCATTACAATAATTGACTTTGTCTTCTTGATCTGCTTTTTGAAATATTCTGTTCAGTTTTCTTATCTTGTTATTTCTTCCATATGCTTTAGCTACTCTCTGTTCAAGGGCAAGTTTCAGAGTCTCTTCTGACATCTATTTTCTTCCATTCCTGTCTTTTTAATGACCTTTTGCTTTCTTCATGGATGATATTCTTGATGTTATCCCAGAATTGCTGTGGTTTTTGTTCACTGGTGTTCAATGCATCAAATCTATTTTTTAGGTGGTCTCTAAATTCAGGAGGGATTTAATCAAGGTCATATTTTGGCTCTCGTGGACTTATTTCAATTATCTTCAGCTTCAATTTGACCTTGCTTATGAGCAATTGATGGTCTGTTCCACAATCAGCTCCTGGCCTTGCTTTGGCTGAAGATATTATTAACCTTCTCCATTGCCTCTTTCTACTGATGTAGTCAATCTGATTCTTGTGTATTCCATCTGGTAAAGTCCATGTGTATAGCCATCATTTGTGTTATTACAAAAAGATATTTGCAATGAATAAGTCATTGGTCTTACAAAATTCCATCATGTGATTTCCAGTGTTATTTCTATCACCAAGGCCATATTTCCAACTACCAGTGATTCTTCCTTGTTTCCAGCTTTTACCTTCCACTCACCAGTGATAGTCAACACATCTTGATTGCATGTTTGGTCAATTTCAGACTGTAGAAGTTGATAAAAACCTTCAATTTCCTCATCTCTGACTTTGATGGTTGGTACAAAAATTTGAATAATAGCAGTTCTGGTTACCTAATGCTGCTCTTGGGAGCTCTGGTAGCATAGTGCCTAAGGCACTTGACTATTAATCAGAAGGCTGGTGGTTCAAACCCACCAGCCACTCCTCGGAAGGAAGGCTGTGCAATCTACTTCCATAGTGATACCATCCTGGAAACCCAGGGAGGGGTCACTATAAGTCGGGGTCGCTATGAGTCAGGTGCGACTCGACAGCACATAACAAAAACAACAATAATGCTGCTCTGACAAGAATATATCACAAATGGGATGGCTAACAAACAGGAGTTTATTCTCGTACAATTTGGAGGTTTTAAGTCCGAGTTCCAAGTGCCAGGCTCTAGGGGCTGGGTGAAAGCCCCTTAGCCTTGGGCTTCAGCTCTGCCTCCAACTCCTGGCCTACTGAAGCTAGAGGCGTTTCTTCACTCAGACAGCTGCTGGCTGCTGAGGCTGAGAAGCCCCAAGTTGACAAATAAAATGGCACAATCCCGATGTTACCAAACCACACAGCAGGCCATTAATTCAAGTCCATTTTAAGTCCCAACGTCAGCAGAACATGGCAGCTGCTGAACAACGACAAGGCTACATGTAGGGTCCAAGCGTGCCATAAGTTAGAGACTATTCCCCAAAGCTTCTGCGTATATACAGGAAGCAGACCACGTTCCCTAAGGCAGCTACTCAGCTGCTCACAGTAGATTCCACCATGTAGTTGATTACCAGTCTCTTCATGGGGAATACTATCCAGCTGCCCAGCCATTCAATCAGGCCCAGCCAGTCAAGCTGACACACAAACTGAACTACCACAATTCCACCCCTTGTCAACTTAGCATCTGTACAGATCTTCATTTGGTGTCATCTGTAGAGATCTCTTCACTGGGTGGCTCCAGTCCCCTAGTTCCTCTAAGGGGTGACCTCACCCCCTTGGCCTGGCCGGCCCTATTCCTCTCCATCTTGGGCATGGCAGCCCTGCCCCCTCACTCTTGGGCAGCAGCTATGGTTCCATCCCACTGGCTTACATGAACAAGCAGCCCCACACTCCAGAGCCAAGTTGGTGAAGGTCTCACTCTTTGAAACCTAAGGGGCTGTGGTGGTTTTACCCCCAAAGGCCATGGTCCTACTCTTAAGGCTGAGGCAGCTCTGCTTCCCATTTCCTTGGTCTTTTTACTTCTGCCGATTAATGCTAAAGGCAACCCACTGCACAGGAAATCTTCTGCCCTAAAAACACTCAGCTCTCTTGCTCCGTGGGCTGGCCAATGTGCTACTCCATTTGATGCTCATCTTCTCTACCATTTAATGCCCAAAGGCAATCCTCTCTGCCAGGAAACCGTCTACCCAATGGCACCTAGCTTTCTCCTCTGTGGGCTGGTAAGCCTGTTGCTGTTTAATGCTGGTCTCTGGGCTCTGCTACTGCCATCTCTCATGCTGGTCTGCTGGCTCTGTTCCTGCTCTCTCATGCCGTCAGCCAGGGTCTCGGGTCAAGGATGCACTCCACTCCTGTTTCCACATTTTAGGTATCTGTCAGAGCAGCACCCCACTTTCTTGGTACCGTATTCTGTTCTGGTTACCTAGTTCCACTCTGACAGGAATATACCACAAATGGGACGGCCTTAATAAACAGGAGTTTATTCTTACAATTTGGAGGCTATAAGTCCAAGTTCAAAGTGCCATGCTCTAGGGGCTGGGTGAAAGCCCTTCAACCTTGGGCTTCAGCTCCGCCTCCTGCTCCTGGCCCACTGAAGCTGGAGGCTTTTCTTCACTCAGCTGTGGCTGCTGAGGCTGACAAACCCAAGGTTGACAAGTTAAAAGACACAGTCCTGATGTTACCAACCCACACAACAGGCCATTACTTCAAGTCTATTTTAAATCCTAAGGTCAGAAGAGCATGGCAAGCAACAACAATGACACGGCTACATGCAGGATCCAAGTGTGCCATAAGCTAGAGACCATTCCCCAAGGTTTCTGCTTATATACAGGAAGCAAACCACATTCCCTAAGGCAGCTACTCAGCTGCTCACAGTAGATTCCACCATGGAGTTGATTGATATCCAGTCTCATCATGGGGAATACTACATCCAGCTGCCCAGCCACTCAACCAGGCCCAGCCAAGTTGACACACAAACTGAACTCCCACAGTAGTATTAACTGGTCTTCCTTGCAGGCATAAGGATATTATCCTATCACTTGTAGCATCGTACTTCAGGATAGATCTTGAAACATCTTTTGTGATGATGAATGCCATGCCATTCCTCTTCAAATTGTCATTCCTGATATAGTAGATCATATGATTGTCCGATTCAAAATGGCCAAAACCAGTCCAGTTCAGCTTACTATGCCCAGGATATTGAACTTTATGCATTCCGTTTCATTTTTGAGAACTTCCAATTTTCCTAGATTCATACTTCGTACATTCCATGTTCTGATTATTAATGGACGTTTGCAGCTGTTTCTTCCCATTTTGAGTTGTGCCATATCAGCAAATGGAGGTCCCAAAAGCTTTACTCTATCCACATGACTAAGGTTGGCTCTACTCTGAGGAGGCAGCTCTTCCCCAGTCGTGTTTTGAGTGCCTTCTGACCTGAGGGGCTCATCTTCCGGCACTATATGGGAAAATGTTTCAGGACTATTCACAAAGTTTTCCAGTAATACATCAGTGTTTCACTGCTATTCATAAGGTTTTCCCTGGCCAATTCTTTGAGAAGTGGATGGCCTCTTCCTTCTTCCAAGGCTGTCTTAGTCTGGAAGCTCCGATGACACCTGTCCACCATGGGTGAACCTGCTGGTATTTGAAATACCAATGGCATTGCCTTCAGTGTCACAGCAACACACAAGCCACCATAGTACGACAAACTGACAGACAGGTGATGGCAGAATTCTTTACCTAGCCAAGGTATCAATTTATCTTCCAAATGTATGTCTGTGAAGCTACGGGAGGATGTGCTTTACCAAAACGAGGAAATAAATGAAGAATGAGGACAATATTCAGGAAATAGGGGATCCACCCAACTCAAGAAGGATGTAAAGATAATCTGAGGGGGAAAGGAAATCCCAGGATGACAGCTGGTCAAGACAATGGTAAAGAGAAACCTGTCTTGACTGGAATAGATCAGAGGCCCTTGGAGAAAATTCTCCATGAAAAAGAAATCAATGGAATGTCTCATGTTTTAAAAATATTGAGAAATTTTGACAATTAGAGTTTGTGAATTAATTGTATGATAAGTACTCAGATAACTAAACAAAAAACCAAGACAATAATTAATTTCAGGAAAAGAAGAAAGTTGTGTATGAAAGGGAAAGCAATCATATATTACATGGCTCAATGTATTCATGTATTTCTTACACATTCATAATAAGGTGAGCACATATTCTTTGTTCACACATAAAATTTATTCATTGCTATGAAGACATAATAATGTGACCAGGCTTCTCATATAATTCTAATGGAAGTATGAAGAATGACAAAGGTATTCAAAAGTGGCAGAGATGTATGTGTGTGTTGGGGTCTGCAGGTGTGTGTGAAGACAAATTCCTGTCTTCCTTAGGTGGAAGTCCACAAATCATGTCTAAACCTGAAAAACTAAGAAATAGCAACATGAGTATATTATCTGAAACTAAAGTGGTAAAGTCTCAAAATAATTAGTTTCCTCTGGGAAGTGGTAGGGAGAGGAGGAAAGCAGAGTTTCCCTAACACATTTTATCGAATGGCTTGGCTGTTTAAACTAAGTGCATGTATAACTCTGATTTCAAACAATCATGGAAAAAGGTCCTGTAGAGTATGTAACGACATGGAAAGTAATATTTTAGTGAAGAGTTATACAACTGTTTGATGTAGTCTTTGTAACAAAAAAAATTATGAATAGAGATAGTGGTTTTCCCAGGTTTTAAAATGATTATTTCATGTGATGGCTCTGAATTATTAATTTATGGATATTGATGTGCTGGACTTAATGTACATATTTTTGAACTTTTTATTATAGTTTAGGTGAAAGTTTACACAGCAAATGGGTTTTCCATTCAACAATTTATACACATTTTGTTTTATGACATTAGTTGTACTCCCTTCAATGTTAACAGCATTTTTCCCACTTCCCTAGGTTTCCATTTGTCTGAAATTGCCTGCTCCTTCCTACCTTCTGAGCTGTTTTTGGGCAAATCCTGCCCTCTTGGTCTTACATGGTTAATTGTTCTGAGGAATACATTCCTCCTTGGTGTCATTATTTACTTTATAGTCCTACTGTTTGGCTGAAAGTTGATCCCTGGAGGTGGGGGTGGGTGGGTGTTGCGGTGGTGGGGGTAGGTTTAATTCTAGGCCTGATGGGGGTGTCTAAGGGCCACAGTCTCAGGAGTTCCACTAGTAAGTCTGGTCTTTTTATGATTTTGAGTTTTGTTCTACATTTTTTTTTTTTTCTCCTCTCTGTCCAGGACCTTCTATTGTGATCCTGATCAGACTGGTTGGTAGTAGTAGCCAGGTTTCATATATTTTTAGGTTCTTTATAATAAGATAGAGGAGCTCTGGTGGTGTAGCATCTAAGGCATTTGACTGCTAACCAGAAGGCTGGTGGTTCAAACCCACCAGCCACTCCTCAGAAGGAAGGTTGGGCAATCTACTTCTATAGAGATACCACCTTGGAAGCCCCAGGAGGGGTCGTTATGAGTCAGACTGACTCAACGGTGGTGAGTTTGGGTTTTCATAGTGAGCTATGACTTTATAAGCATTGGACATTGATTGGTATTACCATTTTCTATGCTATTACATTCCATAAGTACATCATTTCTACAGTGAGTATTAAGTGAGACACATTCACTTGACAAAACTGACTGTATTGGTTTGCATACAACATGATTTTCTACAAAATAAGTATTTTCATCTAAAATGTTCATAAAGAACATATTGCAGTTCATATCCTATATATAATTTTATGAAGGTATACTTAGAAATTTAACATTACGTATATAACTGCCATCTTGCAAACAACAGAGAACCCACATAAAAGAGAATTTTCAAGAAGTCACCCATCTAAGATAGATACTCACTGTGGCCCCATTTCTAATGGCCTCTTCATATAGCCCTATAACATCAAAGGTGCCTTTATTTGCCAACAGCTTTGCTTTGCAGATCCAAAATTTAGCAAATTTTTCAGCCTCAGGAATACTGGACAATATGGTAAATACTTCATTAGAAAATACACCCTGGAAAAAGCAAATGCCCAAAGGAAATTATCACCATCTCATTGTTACTCTCATATCTCCTAATATTTATCACACAGGCAAGTATGGAGAAATCAGTCTATCATTAATTCTTTTAATTAAAAAAAAAATCAAAATTACTGATGTACAATTTACGTACAATAAAATGCATCTATCTAAATCATACATTTCAATGAGTTTTCACAATAGTAATTAAATCTACATGAGACCAAACACACAGAAAAATTTATATCATAGCTGAAGATAAAGGAATATGTTCTACATTTTTATTTATATAAAAACCAACCAACCAACCCCCTAGAGCATTTATTTATGCACCAAAAGGAACTTCAAAATGGTTTCATTGGCTTGTACCTAGGGCAGGAGGGCAGTGACAGGAATCAGGAGGAATGGGGAACAAGGATGCTCAGCAGCCCAGGCACTCAGCCAAGTAGCACCTCCTACTCCTCCCAAGATGGAAAAGATACAAGATAACTCACAACTAAGAATTACCAATGTTTTGAGAAAACAAACACCACATGAGAGAAGCATAATACTCAACCAACAGAAGAATGGACACTGGAACAAAGAGTTGAAGGAGCAAAGAGGAATAAATTTTAAGAGTATAACAGTATCTTCAGAGTGATAAGAGTGGTACTGCCACTGTAAGACTAGAATGGAGAGCTATGCAAAAGAACCAAGAAAAGGGCCAAACATTGGTATGGATACCCTGAAAATTCAGTGAGGTGAAGATTCAGTGAAGAAATTCTCCCAGAAGCCAGTGTAGGAACAAAGAAATGAAGAGTATGAAAGAAAAGTTAAGAATTCTACATGTTACAAGCATGTCTCAGATATATTGTGAGTTTGGTTCTAGACTACCACAATAAAGCAAATGTCACAATAAAGTGGGTCACACAAAGTTTTTGGTTTCCCAGTGCATGTAAAAGTTATGTTTACACTATTCTGTTGTCTATTAAGTGTGTAATAGCATTATGAAAAAGTTTGAAATATTGTGAGAATAACAAAAATGTGACACAGAGACATGAAGTGAGCACATGCTGTTGGAAAAATGGTGCCAACACACTTTGGCCATGCAGGGTTGCCACAAACCTTCATTAAAAAAACACGGTATCTGTGAAGTGCAATAAAGCAAAGCACAAGAAAACGAGGTATGCCGTACTCAGGAATTCCAATACTCATCTCAGAGAATTTCTAAGAGCGATATTGAGATAACAAAGGAAAATACACACTCAAAGCAATTGTAGAAAAAATTTACCTGAACAAAGATATAAGTGTTCAGATTGAAAACCCCTCAGAGATTCAAGCAAGATGAATGAAATAAGAACCATATGTAGAAAACCAAGGATAAAACGAAAATCTTAAAAGGGGGGGGGAGGGAGAAGAGAATTCCTATAGAGGAATGAGAATCAGACTGACATGAGACTTTAAATCAAGAACTCCAAATGCAAGAAAGAAAATGAAGCAATTAACTTAATATTTCCCAAGGAAAATAATGTACAATTAGAAAATTTTCCCAGTTAAACTATGATTCCAGCATAAAGATGAAAAAATAAAATTTCATAAGCATAAAGAAAGTTTACCATTGAAAAACTGTAAGGCTGCTAGTGAATGAACTTTAGAATCCAAGAGGAAGACTTGAAACAAAGAGCTGTGAGAAAAGAAACCAGCTAAAACTTAAAAAAAAGTAACATCAACTTGGAACCAAAATCTAAATAATCTCAGAATGGAAGGTGGCACTAAAAGAGGGGTATGGAAGGAAACAACTTGTCAAGTTTCCTTTATGTATGATGAGAGACAGGGAGGAAAAAAAGGGAATATATATATATTGATCAACCCTAGATATAAATATATTTTAAACATTTACCAGTAACTACAGAAGAATAAGACATATAACTTAGAAACCCGATGGACTTACAGCTACCATTTTATTTGTGATTTCTAATTATATACTTTTTTTACGGACTACAGAAAACCAGATCAAATATAGAAAGAGGAATACAAACAAAAAAGAATTCATGTAAATTGAATTACAAATTACAATGATGGGCATAAATTTAAAATGATTAGTCACATAAACACATATGGCCTAAGTTCACCTTAAAGATTTAAAATTTAAGTATGCATTAAAAGAAAGTAGTTTCAGATTTGTTTAAAAAAAATTCAACTGTATGCATTCACAAGAGACATTCCTAAAATAAACCAACACAGGAAAGTTTAAAAATAAAGGGATAGAAAAAGATTTACCAGACAAATACTAACAACAACAACAACAACAACAACAAAATGCAGGCGTGGTGAGTTTAGTATCAGACAAACTAGAAATCAAAGCAAGTCATGAATAGTTATGTACTTAACAATATAACCGAAAAATATAAAGTAAACAGAAACACAAAGAATATAATTAAAAATTAATAAATCAACAGAATAAGAACCAGAAAAAGCAAAAAAATGAACTATATATCTGGAATCAAATAATATTCTTCTAAAATAACTTTTGGGTTAAAGAACTCAAAATGAAAATCTCAAACTATTTAGGAATGAACAATAATGAGAACATTTGTCAGTTATTAAGTTTTTGTCTCAGCTGCAAACCTTCTCTATTTTCTGCTCTATGATGCTGGAGCTGTTGTTGTTGTTATGTGCTGTCGAGTCGACCCCTCCTTGGGTTTCCGAGGCAGTATCACTACGGAAGTAGATTGCCCCATCTTCCTTCCGAGGAGTGGCTGGTGGGTTTGAACCGCCAGCCTTCTGGTTAGTAGTCAAGTGCCTTAGGCACTATGCTACCAGAGCTCCTGATGCTGGGGCTAGAATTCAGCAAACCATATTCGAACAGCTCGCTATTGGGCTGTACCAATAGGAGGCATTAGAGGGAGAGTGCAGGGCTGGAGAAGGGATATCTTCCTTCCAGTTGGCTTGCATCACTCCAGCAATGGCTCTTGGCCCTGGTAGTAGTGGTGGAGCTCCAGGCTCTACCTTTTTTTCTGGCATTCCTAGAACCTGTCTCACTATGTCCCATCAGAGGCATGCGCACAACTTAGGCATCATTTTTTCCTCAAGGTCTGAGTCCCAGCCCTACAAGGCTCTTCCTTCAGCCTCTATGGTATCAGCATCTGGTGGGTAGTAAACGTTCCTCAGAGTTGGAGTCCCATTTCCAGATGGGTTCATGTTTCTTAGTTTCTGATGCCTCCAACCTCTCTGTTTCCCTAAACTCTGCAAGTGCTAGCTACTTCCTAGAGTTACTGCCATTGTTACCTCAGGTATCTTTTTGCTTTGTCAGCCCTGTATGATGATGATGTCACCTGAGTGTAACAACTGAATCTCCTCTGATCCCTTTATCATTTTTGTGTACACAGGTTTATAATGTGCTTTTATTTCTAATGGCTTCTTTGTATGTGTCCAGAGAGCCAGAAGAGAAGTGCCTCAGGATTTATGTTCCCCTAGGGATAGCCATTCATCAACGACTATGGCAGATTAATACCCTAGCTCCCTTTTCCCTGATGAGTACGACTGTAAGAGGTAACCTCAATGTCTCCAGAGCTCCCTAGTAGGATTGCTACCAAAGTTACCCTCCAGGTTTTGCATGATACTATACCCTGCTTGGCCTCCTTTCCTTTCTGGTCCCATATCCCGATCACTCCCCTACCAGTTTTCCCTGAAAAAAAAAAAAAAAAAAAAACCAAAAAAACTAAACTCACTGCTGTTGAGTTGAATCTGACCCATAGCGAACCCTTCTTGGGTTTCCGAGGTGGTATCTCTATGGAAGTAAATTTCCCAATTTTCCTTCCAAGGAGTGGCTGGTGGGGTTTGAATTGTCTCTGGCTAGCAGTCAAATGCCTTAGGCACTATGCTACCAGAGCTAATTTCTACATTACATTCCTTTTATTGAAATACCAGGTGTGATTTCTGTTTTTTTTAACCTGATCCTGACCAATAAAAAACATTACTTATCCAAATCTGAGGGATATAACTAAAGCAAAATTTAGAAACAAATTTATAGCATTAAATGTATTTCTGAAAAAAATAAGACTGACATAAATGATCTAAGCTTTCAATGAAGAAGGCTAGGACAAGAAAATAAACATAAAAATGGGTACAGATATTAATGCAAGAGAAAAAAATCAATAAAAACCAAAAGATGAACTTTTTAAAAGATTAACAGAGAAATGTTTGACAAGCCTGATTTAAAGAAGGACAAAAAAAATAAATGACCTAATCTGGTTCAAGAAAAAATAGAAAACTTAAATAGACCAATGACCACAGAAGAAACTGGAAAGATACACACAAAACTATCCCCAAAGAAGCATAGTTCAGATAGTTTTATGGGCTAATTCCACCAAATTTCAAAGAACTAAACAATTCTCATGTTGTATAAACTATTTTCAGAGAATAGGAAAAAGAAAAATATCCAAATCATTAACAAAACCAGCTTAACACTGATAATAGGAATACACAAAAGACAATCTAAGGGAGACTTCTGGTAAGATGGAGGAATAGGCAGACAAGCAACACAGACCCCTCTTCAACAAAGAAAAGAAAAACCAATTGACAGAGATACAGAAGATAATCCTGGAACCCTGAGCTTTGAAAGGAACTATATAGAAGTGGATTAGGCACCAACTAGTGGATAAACGAAAACAGTGAGTACAGAGACGGTCAGAGCTGCAGACTGTCAGCTACTCTGATGAGACCAACAGCCTGAATATTTCCAAGTGGTGTTGGGACCTGAGAATTGACCTAAAGATCAGTCCCGGTCACCAAGGGCTGCAGGGACAACTGCTCTGGTGCCCTACGACTAGGAAGGGAAACAACAAGAAGGGAGACAACCTGAGCTGTGGACTTTCTGCTGTCCGGAGGGAACAACCATTTTAATTGTTTACATGTGACAGCCATTTTGGATATTAAAAGTGATCGAGGGCACAGCCATTTCAAATGTTTACAAGTGGTGGCCATTTTGGATATTTAAAGTGATAGAGGGCACAGCCGTTTTGAATGTTTACAGAGGCAACCATTTTGAATTTTAAAGTGATAGCATTCTCATTCAGATTTCAGGGACCTAAGAGCAGGCTCTGTTTGCCGGGGTTGGCAAGGACATACGAGAGGCTAACAACAGGAAAGGAGACAGCTGGTGAGTGTATAAGTGCTGTCAACTAGTGAATGGAAGAGCACAGCACAGTACCCTGCCTGCATAGATAACATACAAACAAAACAAAGAAAACAAAAATTGTGGGCAAGTCACTCCAACATATAAGTACCAATTAAATATAAACACAAAAACATCAAAATGCCTTGGAGACAACAGAGCGTCACAGTCCACACAAAGAAGCAAGATAGAGCAGGAGAACGAGGGACCAGGATACAGACCCAGAACACATCCCTGAGGAAGATGCAGCATTGGAACTCTCTGATAAGGAATTCTAAAGAATTATCTTTAGGTATCTTCAAAGGATTGAGAGACAGACCAAGGAAAACACAGAAAAAACCGTGGAATAATTTTGGAAGACAATACAAGAAGAACAAAATGACAAAATCAATGAAAAATTAGAAATGATTCTAAATCTACTGATAGAAATCCAGAAGATTAATACTAAATTGTCAGAAATAGATAACACATTGGAAGGGCAAAGGAGTAGAACTGATGCAATGGAAGACAGAATTAATGAGATTGAAGACAAATACTTGAATACTTCTTTGGAAAGGGATCAATCAGAAAAAAGATCAAAACAAAATGAAGAAAGCCCAAGGTTCATGTGGGATACCATCAAAAGGAATAACCTATGTGTCATTGGAATTCCAGAATAGGAAGAGACAAATAAAACCACTGAGAAAATTTTCCAAGATTTGTTCGAGGAGAACTTCCGTGATATGATGAAAGATGAGAATATATCCATTCAGGAAGTCCAATGAACCCCAAACAGGATAGACCCCAAAAGAAAAACACCAAGACATATCATTACCAAACTCACCAAAACCAAAGACAAGGAATCATGAGAGCAGCATGGGAAAAATGAAAAGTTACCTACAAGGAGCAACTAATAAGACTAAGTTCAGATTTCTTGACAGAAATCATGCAGGTGAGAAGACAGTGGGCTGGTATATATAAGACACTGAAAGAGAAAAATT
>NW_006921604.1:1509028-1523344 GCF_000298275.1 Orycteropus afer afer | reverse complement strand
TGGATGACCAAACTATGGTACATACACATAATGGAATGCTATGCAGCATTAAAGAATAAGGTAGAGTCTGCAAAACACTGCATAATATGGATGAACTTGGAGGACATTATGCTGAGTGAAATAAGTCAATCACAGAAGGACAAATATACTATTAGTTCGTTGCTGTGGAGGGTGAAGGAAAGGTTTATATATGGAGGGAAACTTTCTTTGTTGGTTGCTAGGGGTGGGTGGGGAGGGGAGGGAACACTGCAAAATATAATGCATTGACCCATATGACTTTGTTTTGTGTATTTCACTGTACATAAATTATATTTCAATAAAATGCATTAAAAAAAAAGACAATCTAAGGACAGAAGTGAAAATCTGGGACAAAATGATTACAACTCACAAAAGTACTGTATTTTAATGCAAATAAAGTGTGGGTTCTACGTTTGTTTGCCAACCCACCCTCCCACCCACAAGGTATTTTCCTAAGTGGGCTATGCTAACTGTTTTATAGCAACATGTAAAAGACAATCGGCATAGTGCATTTATGAAAATACCTCATGGGCAAGGAGGGTAGGTGGGCAACAAATGTAGAACCTGCATATATTATTTGCATAAACATATGGTATATACATCATTTCTCTATACTGTATATACATGCATAAAAACCGTCTGGAAGGATACATGGCAGTAGTGGTCACCTGTAGGGAGAAGCAGGGGATACATAAGTGTGCATGTGTGGGACATGGGGGAAGGAGGGATGCTGGTCATTTATCGGCATTGTTGAAATGTTTTTAATAGTACAAATATATTCACTTTTTAAATTTTTAAAAAGAACAAACAATAAAAGCTTTCAATGGGAAAGGAATGAAAGCAGAAAAAGAACTGAAGTTTAATTCCACAAAGGAGAAATAGGTAATGTTTAACTGAACTCTGTGGCAAAATAACTGCCTGGAGCCAACCTAAACTGAAGTTTTCCTATATCCTGATGGTCTTTTCCAACATTACTAGCCAAATGACAGAACGGGGCTTGTTTCAGGCAAGGACCTTAGTACAGTTGTCTGTTCCCTCATTTTAAATTATCTTTTCTTCAGGGAGCCTCCTAAGGATCATACCCTTTGCCTATCATCTACTTTATTCTTATCTGCACAATACAAATATAATTTAGACACCATTTATAGCTACCTATATAGCATTAAGAAGGAGCTCTGGTAGCATAGTGCCTGAGGCACTTGACTGCTAACCAGAAGGCTGGAGGTTCAAACCCACCAACCACTCCTCGGAAGGAAGGCTGGGCAATCTACTTCCATAGTGATACTGCCTTGGCAACCCAAGGGGGGGTCGCTATGATTTGGGTCCAACTTGATGGCACATAACAACAACAAAAAACAACAACATAGTATTAAGAACAATCCACATCCACACATAACCTTGCTTTTGACTTTAGTTTCATAACCAAATACCAAATATTAAATATTGACTCTTTGGACCTTGATATACAGAGAAAGCAAAGTTCCTTTTGGATCTTTGGATCTAGAGCCAGACAGCTTGGGTCAGTTTCCTAATTTCTCTGTGCTTCCATGTCATTTATAAAGTGGGAACAGTAACGGTGATAGTTAAGAGGTAATACAATAGTAAAGTGCATACAATAGTACCTGGCATACAAGAGCCACTATTTAAGTGTACAGCACTACTATTAGTGTTATTCCTTTTCTATATCAAAAAGAAAGGAGCTCTGGTGGCTCAGTACCTAAGGCATTTGACTGCTAACTAGAAGGTTGGTGGTTCAAACCCACCAGCCACCCTGCATAAGGAACATAGGGCAATCTACTTCCGTAAAGATTTCCCACCTTGGAAATCCAATGAGTTTGAATTAACTTGATGGCAGTGTTTGGTTTGGTTTTGGTTTATATCAAAAAGAGCAGCTAAATGTCTACCTAGACATATGGAATAGTTAACATCCCTACTCTATATTTAAGAAACACATTTTAAAACTCCAGGACTCTGGGGAAAAGCTCTGGGAGCTTTTTCTCACTCACCCCTTCAATGAGCTGCAAACATTCTGTCAGAGTATTGTTAATTTTATCAGATAGTTCAAGTTGGGCTTTCTTTTCTTCTTCTTCTTTTTCAATGCTCTTCCAGAATGAAACATTCATTTTCTCTATTACTTTTTTTTTTGTATTAAGTTCCATAGGAGGCCGTTTATAGATTTTTCCCTTAGACTTCTGCCATTCTTCCAGTTGTTTCCTGTAATGCAATTAAAGAGGTGGAGTCGGGGGTTAGTTTTCAGAGTCAAGCTTCTGAGGCATATGACTGAGTATAATTAAAGACCTTCAACTATAGGCAAAGTCAGAAAAATAGAATTGAAAAACAATTTACAAGTGGGTCATGGCAGCACTGGGTTGCCTCCCCCCCACCCGACTCCCGAAGCAGATGCCACAGGGATCATGAGGATTGCAGGTGGTCAGTATCTCAGTCTTCAAATTCTTTAACTTTGTGATTATACTTCATTATTTTTCTCTGGAGATTTTCATCTCTCCTGCCTGCTACCTCTGACACTTTCCTAAGATGTCCTCCTCCATCTGAAATCACTTGGCCCCATCTCTCCCACCAAAAGTCTGTTACCTGTCATTCACCCAGGCCCATTGAATCTGCATTCTGCCTTCAAAACGGTCTTGGTCTTTACCCAGTTCTTTAACTCTCTCTCTGGACCACACATGACTCTCTCTTTCTTAAGTAAATAAATACATATATTTTTTCTTTCTCTTTTTATTTATTTCATTGTGATTTGGGTGAAGATTTACAGAGCAAATTCACTTTCCATACAGCAGTTCATATATACTTTGTCTCATGTCATTGACCACAGTTTACTACAATGCAACAGCTCCCCTCCCACTTCCTCCCCATAGTTACCCCTTCCCTGTGTCCATTCATGGACTCTTGCCCCCTGAGCTGTGTCTCCCTATGCATAAGCAGCACTTCTTTCTCCCATGATTTTTCTCTCCAAGGAGAGTATCTACTTGAGGTAAATGTTCAACTCATATGCCTCTCTTTTGTTTGGCTGGAAACCACAGGTGTGGGTTCAATTCCAGACCTGAAGGGCAGCTAGGGGCCATAGTCTCAGTGGTTCTACCAGGCTCTATCGGACCAGGAAACCTGGTTCCCCTCCCTTTTTGTTTCCTCCAAATGATTTTGAGTTTTGTACCACATTGTTCTCCCTCTCTATCAAGGATCTCCTACATAGATCCCCTTCCAAGTGGATGACAGTGGTAGCTGGGTACCATCTAGTTCTTCTGGTCTCATAGTCGTAAAGGCTGCAGATCGGATGGTGTACCAATCGCTAGGACTAATTGTTTCCATGAATTTTGGTTTTCTTCATTCTTCTCTGGACGAGGAAAGACCCATTGTTGCATCTAGATGGTAGCTTGCTAGCTTTTAAGATCCCAGTCGCTACTCGCCAAAGTAGGAGGTGGAATAATATTTTGTATAGTATGTTATGCCAATTGAGCTTGATGTCCCCTGTGACTATGGTCCCAAGCCCACAGGTTCAACTACTCGGTCCCTCTCGGTAGCTGGCTGTGACCAAACAGTGACCACAACCTTGCCCCTTGTCAGTTCTACTATACACCTGGGAATTCCGATCATTCACATAATCTTATAGGACCATTGTCTGCCAACCCTATACATGTTCTTGGATACACTCCCCATTTCATAGACATACCTAATAGTTCAGCCTGTCTACCCATCTATCCACCCATATACCCATGTTTGCCTTTACTGACAATGCAGTACTGTATGTGCAGAGGGGTTCATATTTATTGTCTGTACCTCCCATGTACCTCTCTGTGTCTTTCTCATCCTCAATGCTGCCATATTGGTCACTCACATTTGGTACATTGCCCTTCTCTTCACCCAAATCAATACTTATCTCTATTTATCTAACAGTGTTCCCTCCCCTCCCCTCCAACCCCTGGTAACCAACAAAGAAAAATTCCTTCAATAGATAAACCATTCCTTAACTTTTACAATAATGGACTAACACAATATTTGTCCTTTTGTGATTGACTTATTTCACTCAGCATAATGTCCTCCAAGTTCATCCATGTTATGCGGTCTTTTGCAGATTCTACATTATTCTTTAGCATTGCATAGTATTCCATTGTGTGTATGTACCATAGTTTGTAAATCAATATTTTTAAGGCTCTTTTCCTATGGCATTGTGTCTAAGGCATTTGACTTCTATCCAGAAGGCTGGCAGTTCAAACCCACCAGTCACTCCTCAGGAGGAAGGTTGGGCAATCTACTTCCGTAGTGATACCACCTTGGAAACTCAAGGAGGGGTTGCTATGAGTCGGATCTGACTCCACGGTAGTGGTTGTGCTTTTTTTTTTTTTTTTTGGTGGCATTTTCTTAAGTAGTTGGTCTCTACTGCCTCCAAATCTTAATCCTAGATTTCCTCTACTGTTCACATTCTATACTCCTACTTCTAAGTGGCCATCATGTAGGTCCAAGAGTCTGTAGATGTAGGCTTCCTAGCTTCTTTAAGTAACAACTACCTATGACTCACAAATATACACCTTCAGCCTGGATCTCTCCCTGGAGCCCAAAGCTTCATAAAATCCAGTGCCTAGTTGATACTTCAGTTTGATATCTGTCACATATCTCAAATTTAATACTGTACAACAAACAAACAAACAAACAAAAACTCTAAACTTGTTCCCAAATACTTTCCTAACTTGGTAAACCCCAAACCACTCAGTTGCTAGGGCCCAAAACTATTAGTTGTCTAGTTTCCCTATCCCTTACATCTGACATATCATTATAGTCAGTATTACTTGTATGTCCCCTACTAGGATTCTAGACCAAGTCATGTCATCTTCTATCTGAAATGCTGTACAGCCTTCTAACTCATCTGCTTGCTTCTACTCTAACCTTTATCAAATTCATCCTTCGCACAATAGTTAGAGTGATCTTTAAAATGTAAACCAGATCATGTCACTGTTAGGACCTTCCTATCACTTCTAGTATAAAACTGAAGTGTTTCCATGGTAGAAGGACCCAGTGTAATTTGTCTCCTGCTCACCTTCTCTAACCTCATGTCATACCACTCTCACTACTCCTTGGAAACTCTGGCATCTTTTCAGTTTCTAGACCCAAGTTCATTCCTGCCTCAGGGCCTTGCATTTTCAGTCTCTCTTGGCTGAAAGCAGAGAATACCAGAAGGATGTTTACCTGTGTTTCATTGATTATGCAAAGGCATTCAACTGTGTGGATCATAAAAAATTATGGATAACATTTAGAAGAATGGGAATTCCAGAACAGTTAATTATGCTCATGTAGAACCTATACATAGACCAAAAGGCAGTTGGTTGAACAGAACAAGGGAATACACTGTGGTTGAAAATCAGGAAAGGTGTGCATCAGGGTTGTATCCTTTCACCCATTCAATCTGAGCAAATAATCCGAAAAGCTGAATCAGGATTGGAGGAAGACTCACTAACAACTTGCAATATGCAGATGACACAACCTTGGTTGCTGAAAATGAAGAGGACTTGAAGCACTCACTGAAGATCAAAGACTTCGGTATGGATTATATCTCAACATAAAGAAAACAAAAACCCTCACAACTGGACCAATAAGCTACATAAACAGAGAAAAGATTGAAGTTGTCAAAGATTTCATTTTACTTGATCCACAACCAACTAATTTGCTAATATAGGTAAAGTAGTTACAACAGTGCCTGGCATACAAGAGCCACTATTTCAGTGTATACCGCTATTATTAGTGTTATTCTTCTATTTCAAAAAGAGTAGCTAACTTTCTATCTGTTGTTGTTATGTGCCGTCGAGTCGGCCCTGACTCATAGCCACACGTCCTTGGGTTTCTGAGGTGATATCACTACAGAAGAAGATTGCCTACCTTCCTTCCAAGGAGTGGCAAACCCACCAGCCTTCTGGTTAGCAGTCAAATGCCTTAGGCACTATACTACCAGAGCTCCTAACTTTCTATCTAGATATACAAAATAGTTAACATCCCTACACTATATTTAAGAAACATATTTTAAAACCCTAGGACCCTGGGACAAAGCTCTGGGAGTTTATCCTTCTCACTCACCCATTTAAACAGCAGTCAAGAAATCAAACAACACATTGCATTGGACAAATCTGCTGCAAAAGAACCTCTTTAAAGTGTTCAAAAGCAAAGATATCATTTTGAGGACTAAGGTGTGGCTGACTCAAGCCATGGTATTTCCAATCGTCTCATATGCATTCAAAAACTGATCAATGAATAAGGAAAACTGAAAAAGAACTGAAGCCTTTTAATTATGGTGTTGGTGAAGAATATTGACTGTACCATGGACTGCCAGAAGAATGAACCCATCTGTCTCGGAAGAAGTACAGCCAGAATGCTCCTTAGAAGTAAGAATGGTGAGACTTTGTCTCACATACTTTGGACATGTTATCAGGAAGGACCAGTTTCTGGAGAAGGATATCATGCTTGCTAAGGTAAAGAGTCAGGGAAAAAGAGGAGGACCCTCAATGATATGGATTGATACAGTGGTTTCAACAATGGCCTCAAACATAGCAATGATTGTGAGTACAGCACAATGATGTACAAAGGTTTGCAATGAGTTGAAACTGACTCAGTGGCAACAACAAACAATAAACCTGTTTTACTTAATCCCATGTTGTTTTCTGTCTTCTCCTCTAGAATGCAAGCTCTTTGAAGGCAGATCTTGTCCTATCTACCACTGGATGCCAGTGCCTAGCACAGTATCTGACACACACAGGTATTTAATATCCATGTAGTGAAATTCATCCTGTGCGGTTCTGTTAGTTTAGACAAACATATGAAGTAACCACTACTACAAACAAGATATAAAACAGTTCCAACACCATCAAAAATTCTCTCACACTTCTTGTTAGTCAACCCAGCCTCAACTTCCAGATCCTGACAACCACTCATCTGTTTCCTGTACTTACAGTTTTGCTTTTATAACATAAAAAAGTCAATAACTATTTTTCAGTGAATGAATGCTCTATTAACCCCCTTGTTTCTCTCTTCTTGACTCCAAAGCACAATCCATACAGTACTTATTTCAGCCCCAACTGCTTTCCACTCACCTTCACTCTAACAGGCATGTTTCCTTTATGTTCCAGGTCCTCTTTCTAGCTCCTTAGCCTTCCTTCTAATCACAAATGAAAAGGGAGGTTTCCTACTGTAAAGCCAAATTATTACTAGTACTTCACTGGTTTACTTTTATTTTTCTAGAACTTGACATACCAGATGATAAGCTCCATATGGGTACGGGCTGTGACTGTGTGCTCACCACTGCATCCACCAGCACCTGGTACATTGTTGGTGAAGGAACATTCAAAGAGTGAATGAATTAATCTTTCTCCAAAGTTCCTTCTCTTTCATAATCAGACATGTTTACACTCAACACAGTGTCTTATGATTGACTTTTGTCTACTCTAGACTGTGAGCTTGAGGGTAGAGACCTTGACTTCCTTATTGCCAAGCTCAGGGTCTTAGCACTCCATTTTGTATGCAGAAGCTTCATTCTTCTTCTTGTCACTAGCCTTCTCAACATTAGATCTCAGGTCAGATGTCACTGTTCCTACTTCAGAGAATATCTCATGATCCTTCTATTGAAAGAAGCCATCCCAGCCCTCTCTATCACATCACCCTGAATGGTTTATTTTCAGTTTCTTCAAGGGCAGAGAGCTTGTTGATTAGGGCTGTATCTAGAAAATAATCTTGCTCTCACTTCACCTTGCTACATTTAAAAACACCAAACTCACTGCCATCGAGTCTGTTCTGACTCATAGCGACCCCTCCTTGGGTTTCTGAGGCAGTAACACTACAGAAGTAGATTGCCAAACCTTCCTTCTGAGGAGTGGCTGGTGGGTTTGAACTGACTCATAGTGACCCCTCCTTGGGTTTCTGAGGCAGTATCACTATGGAAGCAGATTGCCTAATCTTCCTTCCAAGGAGTGGTTGGTGGGTTTGTACCGACTCATAGCAATCCCTCCTTCGGTTTCTGAGACAGTATCACTGTGGAAGTAGATTGCCTAATCTTCCTTCTGAGGAGTGGCTGGTCGGTTTGAACTGCTAGCTTTCTGGTTAGCAGTCAAATGCCTTAGGCACTACACCACCAGAGCACCTTTGCTACATTTAAGCTACTATAAATCTTATTTCTCTCCAACCAGGTGTATATAGGTACTTCCACTGAGAGTTCTACCATTGTAAGACTAGGTGTGGTCCTATGAAGAAATGGTACATGATCTTTTAGTTCAGCTTCAAGGATCATGTGTTAATATTAATCTCCAGAAAACTGAGATCCTGATTTCTATTACCCGACCCTTCCAAACTCTGGTTCTAAAATGATTGCTCTTCTTTGCCTTAGTTTACTTCCCCAAACTCAGCCCACTCAGACTCAATGGAAGCTTCCAGTTCTTTCTTCCCTGATAATATTTCTGGACTTTGCCACTGTCTGCTTGACGAGCAGCCACTATCTCCCCACTTCCTAGCTCTGTGGACTCTATCCTGACTCCTCCTAACCTGCTTTGTCCTATTGTTCAGTCCCTGCATAGTACTTCTTGAATGAGGAGTTCACATTTACAATGCCTATTTTAGACTCATCCATTCTGTTTCAATTTTTTTTTTAAAATAAACTATTCCAACTACATGGAAAATTACAGAGAATGATTTATGACACATATATATACTACTAAACTCCATCATATCTTAATACTTTGTTATATTTACTTCAATTTTTTTTTCCTTATTAAGGGCTAAAGCTAAAAATGACTTAGGAGTTATTACTTATGGACTATTTCCTCATAAAGTATTCTTGGTGATCATTTGTCTAGTCATTTTAAGTAGCACAATAATTTTAAAATTAAAGCAAAGTACCTTCGATCCTCTGCTGCTTTCTTTTTAATATTTGGGTTAGTTGGGATCTCATTTGGGACGCGTCTTTGATTCAAAGTTGTGTCACCAGCCTGAGTTTTGGGAGCTGTCTTACTGAGAAAATGGTTTTGGGAAAGAGGCTTTTTCAAATTGGAGTCCACAGTTCGTGCTTTTTGTTGAAAGTCATTGTTGCATTTATTCCCATTGATCCCATTTGCTCTTATGCTAGGGGTGCTTGGAATTACTGAATTAGATCTGCCAACTGTCAAACTGGGCCTCTGGCTTATGGCTTTTGACTTTTGTAGTACACATGATGTATGGGGTCTAATACAAGACTGAAGAGACTTCTGGTCGTGCTTAATGTTCGGATGTCTGTTTATTCCTCCCAGCAGCAAACTGGTGTAGGTATAGGGTTTGGTATGTTTTGCTTTTTGTTCATTAGCAGGGTGCGACTGTAACTTAGTTTCATTTGGTTTCTCATGTTCAGCCCTGATAGCCTTTATATCCTGATCCTTAGCCACTGGTTTTGCTGATGCTGGAGTCCTACTAAGGGTCTTAACAATGTGGCAAGGAACTGTCCTTGAGGGTTTTTCTTTTGGTCTTGTAAGATCTGCTCCTCTAGAGAGTTGCTGTGATTTTACTGGTAGAATCTTGATTTGTGTTTTTCCAATAAATTGTTTATTGCCTCTGTCTTTCAGAACAGCACTATTGATTAGGCTTTTGCCCAGGGCTTGTTTAGGAGCCAAGTTGCTCTTGGATGGATTCTGAGAGTGTGTTTTCGGCTTATTTATAGTACAAAATTCAAGATCTGCCTTCCTCTCCAAATCTGATAAGTTTTGGGACAAGTTCTCTTTGTTTATCTGCTTTAGAAAGCAATCCAAGTATTCATTTTCAACATGGGTGTTGTCCACAGAGTCCGTACATTTAGTCTTTCTTTCATCTGTCACCTGCTGCTTTGTAGTTTTCAATTCCTGTCTGGGAAGTGACCCTACAGGTTTTCCTGACAGCTTTCCTGTAGTGGATGATCCAGTTTTGAGTGGCCGTTGACCACTGCTGGAAGGCTTATAGTTTAGTTTAGAAGAAACACATCCTGAAGTTAGCTTTTTGTTCAGAAGTTTTGGTGGATCCAACTTTGGTTTCTGGCCCCCTGGAATATTGGCAGGTCTAGGTTTGCATTGAAGGCTGCTGGGCCTTGTAGTTTTGACAGGCAAAAAAGCAACATGGTTGGCAGCATCCTTTTTGGGTCTAATAGTCTGTAAAGACAAAAAAATACATCTAAAAAGGCAATTCATAACAATAGGTCAGTGGTTTTAAAATAATAATAAAAAAATTCTCTTTAAACATACGCTAGAAAAAATTTAGGTCTTTCAGTAAGAATTTAATTTAAGAAAGTTTAATCCTGAAATAGTACCAAAAGGCTCACTAATAGTTGATTATTTTAACCATTTTTAAAATTGTAAAGTTAATGTATAACAAACTGTTTGACTTTTGAGAGATGTATATGTAAGAAATAATTGATTTTTGAACTTCAGTTCCTGTCAGAAATATATCAGAATATTTTAGTGCAATAGAATTAAGCAGATATGTAGTGAATATACAAAAGCTGCTGTTTGACAATGGAATTTGCCTCAGTTGAACAAACGCATGCTGAATGCCCATTACATCCCAATAAGTGTCCTTTTAAGGACTCTGGAGAGAGAAATACATAATATGCTAATGTTAGGGTTGTTGTTGTTGTTGTTATGTGCCGTCGAGTCGGCCCCGACTCATAGTGACCCCTCCTTGGGTTTCCGAGGCAGTATCACTACGGAACTAGGATTGCCCAACCTTCCTTCCGAGGAGTGGCTGGTGGGTTTGAACCGCCAGCTGTCTGGTTAGCAGGCAAGTGTCTTAGCCACTATGCTACCAGAGGTACCTCCCAACAAATTCCTCCTACAACTTTGTTGTTGTTGTTGTTGTTATGTGCCGTCGAGTCGGCCCTGACTCATAGTGACCCCTCCTTGGGTTTCTGAGGCAGTATCACTACGGAAGTAGGATTGCCCAACCTTCCTTCCGAGGAGTGGCTGGCGGGTTTGAACCGCCAGCCTTCTGGTTAGCAGTCAAGTGCCTTAGCCACTATGCTACTGTTTCCTATTTAAAAAGGCAAAGAATACTGCCTTTGTAAATGTTGCAGTGTCAGTCAAGAACATCTGCCTGGTTTCCTGAGATCAGTGATAAGAAGACCTATAGGTGGTAGATGCTGTGAGGACTAAGAGACTTGCAAAAGCTCTCAATAAACATCTGACATCTTAGTAGAAACTTAGTCTTACTTGTGAAGTCAGTCAGGGTAGGGCTGTAAGGTTAGATTCTACAGTATTAACAAGCAAATGACTGTCATGTGATGTAATTTTAGATAAGAAAGGTAGGATTAGTTTACGAAGGTCTTTGAAAGCTAGGGAGGGGAGTTAAAATCAATGTGGTAAGTAATATGAGGGAGCCACCATGGATTTTAGAGCACAGTGAAAGCAACTATTCAGAAAGGAGAATTTGTCAGAGATTTGTAGGATGTGGCAGTGCCAGAGCTACTACTCCCTATTTTTTTTTTTGTTGTAAAGATATATACAGCATAACAACTGCTAATTCAGTAATTTTCACATATATAATTTAATGATTTAATTACATTAATTGTGCAACTGTTGCCAAATCTTCCATTACCATAAACAGAAACTCAAAGCTTTCTAAACAATGCTTTCTCCCTCCCTCACCCTTCTGGTAACCACTAATAATCTCTGGACTCTATTAATTTGGCTATTCTAGATCTTTTCACGTAATGATCTTTCCATTTTTGATTCGATAGTATTATTAGGAATCACTACACAAACTTGGGCAGTGTGTAAAAGAAGTGAGCAACCAGTACTACTTGGCATTAAGGGCAAAGAGATGTATGTCCACCCTGGAATGGTATGGCTATGTTCATGGTGCTGTTGGTGGGGATGGGAAAAGGCTGCGGGTGGGAAGTGGAGAGATGGATGGTATACCCACATGGTTATATTTGGGTTGCTTCTTGAGCCCCAACATTTACACCCGCCTCAGATCCCTCCATCACTGCTTACTGAAGAGGTTGGGATGTTGCTTCCAAATGTATGCCACTCTTTAGCTGCCCTTTCTTATACATTAAAAAAAAGAGAGAGGGAGATATAATTCATATACCATAAAATTCACTATTTTAAAGTGGGTTTTAGTTTATTTACAAGGTTGTACAACCATCACCACCATCTAATTCTAGAACCTTTTCCATCACCCCAGAAAGAAACTTCATAACCATGAGCAACTATGCCCATTTCCCTCTCCCCAATCCCTGGCAACCACTAATCTACTTTCTGTTTCTCTGCTATTCTAGATACACGAATGGAATCATATAGTACATGGCCTTTTGTATCTGGCATCTTTTATATGTTTTCAAAGTTCATTTATGTTGTAGCATGTATTAGAACTTCCTTTCTTCTTATACTGGTATACTTCTTATACTAATATTCCATTGTATGGATACACTATTTATACACTAATATAACTATTTAGTTATCCATTTATTAACTGATGGACATTCAGGTTGTTTCTACTTTTTGGCTATGATGAATAATGCTGCTCTGAACATATGTGTGAATATATGTTTTCAATCATCCTGGGTATATACTTAGGAGTGGAATGGTTGGGTCATATAGTAGCTGTACGTTTATCTTGACAAACTGCCTGACAGTTTTCCAAAACAGCTACACCATTTTACATTCTCATCAGCAATGTATGAAGGTTTCAATTCCTCCACATTCTTATCAACACTTGTTATTGACTGTCTTTTTAATTATAGACATCCTAATTGGTGTGAAGGTCCCTGGGTGGTGCTACTAACCTAAAGGCTGGTGTTTGAACTTACCCAGCGGTGGTGTTGTAAAACACAGGTTTGGCAATCTGTTTCCTTACAGCCAAGAAAACTCTATGGAGCAGTTCTACTCTATAACGTGGAGTCGCTATGAGTTGGCGATGGGTTTTAGTGGGTATGAAATGGCATCTCATTGTGGCTTTGATTTGCATTTCCCTGATGGCTAACTGATGTTGACCATCTTTTCACATGCTTGTTGGTCATTTGGAGAAATGGCCATTCAGATTCTTTGCCCATTTTTAAATTGGGTTGTCTTTTAATTATTGGGGGCTCTGGTGGCATAGTGGATAAGGCATTTGACTGCTAACCAGAAGGCTGGTGGTTCAAACATACCAGCCGCTCAGCAGAAGGAAGATGGGCAATCTACTTCTGTAAAGATTTACAGCCTCAGAAACCCAACGGGGGTCACTATGAGTTGGAATCAACTGGATGGCCATGAGTTTTTTTTTTTTTTTTTTAATTATTGAGTCCTGAGAGTTCTTCATATATTCTGGATACTACACTTTTATCAAATATATGATTTGCAAATATTTTCTCTCATACATTTTTTTTTTTTTTTTACTATCTTTTTTTTTTTTTTGGGTCAGTCTGACCTTAGTAACTCATAGATAGTAAAACTGGTTATGCAGTTTTGAGCACTCCATTGAGAGAGAAAAGCAGTGCTTAGAAGAGTCAGCAGCCTAGTAAAATCAACACTCCATCTATATGTAAATTTGGAACTTTAGAGCTGGAAGGGATTTCGGAGATACCTTATTTATTTCCCTCATTTGAGAGGGAAACTGCAATTGAGCTGCTTAAGATTGCGCAGGGAATGAAAGGCAGGATTGGAGCCAGACTTGATACTGATCTCTTTCAAACCACCTCAGAACTGACAGATCAATTTGATTAACAAAAAAAGATCAACTGTAGAAGAAGAAACAATGAGATCTAACTGAATTTTTTTTTTTTTTTTTTTAAATTCTGGACACATGAAACTGGAAAAGAGATAAAATTCATAAAGGATATGACTAGAGCTTCGTCATTCCAGAGAGATTTACTGAATGTCAGCTATATACTAGACACTATGCTAGACTCTAAGGGGACACAAAGATGACAGGAAATGACACCTACCCCTAAGAAGCTCTAATAGAAAAGATATATACAAAGAAAATTATGATACAATGAAATAAAGGCTATATATAACAGGTCTGTAAGGGATTGTAGAAGTCACATAATCAGTGGTTTTCAAACATTTTTGTTCAAATAATTTGATAAACTCTAACATTCCATATTGGGCAATCTACTTCCATAGTGATACCACCTCGGAAACCCAAGGAGAGGTCACTATGAGTCGGATCTGACTCAACGGCAGTGAGTTTGGTTTGGGTTGGTTTGAACCTTCCATGCTTTTTTTTTTTAACTAAAAATGTGGTATATTTATTACTATGTAACAGTGCTTTAGGTTTTTTTTTTTTTTTTTTAGTGATCTGCAGCAGGTCAATGCTCTCTGTAAAGAGAAG
>NW_006921604.1:1499499-1508928 GCF_000298275.1 Orycteropus afer afer | reverse complement strand
CCATAGTTACCTCTTCCCTGTGTCCATCTCTCCATGCACTCCTGTCCCCTGAGCTGTCTGCCTGTGCATAAACAGCCCTTCTTTCTCTCATGATTGTTCTCTCCAAGGAGTGTATCTACCTGAGGTAAATGTTCAACTCATATGCCTATCTTTTGTTTGGCTGGAAAGCACAGGTGTGGGTTCAATTCCAGACCTGAAAGGCAGCTAGGGGCTATAGTCTCAGTGGTTCTACCAGGCTCTACTGGACCAGCCAATCTGGTCACCCCCCCCTTTTTTTTTCTCCAAATGATTTTGAGTTTTGTTCCACATTGTTCTCCCTCTCTATCAAGGATCTCCTACGTAGATCCCCTTCCAAGTGGATGACAGTGGTAGCCGGGCACCATCTAGTTCTTCTGGTCTCATAGTCATATAGAACCTTCCATACTTTTAAAAGTTAATATTTAACAGTTTTTCATTGTTAGTTTAATAGCTGTAAAAGGTGAAATTTCAGGCACATTGTAAATATTGGCACTTCAAGAGAAAATGAAATTTGGTACCCATTATAATCCATTTTTTTAAAAAGTATACAATATGCTTTTCTTTATAATTGAAAATATAACACCATTCCCTTTTCTCTTTGATATATTTTTATTCCAGTTCAACCATATAATTTACTTTACTTTTTCAACCACATAATTTTTATCCTAGCTTTTTATGCTTGGAAGTTTATTATTCATTACCCTACCATACTTCTCAACATGTGTATGTATGTAAATTTATTTTAATTTTTATTTTCTATGACTAAAAATAATTCAGCAAAACAAGATAAATATTACCAATTATGATCAACAATTATTAAACACAAAAAGCAAATTTTTTTCCATAAAGAAACAGAAATATCTCTCTTCATGAGTTGTTTAGAGCATTCCCACTCTCAACGAATTCATGCATTCAGTGGAAGACTATCATTTGTTGCTAGAATGAGTTAGAGTTCTGCATCAATTTTATTCCTTTTCCTTTCTTTTAAAATAAGATTTATTACTCGGTGACCAAAGTCATTTGCCTTCTCAGTGTCAACACCAGTATTTCAAACTGTCCCTTGATTTTGCACCCTAGAGGTATTTCCACCCCAGGGCAAAATATTATATTAAGATAGGGATGGGATGAGTGAGTGGTATGCCTAAGACAAGCAGAAGAAAAAAAGAATTAAAAAATGGAAGAAGTAAAGGGAATATATCCATGACTGTATATAAGTTTGGTGGACAATGTTACTACATACATATTTGTGTGTGCTATAAGTCCGACTCGACGGCACATAACAACAACAACATAAGAATGTCTATATAAATAATGGAGCTAATGGGGCAAAGTTATTCTAATTTCTTAGCCACAGCCAAACACCTTGAGGGAGTGAGTTGCTGGGCCAGCAGTCTCTGAACCATGGTTGCAGGTGACATCAAGCTCAACTGGCATAAAATTTTACACAAAAACACTGTTCTACATCTTATTTAGGTGAGTAGTGACTGGGGTCTTAAAAGCTTGCAAACAGCCATCTAGATGCAACAATTGGTCTCCCTTTGTCCAGAGCAAAGTTGAATGAAGAAAATCAAAGATGCGTGGAAATAACTAGTCCAAGGGACTAGTGGACCATGCCAATCTCACCCTACATGACCCAGAGACCAGGAGAACTAGATGGTGCCCAGTTATCCCTGTCAACCACTTGGAGAGGGATCAAAGTGGAACATTCTGTTTAGAGTGGGAGAAAAATGTGGAACAAAACACAAAATCATAAAGAGACCAAGCTTACTGGTCTGATAGAGACTGATAAAACCCCTGAGACTATGGTCCCTAGTCACCCTTTGGGTCTGGAATTGAACTTACTCTCATGGCTTCCAGCCAGAAAATGGATAGGCCTATAAGGTGAACATTTATACCAGATAGGCATACTTCTTAGAACAATCAACCATGGGAGTTCAGAAGGGCAGCATATGCATAGGAAGACAGGTCAGAGGGCAGGAATGCATAGGAAGGAAGGGCACAGGGAAAAGGTAACCATAGGGCATTGTAATCAGTGTCATGAAACAAAATGTGTGAACTGTTGAAAGGAAAATGAATTTGTTCTATAAACTCACCCAAATCACAATTAAAAAAAAAAAAAGTAGAAGGAGGACAATAGTTCAAGGAAGGTAGGAAAGTGGATACTACATGTGAGTGACATTCTCCAACAAGTCAATTTTAGGTAAAAGCACACATGGAAGTTGAAGATCCAGAAATTGATTCTGTTAAACTGGGTGCTTATGTACCCGTTTGAGATACTTTATGTACCTACAGGGATCACACGCACCAATTCATAGATATTTTAAGTTCATTTCTAATATATATTAAGTAATCCTCAATTAATCCTTTTAAACAACTCTATAAGATGTCTCCTACTATTATTCTCATTTTACAGATAAAGTTAAGGCACTTGACTCAGCGCACTTAGCTGGACAATGAAGGGGTTAAGATCTGGATCCAAGCAGTTCTTAACTATTACACACTACTGCTTGTCAATTTAAGAACACGGCTCCAAGCAATCTTTTCAAATCTTAGTTAAATACATCAAAACTTCTGGAATGTTGTTAGTTGCTATTAAACCGGCTCTGATTCATTACAGTCTTATGTATAATAGAATGAAATGCTGCCCTGTCCTATGCCATCTTCCATTACTATGTTGTTGTTGTTGTTAGGTGCCCTAAAGTTGTCTCTGACTCATAGTGACCCTATGTACAACAGAATGGAACACTTCCCGGTCCTGTACCATACAGTTTTCCAATAATTTATCAGAGTATTTCACTGATGTTTATAAGGTTTTTCAGTGGCTAATTTTTTCAGAAGTGGATGGCCCCAGTCTGTCTTAGTCTGGAAGCTCCTCTGAAACCTGTCCACCATGGATGACCCTGTTGGTACTAGAAATATTGGTGGCATAACTTCCAGCCTCACAGCAACACGCAAGCCAATGCAGTATAACAAACTGAATTGACACACAAGTGCTGGCTAGCATATTGGACATTATTAAAAACTCCTGGATAGGAACAGAGAATAAGAAATTTTGTGTGTTCCTTTGGGTAGTAACACTGCAGTAAGGGTACTCTGGAAAAGCTTTAAGTTCTTTGTTCCAATATACTGGTTATCTAAGTTTGGCCAAGTACTTAATTTCTCTGGGCCTCAGTCCTCTCATTTGTTAATAGGAATAATAATAATAATGCTATCTATCTTGCAGAAAACTGTCATACATCCTGGTTTTTCCAAGATAGTTTGATTTATGGCTATTCACCCAACATAATTAACAGCTTCCCTTTTCACTCTCAAAGTTGTCCTGGTTTGGACATTAAATCATATGGCCACTCTTCCTATAGGGTTGTTTAGCATATTGAGATACTGTATGTAAACTGTCTTGCCCAGTATTTGAATAATAAGCACTTAAATGTTAGCTATTATTTTTATGTATCAAGTGTTTTATACATTATAAAGCATTATCCAGTTGTAAGGATAAGTATTATTTGCAAAGTGCTTTTAACTTCTCCTAAGTTCCATAATTCTTTTCCCTCTGGTAGCGTAGTGCCTAAGGCACTTGACTGCTAACCAGAAGGCTGGCGGTTCAAACCCACCAGCCACTCCTCGGAAGAAAGATGGGGCAATCTTCTCCCGTAGTGATACTGTCTCGGAAACCCAAGGAGGGGTCGCTATGAGTCGGGTCCGACTCGATAGCACATAACAACAACACAACAACTATGGAAAAGTAGATAAGGTAAATATCACCCCTATTTAAGAGATGATTTACTGAAGTCAGTACCGTCAGCTTCTACTGAAGCTTTAGGTATCTGAATGAGGGCAACTTCCCCTCAGAGTTTTCCTTTAATACTTTCATCCTACATTGGTTCAATCTGCATAAAGCAAAAATCTAACCTCGTGCTTTCCAACCAACTGTTTACATCACAGACCAATTTTGTCTATCTTCCACAGTGTCTAGTGATGTCATATGTTTGAAAAGGGATATATATGTTGTTTGCTTTGAGTTGGTATGAATAATGACTGAGTCATGAAAATTTACTAAAATTTTTACCATTTTGGGGAACTCTATTTCAGGTATAGTTTAGAACTTAGATAAAACTATGATTTTAAAAATTAAATGTGGGACTTTAAAAAGATTATGTTATTGCAGATAAAGAATTTGTGCCCGTTTCAGAAGGCTACTTTCTGCAACTTAAAATCTGAAGTATTTTAGGATGCTTTAGCATTCTATTCACAATCCAGCTGAACTGAACTGGTCAGGAAGCATATGCTTGTTAAAAAGCTTAGAAGACCTAACATAGCTATTTTCTTTTAATGACTACTGAGCTACTTGTGGCAGAATAACAAAGTGGTTAAGAACACAGGCTCTCAGCTGTGTCACTTAATAGCTATGTGACTTTGGGAACCTTTCTGTGACTCAGTTCCCTCACCTGTAAAATGAGGATACTAATCGTACCTATCTCATAAGGTGGTTTGAGGTCTCAATGAGCTAATGCAAGTCAAAAAAAGTGTTAGGCATATAGTAAGTAGTCAATAAATGTTAGGTATTAAGAGGAGCAAAGTCTACTCAAGTTTTTTTTTGGTTTACAAAACTAAACTATAATATGTTGCACTTTTCCAAAACAGATTCTCTTATTAAACAAAACTGCTCTTATATTTATGAGAAATATCTATGCAATACATTATCTTTAGGTTGCTAACATTTTTATTATTTTCAAAATGTATATTTCTTAAAAGATTAGTTTCTACTCACGGATTTAGAAGGTGCAGGATTTGGGCGACTATTGTTGGCTTTTAGATAAGGCCTACAAAAGACAAAATGAAATTATTCTTAGTACAGAAGAATTCAGCAAGGCTTGGGAAGTATAGTGATGATTAAAATGATTATAATTAGAATTTAAAATTATTAGAATTTCTGTATGTGATAAAATAATTCAGAATTATATTCAATAAAAAGTCTCCTTATCATTTTTCCCTTAGCCCCTTTATTTCCTTCCTCAGAGACCACAACTGCTATTACTCATTTTCCTTTCAGAGATAGCCTATGCATAAATATAGCATTCTAACCATATTGATGAAATATGTTTCCTTCATATTTGCATAGTCTTATTCCATCAGTCATCACTCCCTGAATATAGTGATGTACCAGGCACTGGAGATACAGTGCCAAATAAGATAATTAACTGCTTAGTTAAAAAAATTCCTTGGTTTAAGTGTCTTCAAACAGTGAATTTTCAGGGGGAAAAAAGTATAATCAAAAAATCAGGAATACCTATGAAATCCAGTTAGACAGAAAATACAAAAAAGGGTAAAGAAAAAAAAAAGCAGAGAAAAATTTCAAAGGATTCAATCCCTATGGACCAAAAACAATTTCCAGACCATCAGAGATTTTGGTCAGGTCCTGTTTGTTGTTTGTCTCTTCCATCTAGAATGTAAGCCCTGGGAGGGTGGGGATCTTTTTATCTTGTTAATCATATCTGCAGCATCAAGAGTGACTTACACATTGTAGGTTGGTGTTGTGGGCTCTCAAGTTGATTCCAATTTATAGCAACTTTATAGGACAGAGTAGAACTGCCCCATAGGGTTTTCAAGGCGTAAATCTTTATGGAAGAAGATTGCCACATCTTTTTCCTGTAGAGTGGCTGATGGATTTGAACTGTGGACTTTTCAGTTAGCAGCCCAGTGCTTAATCATTGTGCCACCAGGGCTCCTTTTGCAGGTACTAAGTAAATATTTGTTGAATAAATGAATAGTATAAATTTAATCAAGGAAACAGAGTTGATTTAAAACTCAGGGGAAGAAAAAGAAGCTAAATGTTGTAAAAAATAATTTTCAAATAAAAATTTAGAGAGGAGAATATATCAGTGCTAAGCAAGAGAGATAAGTAACTCCATCAAGATGGGAATATGTTAATAAAAGATAAAAGGAAGTGGTCACATTCTGGCTACCTCAAGAGTAGGTGCTAAGAGAATGAGCAAAGACCACTGTCAGTCTGAGGATGCTGGCATGTTGCTACCGAGGGCTGATTGTAACTGTCTCTCCCGTCCAAGGAAGAAACACTAGAATCAGGGCCATTCAACCCCTTGACCCAAAGTGCCTTCACAAGAATTACTTTCCCAAGGACAAAAAAGAGGAACAGAAAAAGCTTCCAGGAAGGCTAAGTAATATTGTAGACTCTTCCCTCCTTCCTTTGGGATCTATCACAATGTTTAAATGGACTAGGCACTGTGCAGCGACTTTTGCCATGTCTGGACTGATGCAGTCAGAGTAGACTGAAAGCAAAAGAGCTATGTTTAGAAAAGCTTAACAAAGAATAAGGCGCTCTGGTAGCATGGTATCTAAGGCATTTGATTGCTAGCCAGATGGTTGGTGGTTCAAACCCATCAGCCATTCTGCAGAAGCAAGAGTGGGCAATCTACTTCCATAAAGATTTACTGCCTTGGAAATCCAATGGGAGTTGCTATGAGTCAGAATTGACTTGATGGCAGTGGGTCTGGTTTTTGGTTTTATAATGGTAGCATAGTGGCTAAGGCACTTGACTGCTAACCAGAAGGCTGGCGGTTCAAAGCCACCAGCCACTCCTCGGAAGGAAGATGGGGCAATCTACTTCCGTAGTGATACTGCCTCGGAAACCCAAGGAGGGGTCACTATGAGTTGAGTCTGACTTGACGGCACATAACAACAACAACAACAATGAGTAGACAAACTCACTTGGTGTTTTGGCATTTCAGCTTTCCCTTGGCTGCTAGGTACTCCTGGAGCTTTCTCTGCCTCTCCTCTGCAAAACAGGTAAGAAACAAACAACAGAATTTTAGCTTGTGATTTTAACCAGTTCATTTATATTGTTAAAGATGACACTTTCCTATAATAATTTTGATTTTGAATCATGATGTTATAAAGTCCCCTAATCCTGTAAATTTGCCTTCAAATTAGTATCAACATAAACAATATCATTTATTGAGTATTTACATGCCAGGCCTTATACTATGCCCTTTACACAGACATTACTGAACCCTCACAACAACTCTTATCAAATATCTTACAGTCTGAAACACAGTGAAGGTAAATAACTGACACAACACTGCCCAGCTCACATGTGGCAAAGCCAGGATTTGAAACTGATTTTGTCCAACCCCAAAGAAGCTGCCAACAGCTACTGTTCTCTGTAACATGCTATGCTTTGCATGAGGAAATTGTTACTGTCCCCTATTGTCCCACTTGAGATGGTGACCCAGGTTTGGTCTTATTTATTCTTCTGACAGGAATGATGAATTTTATTTACAAACTCTTACATGGTTTCCTCTGGGACTAAGAACAAAATAGACCAGGTTAGAGGGTTCATGGCAAACATTTATATGGTGACATCCTAGGCAAGGCATTTGGGAGTAGATGGAAAGTCAAGATTTCTGCCTTCAAGAAGTTTCAACGTAGTAGTAGAGATAAAATAAACAGAACAGTAATGATAAAATAAGGCAAAATCTAGATGCCATAAGTGAGGGGCAAAGAAAGCCTTATGGGAGTTCAGAGGTGGGGACTGGGTAAGAGGAACAGGCAGTTGGAAAAGGTTAACACTAAGTAATAGTCTAAAAAACCAAACAACTATTGGGATGCAAAACTACTCCTGATCTTATGTGAGTGGAGTTGCCCTGTATTTTGAGATCTGATTCTGATGCACCCACATGAGACAGGAAGATATGCAGTATTTTAGGTCCTAGCAAGGCAGCAGTAGAGAGCAGGGGAGGAGAAGTCTGACAGACTGAGTAGGAATCCCAGCCCCGTGCCTTCTGGCAAGTTAGTAAACCTTGCTGCCACAGAGCATATAAAATGGGGACTGAAATGCCTGTCTTTGGGGATTGTTATGTATAATGACTAGTTCAGTGCCTAACACCTAGTAGACAATCAACAGTTATTACAGAAACGATCAAAACACAATGTGCATTTTGGAGAAGATGACATCTGAGCAGGAGGCACATATGAGAGGTCAGGAAATTTAGGATTGCTAGCTGTGCAGTTAACCAGTCAACTTCCAGTTTGCAGCAGGCTCAAGAAGTGCAGAGGAAAGAGTACCGCGCTGGAGGCAGGAAACTCAGGTTCTGGACAGACACGCCTCTTGAAATCTGTCAAGGGCTCAGGCCGCGAGGCACCGGCACAAAGGACCTTACCATGGCTCTGCCTAGAACAGATCTGGTTCGAAGGAGCGCTTTGCTTCCTATTGGTTGTATAACACTGGGCAAGGGGTCTCAGGGTCTTTATCTAACAGGTGGTGGCAATGACATCTTTTTGCAAGACTACTGCAGGACTTACTGGGAAGATACTTGTGAGGTTTCTGACCCCGCGCACTGCCTCTACCCCACCCCAGGCTCAAACATCTCACTGGAGGCTGGAGCCCGCAGCTCCTGTCAGCGCTCAGGAAAGTGCAGTCTCCGATTGTGGCTCCCTGGGCGGGTCCGGCCCGGTCAGCGCTCCGACCGCAGTGCTGGGGCTACAGAAGGGGGCTTGGATCCCGGACCGGAAACGTCGCAGGGGATACTGAGGCAGGTAGGAGAACAAGCGGACGGACAACTTCCGTGGAAATAACTCAATGGCCTCTTTTCTTCCCCACCCTTTTTCTAACGCCTGCAAGAGACAAGAGCTCTCTGGTCGCACTCACCGACAGCGGCTGCAGCTGCGGCACCTGGTCCTGGCCCCACCATGATTATTCAGCGACAGTTTTTCTTCAAAGGCCGCGCTTGGGTCAAGCGCGGCGAGCAGGACGTCCATCCACTTTCATTGGCTCCCGCGTGTTTGAAACTCACCAATTAGATGCTGGGAGGGGAGGGCGGGACAACAATAAAGTAGACGCTTTGCGGTTGGCTTTAGCCTTTTGAGCCCTCTCCTGAGGAACTTTGATTGGAAGAACGTGAAACGTATATTAGCTTTAGATGATGTTCGGGTCGAGGTGGCAGATCCCCCTGTTGAGACCAACTTGAGCGTCTAATAAGCTGTCAGTGGCTAGATTAATCTTGGCATCGGTTACACCGAAGCCTACCGGGGCTGACGCTGCAGGAGCACCTGAGAAACTAGAAAGGGCTGCCTTCCCGAACCGCTAGGGCCACGTCACTACTTCCTTCATTTCAGATCTTAAGCTTCACAGAAGCTATGAAAACCTAAGATAAAACCAGAATCTGATGACCTCGGCTCCTCATCAAGAGAATATATCCTATTGAGAGTCTGATGAATCCCACGTTCTTAGTTCTTTCTTTATTATTGTGATTTGGGTGAAGATTTACAGAGCAAATTCACTTTCCATATAGCAGTTTACGTATACTTTGTCTCATGACATTGACCACAGTTTACCACAATGCAACAGCTCCCCTCCCACTTCCTCCCCATAGTTACCTCTTCCCAGTGTCCATC
>NW_006921604.1:1493036-1496823 GCF_000298275.1 Orycteropus afer afer | reverse complement strand
GCTCAGGGGTCCAGGATTATCTTCTGTGTCTGTGTTAATTGGTTTCCCTTTTCTTTGTTGAAGAGGGTCTGTGCAATCTTTCTGCCTAGTCTGCCCTCTTGCCAGAACTCCCCTTAGTTCTTTTTTAAAATTATTTTATTATTTTTGTTGTTGAAAAGATATGCTTCAGAACGTACACCAATTCAGCAATGTCTACATTTGCAATTCAGTGGCATTGATAACATTCTTCAAGTCATGCAACTGTTCTCACACTGCTTTTCCTAATCCTCACTATTAACATAAACTTACCATCCACTAGGCTTCCTGTGCAATCTTTGGAGTTGTTGTTGTCAGTTTGATCCTATATATATGTTGTTGTTGTTATGTTGCCGTTGAGTCAGACCCGACTCATAGCGACTTCTCTTTGGGTTTCCGAGACAGTATCTGTATGGAAGTAGATTGCCCTATCTTCCTTCTGAGGAGTGGCTGGTGGGTTTGAACCGCCAGCCTTCTGGTTAGCAGTCAAGTGCCTTAGGCACTATGCTACCAGAGCTCCTGATGCTGGGGCTAGAATTCAGCAAACCATATTCGAACAGCTGACCAGAGTCAGAAAGAATATAAAGAACTGGTGGAATTGACTCCATGGCTATGGCCTTTTGGTTCTTTCAAAGAGCACCATGCTCTAGGCTGATAATCTTTACTAGTTAAGTTAAACTATTATTTGGTTTAAAGAAAGTTTCAGAGATACTTTTGGTTTAAGGTTTAAAGGTTATCTTAGGGCAGTATTTCCAGAAGTTCATCCAACTTCAATAGCTGCAGAAAATGTGGATTCCATGAGAGTTTGAAATTCTATTTCCCATTTTTTCCCCCATTGTTGGTCAGGATTCTTTTGTAGAAACTGATCAAAACATTCAGTAATGGTAGCAGGGCACCATTGAGTTCTGGTCTCATGGCAAAGGATGCAATTGTTAATAGAAGCATTTGGCCACAAATTCCATTCCTGGGAGCTCTGGTAGTGTAGTGCCTAAGGCACTGGACTGCTAACCAGAAGGCTGGCGGTTCAAACCCACCAGCCACTCCTCGGAAGGAAGATGGGGCAATCTACTTCCGTAGTGATACTGTCTCGGAAACCCAAGGAGGGCTCGCTATGAGTCGGTCTAACTTGAGGGCACACAACAAGAACAACAACAAGAACAACAAAATTCTTATTCCTAAGGAACTCTGGTGGTGCAGTGGGTAAAACATTTGGCTGCTAACCAGAAGGTCAGAGGTTCAAACCCACCAGCTGCTCCATGGGAAGAAGATGAAGGAATCAACTTCCATAAAGATTTAGTCTTGGAAACCTTATGGAGGTCACTATGAGTTGGAATTGACTTGATGTCAGTGGAAATACTATTCCTAAGTCTTCTTCCTCTTTGCTCCAGGTGAATAGAGACCAATTGTTTTACTGTGGGTGACTGATTGCAGCTTTTAAGAACAGAGTGGCTCCTTTTTAATGTAAGTAGATACTTAGTTTGTCCTCACCAGCCTGGTGCATTCCTAACCATGAAGGGCAGGCCCAGTCTTCCTGAGTTCCCAGACACTCCTCATTCCTCTTGTTTTGGTACAGCCAGCATTATTGATTGGTCACTCGGTGTTTGGCTCTAGACTGGGCATTGTGTGGGCCCCACAGTACTGTTTTGGGTGGAGATGAATGCAAGCATTCCTCACCCAAAGACTACTGTGAGGCCTGCACCTTATTCATGTAGAGGCTACCATGAATTTATTGGGACCTTTCTGAAGTTAATATACATATTTCTTCAAGTGGTTGTTACCTTCCCAGAAGCCTTGAACAATGCTCCAAGACTTTTGGGCATCTTCTTATTAAATACTCCCCTGTAAACCAACCTCATTAGTCTTTCAAAAATGCCCCTCTTGTTTTCCCAAGGACTTTGCTCACTTTGAAGTAACAGATGGTTGATGTTTAACATAAAAGTTTCTTTTTCCCAAGACCTGTATCTTTAAGACTGTGTATTCCATGTGACTTGTTCTACTGTACTGCTGTATAGCCTTTAAAGAACCAGCTGTATATTCTTTTATCACAAGACTGTTAATAGCATACGGCATATAAGCAAAAGACTACTTCATGGTAGATGTGGCATTTTCTCTAGAACTGACTGTCGATTGTAAGTCTCTTTCTTTCTCTCTATTAATAAACAGTATATCTTTTGTCAGTCTTATTGTTTTTAACACTGTTAAAAATACTAACCTGTTGTGTGAAGCTAAACTTACCATCAAGACTGAAAAAACAAGCCCATTGCTATGGAGTCTATTCTGACTCATGGTGACCCCCTATGTCACATAATAGAAACTGTTCCCTAGGGTTATCTTGGCTGTAATCTTTACAGAAGCAGATTGTCAAGCCTTTCTTCCATGATGTCACTGGGTGGGTTTGAACTGCCAACCTTTAGGTTAGTAGAGGATTCTTACTCACTTGGGCCACAGCCCTCAGAAATTACTATTACTGGTCCTATAACTTTTTTCTTTGAAGTTTGCCCCAACTATTCCTTAGTTTCTTGAAGAGTTCTGGGAAATGCTCTTGGCATCTTGTGTGTTAGGATTCCTCTTTCCTGGATGCTGGAGAGGTGGTGGGTAGAGAAGGGCAACCATGCCTGGGCCCTGGTTTCCCAGACTTACTTCACTAGTTGAGCACACAGCCAGGCATGAAACCATTGCATCAGCCCTTCTCTTTTGAGCCATGCTGGAGTTTCTGCATATATATATATATATATATATATATATATACACACACACACACACACACACATATATACATATATATATATATATATATATATATATATATATATATATCTATCTATCTCCCATTGAGGGTCTGATGAATCCCAGGGTTCTTAGTTCTTTTTTAAAATTATTATTTTTGATGTTGAAAATATATACAGCAGAACATAACACCAATTCAACAATGTCTACATTTACACTTCAGTGGCATTGACCTTTACATTAACAGTATACAAATATATGTAAAACAGGAAAACTGATGATTGTTTTAGTGAAAAGTTTGGGCACTTTATCTAGGACCATGTGTCTGTGCCTAAAGGTTAATTCTAGAAGGTGGATAAGATCTCTTTGTTAATGATTAAGAGTCTGTACTTAAGTGACTACTATACCATTTCAGAAAAGTGCAAGGGGTTTCATTGGTCTTCATGGAATCTTGGTGGCAGAATGAATTTCAGTTTTAGAACTCATCTTGCCAATCTCTCATCCAGTGCTATAGTATTCTACTGATTCTGTAGTCCTGGAATAGTGCTGGTATTGGGGAGCTGCCTTACCTGGTTAGCTACTTGTCCTGTTGTTGGAGAGCCCCAATTGTTACGAAACCTTCCTTAAAACAAGCCCCAAAAAGCCTCTTGCTAATTTGTCTCAGTCCTTTGGAGTGTGATAGTCTGGTTTTGCACCCTTTTCTACATCCTTTGTATATTTAAACACTATTTTGCAGAAGGACACACAGTGTGGAAAAGAAGCTAGGCAGTTTTTAAAAAGTTTTCAACTTATTAAGCAAAGTATCCACTATAGCTCCTCGATCTTCATGGCTTTAATGGCTTCTCATTGCTTTCAGGCTAAAGAATTACAAGCCCTGAGTGACCTGACCTTTGCTTCAGTCATACTTGCTCTTCCGCCTCGCTCACTGCAGTGTAGTTATACTGTTTATCCTTCAGTTTCATTCCATACTCTTCTCTGGAGCCTGACCTCTCTCCCCCTTTCTCCTAGATAACTCTCTCTCTCTCTCTCTTTTTATTTTTATTTT